>NC_041047.1:40528870-40852203 GCF_900634775.1 Gouania willdenowi
GGGGGCGGGACAAAGGTCGTGACGTCACACCTGTCAAAAGTTTGAGTGATTGTAGGTACTATCTCTCTCTCTGGTCTAATGACAGAAACAAGGAGGAAATATATCATTGATCCAAGACGAGGGAGCCGACTTGTATGGATCTGCATCAGGTTGTCACCTTTCAGAAAACAAAATAAAGGACACCCACGTCACCGTGAACACAATCCTCATAAATAGAAACATTTTGACATAGAACAGTGTTTACCAAATGTTACTGCCCCATGTACCTTGGCTCTGAGCTCATGGTATATATTATTTATTGTGTCTGCAGGCGCGTCTAAACTCTTTCCTTTGTCTCGTCCATTATTAGCCTTGAATTTAGGCCTTTTTATTGATTTATTTCTGATTTTCTTGTTCATTGTCTGTGTGCATGTAAAAAAAATCTATAATGTTGAAAAATAACCTGAAATGTTTGTGTGAACCTCCTGAAAGGTGTTCATGTGCCCCTATGGCAGCGGTCTATAACCATTATTCTCAAAGGAGCCATTTTGCTTCCTCTCACCTGGATTAAAATGTTTCTGGAGCCAAAAAAGTACCATCTCAACCATCTAAACTTCTGTTTAGCCTTTATATGCTTCCTTTAGGACAAATTTTACAGAACTGTAAGGTTGATTATCAGAGCTATGCAGATGGCACACAACTATATCTATCACTGAACCCAGATGACTATGGTCCCATTGAGGTGTTGTATGACTGCTTAGAAAAAGTAAACTGCTGGATGAGTGAAAACTTCCTTCAACTAAACCATGACAAGATGGAGGTGATTGTCTTTGGTAACAAGGAAAAGAGGACTGCTATCAGCGAGCATCTTGAGTCTCGAGCGTTAAAAGCTAAAGACCAAGTCAAAAACCTTGGTGTTCTGATTGACTCAGATCTTACATTGAGCAGTCAGATCAAATCTATCACAAAAACAGCTTCTACCACCTAAAGAACATCTCCAGAGTGAAAGGTTTAATGACTCAGAAAGATCAGGAGAAAGTTCCATGCTTTTATCTCCATCAGACTGGACTATGTAATGGTCTTCTGACAGGAATCCCCCAAAAGAGCATCAATCATCTACAGCTGGTTCAGAACGCTGCAGCTCGGGTCGTAACCAGAACAAAGAGATCAGAACACATTACTCCAGTTTTAAAGTCTTTACACTGGCTATTGTTAAATCAAAGTTAAAGGCACTTTTTTTCTCTACTGCATATGATTGAGAGGAAGATTTTTGGTCATGTTGTTGATGTAATGTGTTTGTTGATGATTTTAAATGTTCTTATTGATTTTAAACAGATGAATGTTTTATCATGTAAAGCACATTGAGTTGCATTGTGTATGAAATGCGCTATACAAATACATTTGCCTTGCCCTCAATGAAGACAATATAGTGCATAAAATTCTAGTTACAATTATATCGAACAATGTTGTTAATAATAATTTTTAAAAAATGTTGATGTACTTGTAGTGCTACAAAAAATAACCTGAATTTGATCGGTCAACACACACACACACACATAAATATATATATATATATATATATATATATATATATATATATATATATAATACTAATTGATAGATGAAACATATCAAGTATGCTTATTAATCTGGTATGTTGGCAGTTAATTAAATATTTCCCAACACAAATAAAATCTTTATTTTCTTCCAGAATAGTCTTATTGTTGGTTGTTATCTTACCAGGGATATAAAACTTAAAGTTAGCCACAGGTGTAAGGAAAGTTTATGGTTGATGACAGTTATTACACAATACAATTAATTTTTAGGTTGACAAATTGTTTTATCATGATTTTATTTGGTGTCAATGTCATTTATCATTAATACCCTCTGTAAGAAATAACAATTCATTATTTTCTTATAGCTATAGGAAGCCATTGCAAAAGAGTCAAAGAGCCACAGGTTACAGACCCCTGTCCTCGGGGTACACATACCCCAGCTTGGGAACCACTAGAATATACAGAAATCTCTACAAACATTTTTAACCAAGGGAATATATATAATGTAAAATCAAAAATTAATGTATTTATTTAATGTTAACCTATTTTTTTAAAAGGTCATACATAACATGCCTGTTTATATTACCTAATGCTACTGTGATAATAAATAAATATTTCATTCAACTTTAAAACCTCCACATCCTAAACATTAAATCAAATCACAGTCTTTCAAATTAATCAAGCTTACAATCCAATCATGATGTGTCTACTGTATCAGCCTCAGGAGATGATGGATGTATGAAGAACTTCTCAGATTGTTCATATCTACAGTGTTTTTCTCCTGAGGCTGTTTGATGTCAGACAGATCACCATGAGTCACTGAAAACTCTCTAGAGTTGGACATTTTTTCACACACACACACAGAGAGAGAGAGAACACAATCACTGCTACGCACACACACACACACACACACACTTGTGCAAATACAGAACAGCTTTCCATTTTTCCTCAGTACGTAACGCCTCATTTAAGGGCCAAATAAGGTACAATTCCATATTTTTTTTATCAGTCATTAGCATCAGATGGATAATGATTTACAAGAGGTCTCCAAGTAATTTCAAATTACTTTAGTGAGCCATTAAGGGAACATCTTAGCTTCTCCAGTCTAACTGACATTAAGAGCTCTTTAATCCACCTCTGGTGGGATGGAGGGTGAGGGAGCAAAATGAGACGCCTGGCCAGCAGGATGGAGAAGGCAAGGACGGTCTGCACGGTTTTGGAGGTTGTATGCTGGGGGGTACCAAACAGGGCTAAGAGAGGATCAGGCGTAATGACTGTATTATATGCCGCACTAAGAGACGTAAAAATATCAGACCAAAATGTGTCAAGCCTGGGACAGAAAAAACATGTGGGAGTGGTCAGCTGGAGATTGCTTGCACCTATTACAAGAGTCGGTTACATTGGGGTAGATCCGAGACAGTTTCAGGTTAGTGTAATGGACTCTATGTACAACTTTACATTGTAAGAAGCCATGCCTCACGCAGATTGAGGAGGAGTGCACCAACTTCAAGACCCGTTGCTAATAATCCTCAGATAATGGGGTCCCTAGCTCCTTCTCCCAAGACTCCCTGGGGCCCAAAACTAAACTGTCACCGATAGAGCTGTTCAGACTGCAAATGTTGGAGATCAGACGTTTCTTTTCAGGGTCAAGAGCCAGTAGTGAATATACAATGGTTTCAGGGGGGCGACTGTGGGGAGGCCTAGGCTTTTTGGCATTTGAACCCAAATGAATCCGTATTTTAAGGGACGGGTGGCAACCCTAGATCTGCACCACCAATAAAGCGTAACTTGTAAGAGTAAGAGAGTAACCTGGGCTTTCACCATTATTGGTAATATATTGTATGTTATTACAGATATGAAATTTGTCCTCTGCATTTAACCCATCCATGAGGAGCAGTGGGCAGCCATTTTTTGCGGCACCTGGGCAGAGAAGGGTATGTCTGCAGAGCCGGAGGCACCAGCTACAGAGCTGCTTTCTTCTTCTTGTGCTGTAAACGTGCGGCCGTAGAAGAAGAGTGCAGTCCTGTAGCTGGTGCCTCCGGCTCTGCAGACACATACTATTGGCTGGGGAGCAGTTTGGGGTTAAGGGACTTGCTCGAGTGAGATTCAAACCAGCAACAATACGATTTCAAGCCCAGCGTCCTTAATTCGTAACTTTTCCTGCGGACCAAGTCCTTCCCTGTATGCCTTTGCATCTGTAATGCATTTTGAGGAGCTTTTCTGTCCTGGCTGTGTGCACTGAAGTGTTTATGATAATAAAGTAGTGAATCTCAATCCATGTGTAACCGGTTCTAAACAAAATTTGTGAAAACTGAAACTCAAAGTCTTGATTCACCACTTTCATTAAATGATGTCCTGGTTCGGGGGTAAAGACAAAACAAACAAATTAGTCTTTGCCATAGAAAATGAATGACTTCACACAGAGAACAATGCACACAAACTGCTTAGGCTGTTCACAAGTTTTTGCACACAGTCCAGGCTATCATGACAAGTACACAGTTTCAGACACCACGCCAAAAATCCCAGGTTTTGATCCTTTTTTCCTTAGTTTTAAAGAGAGCTGACCATCACTCAACCTCCCTCCACAGTGCACATGGTAAAGACAGTAAACGCACAGTCACACTGCTACCAAGAGGATTTTGCCCTTAAGTGTCTGTCAACTGCTGTAAAGTGTCATAAAAAAATAAATAATAATCCTAAAAATGGACACAAATATATAAATAAAATAAGGACATAGCCCCACCACATTTGTCTGCTTACACATTGACATAGAAAGCTTATTCTTTGTTAATGATTTACTGAAAACTTAAATATGTATTTGTAAATGCTGAATACTTAACACATCAAATAACAGTAACTTTTAGGTGGGTTACACATGTATTTATTTTTAAAATGTATTTTAAATGGGCCTATAGGCTCATAGGTTTTTTGTCAAAAAGAAAAACAACCAACCCTAATATTCCTTGCTAAATACCACATACACAAAGCCAAATAGAGCCTAAACAAACCAAATCAACATCACTTTCAAAACAAAATACTGTAACCTAGTATTTTTACACAATTGAATTCACTGCAAACATAAGGCCATAAACATTTACAAAACATTCAAGAAATATATCAACACGGGCACCAAAGCCATCCCTTATGATTATATAGTTCATTATTTTTATGTTGTCTGTTCCTTTTATTGTCTTCCTATTCCTTTGTAGTTGTATGTTCATTTATATATTACATTGTGTTGTATTGTATTTATATTAGTTTAAATGAAGTAAATAAATAAATAAATATACCTATGACACCCCTCCATGTCGCGCATGCGCAGTTTCAGAGTGTGAAAATGCTTATAGCTCAATTTGTTATTTGATTAAGTACATTGTTTAGCCCCTTAGCTCTTTTTTGTTTTGTCTTTTATGTCTTGTAACCTTGTCTATAATCTGTATTCATGTGAATTCGTGCCTTTTTATTTGTATCTACACAAAAAAAGGTATACCAATAAGGCGGCGAATGCGCAGTCTTGTGTGTTTTAGCCTCTGGTGTTTGCCGTAGTGTTGTGAAAGTATGCGTGTATCTGATTATGTGTCTGTGTTCACGACTGAGTTGTTAGCCATTAGGTGGGCTTTAGATTGGATTGAACGAAATAAACCTGAGATGTCGTATATATATTTGGATTCCATGGCTGCCTTACAGGCAATTTCTGACCATCCCTCTGGGGCTAGGATAGATACTGTGGTAGAGATTTTGTGTTGCCTTCACCGGATAGAGTTGATGGGGTCTAGTATTGTTTTTTCCTGGATCCCATCTCATGCAGGTATTGTGGGGAATGAAGCTGCTGATAGGCTAGCAAAGAAGGCTCTTCTCGAGACGGAAATTGAATATGTGGTCCGATTGGGGAAGGCTGAGTGTGTCAGTGTTTTCAAAGCTACTGTGTATCAGCAATGGCAAAGGGAGTGGGAGAATGAGTCTAGAGGGAGGCATTATTTTAAGTGTCAATCTTGTGTGCAGGGCACTAGACTCCTGTGGGCAACTTGCCGATCAATACAAGTTAAGATAACCAGATTAAGACTGGGGCATTGTGGACTAGCTGCATATTTAAATCGAATAGGCAAACATCTGGATGGATTATGTCAGTGTGGTCAATTTGAGACTATTTCCCATGTTCTATTGGCCTGTGGATGTTATTCTGTTGAAAGGGGAATGTTATATAAAGAACTTTCAACTCTTGGGCTGACAGTGTTTTCAATAAAGTCAATATTTGCACCAAGAACAGAGTCGATTTTAATAGATAAGGCAGTCGTGAGGTATCTCCAATCTTCCAACCTCTATTTGAGAATCTAAAATGGAGTGAATCTAAGTGAACAGAAGAGGGCAGCATTACGCTTCTTTTAGTGTACAGCCTGCCGGAAACCATTAGAAGAAGAAGAAGTAGTGTTGTGAAAGTTTTAGCGCGAACATGCTTGTGTGTGCACTGAGCTTTTCTACATGGAGACAGAGTCTCCAGTGTTTTACTGAGGACAGTGTGAGACATGAGGCGGACTGACAGTCATGGTAAGGTCATTTATGAACTCCTTCATACTGTGTTCACTGCTAACAGGACCCGGGCCCTGTTCCAAGAAGCTGGATCAACATATCCTGAATTATCCAGCTTCACCGAGCCTGTAGTACATGGAGCTGGACTTAACTTTCCAACCAAGCTCATAATTATTAATCAGTCAGTCAAAGCTACGTTGCTTCTCACAGCAAGTTTTTAGTCGTTATAGTCAACTAAATGTCTACTAAAAGAGTTTATGCATTTTTTTTAAAGTGTCAATTAGCATTGATCAACCAGAGGGGTATTCCATAAAGCGTGTTATGTTCAAACTCTGAGTATGTTCAGGCTCAAATGAGGGAAACTCTGAGTATCCCAGTCCTAAACGCGAGGTATGTTCTTCTGAGTATGTTACCATGGAAACATTGTCCGTGAACTAAACCTGGTCGCTGGCAGGTTTTATCTATCTGGCTCCGCCCACCTGAACACTTTAATGAACGTTAACACTTTTCTCTGAAACACATTAGTAACATCACACACACATCACATCATTACTAATGTGTTGCTTTACGTTTTTTTTTTGTGCAAACGGTAGTTTTCTTTATAATATTGTGGATGTAGATCATTAAGTGAAAGTCACTGAGGTTGATCTGCATTAAAACATCTACTGACGTCTGTAGTAAAGTTCCCTGAATACAAACCTGTGGATAATATAAAGGAGGAGATGATAATTTAAATGACTCCACTTTTAAGGCTCGATTGTTGTTTTATATTGTTATACAGTTA
Organism: Gouania willdenowi; assembly: GCF_900634775.1. NCBI lineage: Eukaryota > Metazoa > Chordata > Actinopteri > Blenniiformes > Gobiesocidae > Gouania > Gouania willdenowi. The sequence continues at coordinate 40,535,717 of NC_041047.1, forward strand.
AATCTGTAGATCACGGCTCTTTGAAGGTATGATGGCACAGTGAATTGTGACGCTGCTCTTGGAAGTGATGGTTCGCGTCCCGCTTCAGTGTTTTTTTGTGACATTTTTTAGGACGTCGAGAGGACTCTGGCGACAATATTACATTAAGAATCAATATAAATGATGCGATATCAAGCGGCATTTACTGTCTTTATATCCAGTGTAACAGGAGGACTCTCTATGCAGTCATCCTATGCTGCTGACACGTCTCCTCAGACACACTTTATTCATATTATTCACCGCTCGTCACGTCACTGAAGCAATAAAGTGATGAAGCGACCAAAAAGTGTGACTAATTACAGGTGATTTAAGCCACTATAGTTACTAAAGACTGAACGCACCTTTAGAACAGGCTCATAGTCCTCAAACACTGGCTTATTTCACCCATTACGGTGAATAAATCACTATTTTCCTGGTGGTTGCCATGGCAGCTCGAGTCATCTTCGATCCATTGATGATGGCTTTTTATGGCGCACGTGCACGTAAGTAACCCAAGGTTTACATACTCAGGGTTGATTGACCCACTTCATACCAGCTGTAATGGAATCAGATACCCAGAGTTTCCCATCGCGGGGTATGTTGACCCAGAGTTTATGGATAGACTCAGAGTTTGTTAACCCTCCTTTATGGAATACCCCTCTGATATTGGATGGAATTAATGTTTATAAACACACAGAAATATTTGATGCGAATAAGGAGTAAGACCACTGGAGCTGGGCAATATATCGATATTCAAGATGTATCGAGTTTTCTATTTTGACGATACAGAAAATTACAATATCACCAACATTGGATTTTGTATTAAATAATTATTTTCAGGGGTTCCGGTGACGTCATGACCGAAGAAACAGCTTGAAACCTTTGCTCCGGGGAAAGACCGAAAAACTAGCCAACATAGCACGCGCTTCCTGTTATAATCGATGTGAGACACTACCAAAGATGTCTACAACTCGACGACAAACTGAAAACAAAAATAAGAGCGGTAAAAAAGACAGCAAACATGATCCCGCAGACGAGGACGAGGACATGAGCGAACCTGAAGACAACATGGCGCCTATACTTCAGGAGTTGCGAAACTTCAGAAAAGAACACTTGGATGCCTCTAAAGACACAAAGGCTGCTCTGACAAGAGTGGAGACGACATTGAAAGATGTGATTGACCGCACGGACCAGCTTGAAAAGCAAATGACCGACGTACAGCAGAGGGTGAGCGACAACGAGGATACGCTACAACGCCATGAGAGAGCCATTCGCCATCTGCTGTACCGGGATTCCAAACTATCTGCTAAATGTGAGGAGCTTGAGTCGAGGGCAAGGCGAAACAATCTGCGCATATATGGAATAAAAGAAGGAGAAGAAAAAAACGACATGATTCCTTTCATAACCGGAATGCTCCGTACTTCACTGAAGCTGCCCGCGGACATGGAGCTGGGCATTGAGAGGGCACACCGCTCCCTGACGACTAAACCAAAAGAGTCTGCACCCCCTAGATCCATTATTGTCAAGTTTCTGGACTATCGGGTGAAGGAACAGATGCTTCGAGCGGCGTGGAAAAGTCGCGAGGTTATGCACCAGAACCAGAGAGTGTACTTCGACCAGGACTACACCGCGGAGGTGCAGAAGAAACGTAAACAAGTAAGGGATGTGATTAAACGGCTGAAAGAGAAGAAGATAAAGGCGGTGCCAGCTGAAACTCTACTACGACCATGGACCGAAGACGTTTGCTACACAAACAGAGGCAGCGCCGGCACTCAACGAGCTCGGAATACATGTTAAGGTGGATGAACGGGAAAACATCCAAGACAAGCTTTTGCACAACGCCTGGGCCACTGCATCCAGAGGAGCCACCGGAGACGCGGCGCTGGACGTCACCGATCTGCAAAAGTTTGTACGAGATGACGAATAATAAAAGACTGAAAAGTGAACTGCGACAGCAGGAATGTGCGCATTGCTTAAACAACTAAAGTTTACTAACAAGGCTAGTTATCGCCAACATAAACTTTACCACTATGACATGGGACTTTCCCCCTCCAAAGGGGAGGTAAGATGACTTCTTTTCTTTTCCTTTTTTGGATTTCTTTATTTGGATTTATGAGAGCGACTGGGAATGCAGCCTTTTGCTGCAGGACAGTTGCTACGACACTGTGTGTTAAACCCGGAGGGATTTCGTCACGCACCTCCGTCTCCACCGTAATCGCTTTTAAGGAGGGCTGGTTTGTTCGCGTGAAAGTTGGGAGTCTGTTCATGTTCCTAATTACTGTTCTTTTCCAGGTCAATACTGTTCAGAAAAATCCACTGAAAATACAACTGTTTATTTGTAGGTACATACCCTCTGATATTTGTAATGTGTATGAGAAAGTAATGAGGTACTCCTTTATTAATCTGTGAATCTTTAATGGGAAAGTTGACTGTTGTTACACATAATGTCCATGGCTTAAATCATCCCATAAAAAGAAAAAAAATACTGAGCCAGTTAAAGAAATTACAATGCTCCATTGCATTACTACAAGAGACTCACTTAAGTGAGCTTGAACACAAAAAACTTAGACGAGAATGGGTGAACCAAACATATAGTGCATCTTTTGGAAAAAAAAGAGGGGAGGCTATTTTAATCATTAAATCACTAGCTTTTTCAACAGAGAAGGTAATCAGGGATAAACTTGGCAGGTTTGTTATGGTAATTGGCCGATCAGAAGGGGAAGAAGTGTCTATTTGAAACCTGTATGCTCCAAATGAATATGATGAAAACTTTTTTAAAGATATTGCAAACACCATAGCAGAGAATGCAAAGGGAATAATAAAAGTTGGGGGAGATTTTAATGCTGTGCAAGATGGTAAATTAGACAGAACACCATCAGAGGTGGGCCCGCAAAATAGGAAAACAAAAACACTTAATAACACGATAACAGAATTGGGTTTGGGGGATCCATGGAGAGATAATAATCCAAGTAGGAGGGATTTCACCTTCTTCTCTAATGTCCATAATAGCTATTCAAGAATAGACTTCTTTTGCGTCTCTCAGCAACATATGTACAAAGTAAGCGACTGCCAAATAGGAACAATAACACTGAGTGACCATGCACCTGTCATTTTACACCTTGATTTGAATAAGGAGAACGTCTTTAAATATTGGAGGGCAAATGTTTCATTGTTCACCAATACAGAAGTAGTTCAAGAGCTGAAACAAACTTTGATTGATTATTTGGAGATAAATGATAATGGAGAAGTTGATCCACCTATCATGTGGAGTGGAGATAAAGCTGTGATAAGAGGAAAAATGATTCAAATATCGTCTAGATTAAAGAAACAGCGCTTAGAGGAACAAATCAAGATTGAAAATAAAATAAAGCTCTTAGAAATTGAACATAAAAATTCAGGATCAAATAATATACTAATAAAACTAAAAGAAGCTAGAAAAGAATTAGATAAAACTCTCACATACAGAGTAGAAGGGGCTCTGAGATTTACGAGACAAAAATATTATGAAATGGGAAACAGAGCTGGTCGCCTGTTGGGTTTCCAACTTCGCAAAATACAAGCTGATAGAGTAGTACATGATATAGTAGATCCAATTCTTAATAAAAAGGTATACAGACCAAAGGAAATAGCTAATGCATTTGCAAACTTCTATAAAAAGCTATATGAGGAACCAAATCCAATGAATGACAAATTTGGGGAGAAGTGTGATGCCTTTCTTACAAATCTAAACCTTCCTTTATTATCTGCAGGAGAAGCATCAAGCATGATCTCAGAGATTACACAGGGTGAAATACGAGAAGCAGTTAAAAAGTTAAAAAACAACAAGTCTCCAGGAACTGATGGGCTTCCTGGAGAATTTTATAAATGTTTTATTGATGTTTTATTGCCATTACTGACTAAGGTTTTTAATTACACACTTAAGAATGGTAACATACCTGATTCATGGCCTGAGGCCATAATTTCAGTCATTCATAAAGAAGGAAAGGATGCAGCCCATTGTGAAGGATACAGACCAATTAGCCTATTATGCAATGATTTAAAATTACTGACTGGCATCTTAGCTAAAAGGATACAAAAACATATAAAGAAACTTATTCACCCAGATCAAACGGGTTTTATCCCAAGCCGGCACATTACCAATAACATAAGAAGAACTTTAAATATTATAACACAAGCCAAAAACAATGAGCAAAATTCAATGCTAATCAGCTTTGATGCACAAAAGGCATTCGATATGGTCAATTGGCAGTTTTTATATAAAACTTTATCAGTTATGGGTTTCCATCCACAGTTCGTGGAATGGATAAAGATTATATACACAAATCCCAAATCACGTGTTAGAGTAAACGGATGCTGCTCGGACTTCTTTTATTTAGAAAGAGGGGTCCGCCAGGGTGATTGCCTCAGTCCACTTTTATTTGCAATTAATATTGAACCCCTTGCAGCATCAATCAGGATGAATAGAAATATTAGGGGCATTGAGGATGGGAATAATAAAGAACATAAGATTTCACTTTTCGCGGACGATATTTTAACATATATCAGCGACCTTGCAACATCATTGACCCCACTGATGAACGCTTTAGAGGATTATGGCAATCTTTCGGGCTATCAAATAAACCAGTCAAAATCAGAAGCAATGATGTTAAAAGGCCAATGGCCCACAAATTACAGAGATAAAGTTCATTTTCGACTCTCTAATCAAGGATTTAGATATCTTGGAATAATGATTACTCCAAAAGCATCACAATTATTTACAGCTAACTATAGTAAATTGATAGATGAAATTAAAAAAGACTTCACACGGTGGGAAATTTTGCCCCTCTCACTAGTAGGGAGGATAGAAACAATTCGAATGAACATATTACCAAGACTTCTTTTTCTATTTCAATCACTACCTATTAAAATCCCAATGTCTACATTTACAACACTCAATAAATGGCTCTCAAAATTTATCTGGCAAAATAAACGTCCAAGAATTAGACTCAAAACTCTCATGTGCCCTAAAGAAATTGGTGGATTGAATATACCAAACTTAAAAAATTACTATTACGCAGCTCAACTTAGGTCTCTGCTGACATGGGTGTGTCAAGAGGAAGACTCAATCTGGTTTGGAATGGAACAGGGAGACTGTCCTGGAATGTTTCTTGATACGATTCCATTTATAAATCCAGATGCATGGTCAAAAGAGAAGAAGAAAGTTACAAATGAATGGGTCAAAACCACTTTATCCATATGGTCAAATATCAGAAAGACACTAAATCTTCCCAGTTCACTTTGCAGACTGATACAAATTCATCATAATTTGGAGTTTCCACCTTCCTCTGGCTTTAAAAGTTGGGCTGGAAAGGGTCTTATTATGCTGGACCAAATGGTTGAAAGAGGAAGTTTAATGTCTTTTCAGCAACTCCAGCAGAGGTATGACCTGCCAGCCCAAGATTTTTATAAATATCTACAAGTAAGGAATTATTTTGTGAAGCATAATTACATAACCCTGTTTCAAACTCCACCCACAAATTTAGAGCAATTTTTTATTCATGTAATAAAGGGGAAGATTAACAGTAGATACATATCTCATGCTTACAAATTACTACAAGAAAATACAGAGAATACACAGGAAATTAAGAGAAAATGGGAACTAGAAATGAACATAATAATTAAAGATGATGACTGGGAACGGACATTGCGGGAGGGACACAAAATAACAAATAGTCAAAGCCTGAGAGAATTTGAGTGGAAAACTAAAATTAGATTTTTTAGAACCCCCTTTGTCACGTCTAGGTTTGGTGGAACCTCTGATCGGTGTTGGAGGGGCTGTGGTCTGGTGGGAGACCATACCCATGTGTTTTGGGACTGTCCAAAATTAACTAACTATTGGAAAGACATACAAGGAGAAATTAAGAATTGTCTCAACATTGAAATCCCATTAGAACCTAATTTATTAATATTGGGAATTCTTCCCAACAACATAAGATTAAATGATATTAAATTTATATTCAAAATACTACTCTTAGTTGCAAGGAAAATGATTACGGTCTCTTGGCTCAAGCCTCAGCCCCCCACTATTACTCAATGGAAGAACAAACTAAAAGAAGTGTACCATATGGAGCAAATAACAGCAAGACTGCAAATGAAAATTGATGTATTCATGGATAAATGGTCCTTAATACAAAGATACATTTCTAATGGTTGATTTGTTTATACTATTCCATGCTGAAAGAAAGAAGGGAAGGAAGATGCACGTGTATGTTTATAAACTGTCTCTTTTCTTCTTTCTTCCCCCACTGTGATGCTGGCTCTACTTTGAAGATATAAGGAGTAATGTATGATGTGCCTACATTTTGTCTGATACTACTGGATTTTCTTTTGTTGTATTTGACCTGTATTGAAGATTTTCAATAAAAATAAGTTAAAAAAAATATATATATATATTTTCAGGAGTCGCTGCTTTCTCTACTTCTCAGAACAGCATGAAAAGCGCAGTTAGATGAATTACTAAAGAACTCACTCACACGTGCTGTCCCTTATAGTCGAAAAATACAAATTTGTCACATCTTGTTAATAAATGTGCCTGTGTGGCATTTTACATCAGCAAATTTAACCCAGAATTGTTTTTCTGGTAAGAATTCATTTGAATTAAAATTATCTAGATTTATATAGTATTAGAGCTGCACAATTAAATTAATTTAAAAAAAAAAAAAACTTAAATTAAAAAACCTTTTTTTTATTTAATTTACTTCAATCAAAAATAAATATTTTGAATCAACGTAAAAAAGTGTTCAAATGCAAAAAAAACATTTTAAAATTAAAATTATTTTTTTTTGATTGAAGTCATCTTTTTTGTATTTGGGCCATATTACGGGCTGTACACTTGTGTCTTTATTATTCAACCAAACACTAAAACATTTCAATCAATGAAAAAAAAGTGTCAAATGTAATTATTTGGGTCTCACATAATTTTTTTTTAGCATTTGATCACTTTTTTTTCTTTGATTTGAAAATATTTATTTTTGATTGAAAATATTTAAATTTTATGAATGATAATGATAAAAACACAAATCTACCTCCATCATTTTTACTGCCACATTAGATTAACCTGATTGTTGGCAATATTTACATTTAAACAGGCTCTGCACTCTAATAGTGTATTTATTCAGTTAGCCTTTGGTACATTTTAAATTCTTGGGGTAATTGTTTTTTAATTATAATTCATTTTTAAAGCTTACTTTTGCACTGTAAACTCCACACATTATTTGTTTAAAAGTAGTGCCATAATAACTAAACTAAAAAATATTTTTACCAAATATGATAAATAATTGTGATTCTAATCATGATTACAGTATGAACAAAGTCATGTTGATTTTTATTGTGGCCATAATCGTGCAGCTCTATATCATATATATGACCATTTTTAAGAAAAAATATTGAGATATCAGTTTTGGTCTATATCGCACAGCCCTAAAGACCACATTGTCACGGTCCGGTGTGGGTGTGGACCCAAATGCAAGGAGAGATGGAGGCAGGATAGAGGAATAACGTTCGTGGAACCAGTCCATATTTATGCTTCAAAATCAAAATTTAAATCCAAACTCAAAAAACAGGGGAGCAAGACCAGACACTAACGTACATGAACAGGGAGACAACGAACCTGACATTACACAACGAACCAGCAACCACACTGTGACCAAGCACACATTTAAATAGTGGAGGAGGCCTGATTAGGAATGGGCCACACCTGGGTGCAAACATGAGGGAGCTACTCAATCACCAAGCACTCACACAGACATCACTGAGGGGTGGAGCCACAAGCAGGAATCCCTGAAACACAGACAAGAGTTAACACCAGACGAGACTCAAAATAAACAAAGACACAGAATAACTGAACTTAACCAACCGAACATGACATAACCCCCCCTTTAAGGAGCGGGTTCCAAACGCTCTCAAAACAACAACAAAAATTTAACCACCCAAACACCAACCTAGGGTGGGTGGACGGGGGACCCGGAGGGGGGGTCAAGACAGTTCCGGGCGGCCTCCCATGAGGCAGAGCCGGCGAAGCAGGGGACCAGGAGTCCGGCGGCCTCCCATGAGGCGGAGCCGGCGAAGCAGGGGACCAGGAGTCCGGCGGCCTCCCATGAGGCGGAGCCGGCGAAGCAGGGGACCAGGAGTCCGGCGGCCTCCCATGAGGCGGAGCCGGCGAAGCAGGGGACCAGGAGTCCGGCGGCCTCCCATGAGGCGGAGCCGGCGAAGCAGGGACCAGGAGTCCGGCGGCCTCCCATGAGGCGGAGCCGGCGAAGCAGGGGACCAGGAGTCCGGCGGCCTCCCATGAGGCGGAGCCGGCGAAGCAGGGGACCAGGAGTCCGGCGGCCTCCCATGAGGCGGAGCCGGCGAAGCAGGGTACCAGGAATCCGGCGGCCTCCCATGAGGCGGAGCCGGCGAAGCAGGGTACCAGGAATCCGGCGGCCTCCCATGAGGCGGAGCCGGCGAGGCAGACAGGAAGACCTCCGGCGAAGAGCGCTCAGACGAGGCAGGCGGTAAGACCTCCGGCGGGCCGGGCTCAGACGGGAAGACCTCCGGCGGGCCGGGCGAAGACGGGACAGGCGGGAAGACCTCCGGCGAAGAGGGCTCAGACGAGGCAGACGGGAAGACCTCCGGCGGGCCGGGCTCAGGCGGGAAGACCTCCGGCGAAGAGGGCTCAGACGAGGCAGACGGGAAGACCTCCGGCGGGCCGGGCTCAGGCGGGAAGACCTCCGGCGGGCCGGGCTCAGGCGGGAAGACCTCCGGCGAAGAGGGCTCAGACGAGGCAGACGGGAAGACCTCCGGCGAAGAGGGCTCGGACGGGACAGGCGGGAAGACCTCGGGCGGGCCGGGCTCAGACGGGACAGGAGAGCTGGGAGTTGGCGGCCGGGTGCGGGGAGCCGGCACTGGCGGCGACGTTGGCGGCGGCCGGGTGCGGGGAGCCGGCACTGGCGGCAGGGCAGGCGGCGGCCGGGTGCGGGGAGCCGGCACTGGCGGCAGGGCAGGCGGCGGCCGGGTGCGGGGAGCCGGCACTGGCGGCAGGGCAGGCGGCGGCCGGGTGCGGGGAGCCGGCACTGGCGGCTGGGCAGGCGGCGGCCGGGTGCGGGGAGCCGGCACTGGCGGCTGGGCAGGCGGCGGCCTGGTGCGGGGAGCCGGGACTGGCGGCTGGGCAGGCGGCGGCCTGGTGCGGGGAGCCGGGACTGGAACGCTAGCCTGGGAGCTAGGAGACACAGGAACGCTAGCCTGGGAGCTAGGAGACACAGGAACGCTAGCCTGGGAGCTAGGAGACACAGGAACGCTAGCCTGGGAGCTAGGAGACACAGGAACGCTAGCCTGGGAGCTAGGAGACACAGGAACGCTAGCCTGGGAGCTAGGAGACACAGGAACGCTAGCCTGGGAGCTAGGAGACACAGGAACTCTAGCCTGGGAGCTAGGAGACACAGGAACGCTAGCCTGGGAGCTAGGAGACACAGGAACGCTAGCCTGGGAGCTAGGAGACACAGGAACGCTAGCCTGGGAGCTAGGAGAAACAGGAACGCTAGCCTGGAAGCTAGGGGACTGGCGGGGTTGGCCCTTTCTTCTCGACCGACCTCTACATCGTTGTAGGCTCCGGGGTCCTCCCAAAGCCAGTCGAGTTCCCCAGTAGGAATCCCTGACAGGATCCTCCTCCGTCAAAATCCTGCCTGCCCTGACCTCACGGAAGAGGCTTTGGAAATATAAAATCCTCTCCACAAAGTTCTTCTCCGCTGGGTCCACTGTTGGCTGGTTCGTTCTGTCACGGTTTGCTGTTGTTGTGGACCCAAATGCAAGGAGAGACGGAGGCAGGATAGACGCATAACGTTCTTGGAACCAGTCCATGTTTATTCTCAAAATCAAAATCAAAACTTAAATCCAAAAACAGGAGGGGAGCAGGAACAGGGAGCAAGACCAGACACACTGCACACGAAGGGAGACCACAAACCTGACAACATAATACAACGAACCAGCAACCACACTGTGACCAAGCACTCATTAAATAGTGGAGGAGGCCTGATTAGGAATGGGCCACACCTGGGTGCAAACATGAGGGAGCTACTCAATCACCAAGCACTCACACAGACATCACTGAGGGGTGGAGCCACAAGCAGGAATCCCTGAAACACAGACAAGAGTTAACACCAGACGAGACTCAAAATAAACAAAAACACAGAATAACTGAACTTAACCAACAGAACATGACACACATGATCGTATGAGTTCTGAATGAATTATTGAAAGTTATACCGTAGTTTGATTTTTATTTGTTGATGACAATATCAATATATTTTGATACACTTTTCATTCACGCGTATTTTTTTAAATTACTCATAGTCTTGTTATCGTCACTCGAAAAAATGTAGTTGATGAAAACTGTGACGTATAAATCAAGACCTGATAAAGATTGTGATGTCATCACTTGTCCACACACAGAGGAGGAGCCAAGCACCGAGTCAGCGGGCCAAACGCAGCCAGGATGAGGTGGACCAGGACTGGACACTCAGAAAAGTAGGAGTGTTACTCATGATGGTGACTGAGAAACTCTTTAATAAAACATGAACAACTTTTCCATCTGTGTTCTACGGTTTGAACACATTGAGCTCAGATTGATAGGCCATGTTGTAAACGTCATCCTAACGTACTACTCGTACGAATTCTGATGTCAAAATCAGTATGTAGTGCGTTTACATGAGTACAACAGTTTCTTCAGTGTTGTTGGGGCAACGTTTTGGGGAAATCTGTAGCAAATATGGTTGATTTATTGGGAATTTCCAAAGTTTAAAATTTTAGAGGCGTACTGTAGCGCCACCTTTAGGACGATTGGCCTGTTTTTGCAGCTGGGACAATCTGGAATGAGACTGGACCTTTGTGCAAAATTTGGGGATTTTTTGTGCAAGAATAATAAGTAGAATATCGTGATGTGATATTTTTGTCCATGATGCCCAGCCCTAGTTGCAGTTATTGCTTTATCCAAATAATGATTATAAAGATAATGTTTGTAATGTGTGTGTATGTGGAAGATTGTACAGATGTGGTAGTTTGTACTCAGATCTGTGTTTAATGCACTACTTTCCTGTTCAATCGTGATCTAACACTGCTTGGTTTCTCAGGAGAAAAGAAGAAAAAGTGAGAATGAGCTGCAAGAAAGCCACATTTCTCAGTTCAGAAAGCCTCTGACTCCCACTAACAACCGACCGGCCTGTAGTGATGGAGATAAACACGTAAGCATTGGAAACAAGCAACGAACCACGTTTCATTGGCATTCTTTACTAAATGCAGATGTTGATCACGTAACATCTGTTCAAATCTGTCTACAGGAGGCATTTATCCGAGCTATCCTCTCCAAGCCTTTCAAAATCCCCATTCCAAACTACTCAGGTAACACTTTTCCTCTTATGTTGTTGTTTTTTCCTTCTGTCATCACCAGAGGGGTATTCCAGAAAGCGGGTTGTGTTAAAACTTTGAGTATGTTTGTGCTCAAATAAAGGAAACTCTGAATTTCCGGTTGTATAAAGCAAGGTAAGTTGTACTCTGAGGGCCGGATTCACAAAGATCTGAAATAAAGGGTAGTAAATTAGTTGCCTACTTAAATGAGCGTTTTGCTCGTTTATTGTGGAGACGTCAGTGCGCACAAGCACTGACATTTGAGGCAGATGGAGTTCTGTCTGCTGTTCAAACATTTATTAACGTAGAAAAATAAATACACAATAAAAATCTTTTTTTTTTTTTTAAACAACAACTTTAAAACCTAGTAATATTGATATTGATCTGAGTTAATACAACTACACAGTCTGTCAACCAGTCTGCATTCTTTGAAGATGATCTACTGACCATCATCCAGCGCAGGTCTGAGCAGCGCTGTGTCACACACACTCTCATATGTAACCATTGTGCCATCAGTGATCATGCGTAAATTATACATCTGATCGTTGTGGAAGACATCCTGCCTGGTTCCTGTTCCAAAGACGCCACGTCCCAGCGGCTCCAAGGATTACAGACCAGTCGCGTTGACGTCCCACATCATGAAGACCCTGGAGAGACTTATCTTGGTGCAGCTCCAACCATCTATAAGACCACACCTGGACCCACTACAGTTTGCCTACCAGCCCAAGGTTGGAGTTGAGGATGCCATCACCTTCCTGCTCAACTGTGTCTACTCTCACCTGGACAAGCCGGCGAGCACTGTGAGAGTCATGTTTTATGAGTCAGTGGTGGCGAGTGCCACAGAGAGGAGGAGCCTGTCCAAGGTGAAATCCATCCTGGTCAATGTGTCCCACCCACTCCATGATGTGCTGGTCAATTACAGAAGCACCTTCAGCACCAGGCTGATCCAACCACGGTGCTCCACAGAAATGCCACAGGAAATCATTCCATGATTGTTGTATATATCTAAATCACATTTGTATATTTGTATTATTTTGTAAATATGTGAATCATATTGGTATATACTGGTATATATTTGTATATTATTATTATTATTATTATTATTATTATTATTATTATTATTATTTTTATTATTACTATTATTATTATTATTATTATATATCCTACTTTTTTCTACTACTGTAATGTGTGTGTTTCTGACCCCTATCTTTAACAGTCTTTACTTAATTATACACTTATTTATTGTTTATTCTTCTTTGTCTTTGTTAATGTTTTTATTCTTTATTTGTGATGTGTTCTGTGGCTGTAACAAAAGCAATTTCCCCCTGGGATCAATAAAGAAATTCTGATTCTGATTTTGTTATTGCAATTAAATAAATGAATTTATTTTATTGCATAATTGTGGCGTATCTGATCCCTTTTTCTTGAACAACAGTGTGTGTTTTATGTGTCAGTTATAATCTGATAATGTCTTACATATAATACGAGATGGGTTTTAGATTCATTATTTAAAGTTGTTCAAAGCACATTACTGCATGACTTACATGATCTCCCTTAAGGCAGGCATACACTGTGCGATTTTTGGCCCATTTTGAGCCGATTTTTGACTCGTGCGACTATTTTGTGGGATCGTGCGAGTCTCTGCTAGATCGTGTGTCGTGCATCGTGTAGTACACATGGGGTCACGAGAAGCGATTAACACCTCACGACCAGCTCCCGATCAGCAATGGTAGGTCGTAAGGATTTCAAACATGTTTGAAATCCAGTCGCTCCTCGTGAGCTCCTTGTGAGGGTATCGCACAGTTGAAGCAGTGCCACGGACCGGCTTACCGTAAACGCTCACACTGCGCATGCGCGAACACCGTAGGACTGCTGTAAAATTGACGGACTGTACTGTCCATCCAGCTCCTGGTCCATCACATCGCCGTCTTTTATTTTTTCTCAGACTCTGCGTCTGAGTTGCACAGTTTGAGCTGGAGCTGAGTGCAAGGATTGAAAAAAATCACACAGTGTATCCCAGCCTTTACTTGTCAGCGATCAGGTGTGCGTGCCCCTTTAAATGTTGTCGCCAAAAGAAATTGTGGGTCAGCATTATCTCGCCTCCTTTGGTAAAGGATGCATCAGTGTTTTCTAGGCTAAAGGAAGTAAAAAAGGGAGCATTGAGCCTCTTTTCCTTTTTATCACGGCCGCTATTTATACTCTTGTGAAGGTGAAGGTGAAGGAACAGTGGATAGTAAAGGGGATGGGAGGGAATATTCGGACACAGCCTTATTGTCCACCGAAGCACAGTCACTAGAGTCACGTGTGCGCCCAGAACCAATCACTGCACAGCTCCACTCCGGTGCATGCCAGAGCCAATCACAGTGGTGAGCTAGAGTCACGCACCAGACGTGTCCGTACATAGCCAAGCAGACACACGAGTGAGAGAGAGTTTAAGGCTCTTTCACAAGTTTTGAGCTCCTGTGGACTTCTCTTTTGAGGAAACATACTTTTTGACTGATCCTTTTGTGGTGATTACGTTTCAAAACGTTTATTTTAATTTTATTTTGAAATCACAGCGGATTCAACGCAGGTTACACCAGAAGGAGGGTTAGACCGGAGAGGGGGGAAGGCCATCTGAGCAGCTACACTCACACTGATATATTAGCAAAGCTCTCAAGTCTCACACATTGGGGCGTGAGATTCAACCTGATGTGACTCACTGAGTGTGTGCATGTGTGCGGCTGAAGCGCGTGCATGTGTGAGCCACAGGAGTAGTGAGTCACACACACACACACACACACACACACACACCATGCTTCCTCTGGAAGTGTGAGCCACACACATGATTGAGAGATGAAGTTATTCTCAGTCTGCTCGCTAAGTTACATCTGTTTGTATATTAATTACTAACCTTGGATGATAATCACCCCTGCACTAAGAAATGTTAAATGCTAAATAGTTTTATTTGTACAAATGTGTTTTTTTTTTTCATCAGATTTCACCTAAACCCACAGCATTGATGCCAACTTTATCCATTTATCATGTGCATGTCCCATAGAATGAAACCAGGGAAAATGCACACGCTATTTTAGTTTGCACCCGCACATACAGTATACCCCTTTGTAACACTAGAGTATGTACACCTTTTTGTACATCCAACCTTCAAACACATACTCATTTGGCCATAATTGATAACTCTACTTAAGCTCCCACATAAATACATACTTCCAACTGGCACTATTATATTAAAAGGCTAGATGTCTTGTCCACGCTGCCGGCCAATAAGCCTTTTCACACTCTGGAACTGCGATCTGGGGGGGTCATAGGTTGAGAAGGATAAAAAAACGTTAACAAGCTTATTTACTCTGTTGATATTTCCAACCTAACAGCGTTTGTTTTTCCAGAGATTGTTAGTGTTTTAATAGTGTTCATATTTATATTACACATATTCAGACTCGAGGAGGTGTCCAGATGTCAGTTACGGCTGATATGAGCACTTTTAAAAACTGATAGGAGCAGCTTAGCAGCAGTATGGAAGAAAGGGCAGTCCCTTCACTTCCACACAGCAGGCTACACCTGGTTGACGAAAAAACACCGACTACCCAGGTCTCCAGAGGGCGGGAATGATGCACATATTCAAGCACTTTTGTAAAACCGATGGGAGAAGCAGTATTAAAGCAACTGACCACCTCTGCTTTCTACTCCTGTATTTTCTGTATTTACCCTTATTGTTAGTAGTTTGTTTTTTTTGTAGTTGTTACCCTCAGCCTCGGCTGAAGAGTATTGTCATCAGTTCGTCGTCCGTCTGTCTGTGTGTGTAGAGTGGTGTAGGTCTTTTAATGCAATACCCACCAACCATTCTCACACCAAAACATTGACACTAATGGGGGGATTCCAGGGTAATAACAAAATTCCAGTCGGTCAATTTTTTGTGAAAAAACAGCATTTTTGAGGATTTCAAAAAAAGCTTTGTTGTGGACTGATTTTACAGAAGGAAAGGAGGTGGACCATTCATACCTTGCTGTAAGGTGACATTCACTCAGGGCTCTTGATTAGTGGCAAAAAATGTTATCTTTGTGCTTGTCACAGAAACTACTACGTAATAAAATTGTATGCATTAACACGTGAATAATCATATTTAATGTTTTATTTCCCTACCGGTATTAAAAATATAATGGATGAACCATTTCCAACTATTAATTCACTGAAGTACAGTGCGGCAAAAAACTATTTTAATCGGCCACCAATTGTGCAAGTTCTCCCACATAAAAAAGATGAGAGGCCTGTAGTTTTCATCATAGGTACAGTACTTGGTCACAATAAATCAATATAAATTATTTTTTGTGACGGTTAATATTTTGAGGATTTTTCAAATGTCAGGCTGAGGGTTTTATGTTGTTAACTATAAAGTAGTTTTGAAAAATGCTTATAAATAAAATGTAATGTTATTGATGAAGTAAAGCCAGATTTGTGTGTGAAAAGGACAGTATGAGTTCTCACTTTGAAAAGGTAAATTTACGAGGTCCACTATTCACTAACCATGTTCATGATTATTTTTTATTAAGCTGTTATTTTACAAATTTGAAGGAAGTGCACAAGATGGACAGGCCGATAAGTGAAAGAGCTAGGCCTGGGCCGATAACAGATTTTGCTGGACGACATATTGTTCCACAAATTATTTTTTGTTAGACCAAATTAACCACTAATGTAATGATAACATATCATATTGTAGCGTTTGCGGCCCGACACTACGGGGCTAACTAGCCAAATGACGAGGACACTGAGTGGCTGCCGTTTAACCGGATGAACCGGGTTTTATTACCCTCAAAAACAGGCTAATACTGGGTTGGAGGAGTGCCGGAAAATAACAAAAGCGGATAGCTAACTCAACTAGCCACTGGACGAGGAGTCACTCTTTTTCTCTTCCCCCCTTCTTTTTAGTTCCTCTTCCGCTCCCAACAAAACTGGCCTATCCGACTAACTAGGGCAACTCCTTCCCCCACAACTTCCCATCAATCCCCCCCAAAGTCCTGCCGGGTCGCTACAATATTAATACAAGTACACCCTTTCAAACGCAATCAACTTGTATTTCTCATTAGTATTTTTTACCATTGTAATTGGAATTTCAAGAACCTTTAAATATTTGAAACAAATAAAACAATTAAAATAAAGTGGTTTGTTATAAAAGTCAGAGGTGTCATAATGCTGATGCACCAGGGCTGCCAAGTTTCAGAAAATGACAAGAATAAGACTTTAGTGACATGATGTGTTCCAGCGAAAGACGATGTGTTCTTTTTTAACATGGCTTTGGCCTGTTTTAACGTTGATTTCTACCTTAAGACAGATGTCCTCACCTCCATGCCAGCGGCTCTCCCTGCACTGTGGCCTCCTCATGCGAGTTTTAATCAACCAGAAATTAGAAATGAAAACTAATTAAAAAAATTGACAAAATACATTTATTTGTCAATATTTCATTTCAACCAACTCTCCATCATTTATCTGGGGACATGTCTCATGTTGTAGGTGTTTGTCACAGATGTTGATGCCTTGATGACAGAGGCAGGGGGCTCCCACTTAAAACACTGTGGCCCAAGGCAGTGCTACCTTTACCTCAGCTCTCCTTGTCTGCAACAGAAAGGAAGTCATTAAAAAGGTAATCACGTGATTTTTGATTGAATGAATGTCTTAGCAGCAGACTCAATGTCCATGGAAATATACTATTACATACAAAAATAATCATAAGATTGTTGCTCCTCTGGGGTTCAGAGGGCATACGTGTGTGTGTATGAAGTACTCAGCTGTAACTCAGCCTGTGATAAAGAATGGAGACAGCACGTGTTCAGCTGCATTTACTTCACACCAAGGATTGTTCTTCCTCTAACATATTTTCACAATCAACCACAGCAGTAATCCAGACACCTATTCTATTCTAAATGGCCTTAAAGAGTCCCAAAGTCCATGTGGCCATAGCTTAGTAAAGCTATACTAGTCACACATTATACTTACACAATTACAGTTTCTCAAAAATTACAAAAATACAATACAAAATGTACATTGTTTGTAACCCAATGTATTTTAATATATTTATACCTTTTACCCTTTTTACTTATTTTCACTATGAAATGAATCACTATTTATATATTTATCTTTTTAACAATAACTATGAAATATGCTTTTAGTCAAATCACTAAGTTTAATATATAATTCACTAAACACGTGCACAGCTGTAGCCCTATACCTCAAAATGGCTGCTCTGTATCTAATACAGTTGTACAATAGCATTACTGGTATTTGGTAATAAACCTAAAATATGTACCTTTGGAAACAAATAAAACACACACGTAGGAGTGGGCGATATGGGGGAAAAAAATCTTATCACGATTTATTCTTTGTAAACCCACGATCACATCACAATTTTTTTCATTCAAATCATTTCAAGACTATTTTAAAGTATATATATATACGATAGTGAATAGTTTTACAAGAAAAACAATAATGGGTCAAAGTCAGTGGAGCCACAAAGACCCTTTTATTAATCACTAGCAGCACAATAACAACATTTTGTGTAACTTTTGACTTTTTCCTTCATTAAGGCTGAAATGTGATTAAATTATGTGGTGTTGCTTTTTTCAGGGCAGCTCTGAGTTGCAGAAAGTCGTTTTTAAAGTAAATCACCTTCAGGACACTGTCTCTTTAAGAATGTATAATCAGCCCTGTTAGCTGCAGCAGCTCTGCTACACAGAGAGTTATTTAGAGAAGAAAACACATGCAGTGTTAGTTTTTTTACATGAGTAAACTCACACTATAACACACACAGAGCAATATAAACAGTGAACAAAATTGGGTAGCTACATACTATCTCAGATGGAGTCTGTCCTCTAGATCTTTCTTTCTGAAAGCATGTCGACAAGTTGGTGTGTTGTGTGAGGTGTCTAGACACGACTCGTCAAGACCCGCCTTACGTATCTTCTGATTTGTTTATTATTGTGTGAGGCCTGCCGTGGTTGTTTAGATTTAGGAACCAGGAGACGGGCAGCTCTGGATGCACAGAAAACAACACAAGAAATGGGAGAACCAGAGGAGAGTTTATTGCTGTGTTTTGTGAGCATTAATATCAGTTTAAATAAAAACACCGGATGGAAAACAAAAGCCCCGTTGTGCGCAAATTGTGCAAGAAACAGTTTGTCTATTGAGGTGTATTGACTGCTTAATATGATATTAATTTATTCTATATACCTTTTCACTTAAAAACTGAGTATGGGCCTTCAACAGGTGGCCTTAAACATATAGGGTTTGCAATCCTAGCCAGTTATTTCTGTAGCTCTGCTGTTGGGATGTTTATTGCCTGTCAATCGTGGAATTTGCTTATTGTTGTGCTATTCTGCTGTTGGGATGTTTATTGACTTGTGAACCTTGAAAGTTGCCTGTTCCCAGGCTGATCTTCCTCCATTTACAGCTGTATACATAAACAGTCTAACTTTGGCCTTTGTTTGTTGATGTATGGGACTTCTACCACCGTAATAGACATTTGTGACTTCCTTTCTTTGTCTTAAGGCTAAAGCCTTAGACTCCACCTGTTGGGTTTCAGATTTCTCGTCAGTCCATATATATGATGGCCAAGCTGGATTTCTTCAGAGCATGATCTGACCCTGTTTGCTCTCATTGAACTGATATCTCCAGTTCTCCTGTATTTGCCTCAGAACATGATTTGACCTCCTTTGTTCCTCCAGTGTTCCGTCTCTGCCCTGGTTTTTGATTCTGCTTGTTTTAATAAACTTTGTATTATTTTGTCAGCTTCAATGAAGACTTTTTTCCACACTACACCTCCTTTTTACCATCCACATCATCACCTGGGGAGACACGGCACTATCACCAGAGCTCTTCTAGCCTCAGCTTCTACCTCTAACACGTGCTAACACGTAGCAGCTAGCAGCTTAATGCCAACATGTAGCAGCTAGCACGGACAACAGTCTTAGTGGGAGCAGACAGTGTCTCCAAACCACACTGGACACTCAGACAGGGTTCAGAGCCAAAATGAATAAATCCATAAGTGACAAATGAACAAAGTCAGTGGATAAATGATAGTAGACAGTCGACCACTCTCTGTGGTAGAGGATGTGGGCGGGGCTAGAAGCACTGCTACAGATAGCATTGTCTGACCCAACTTATCACCTGCGATGTAGAAAGAATATTTCAAACTAAATTCATCAGCTTCATCAGTTGCTCTATTTATTTCATGCCACAGATATTCTAACTATTTTACACTGTTCAGTTTCTACTTCTCTGGAATGTTCTGGACTAAGTCCTGTTTTTTCCTTTTAAAACACAAACACACATTTGTTTTATAAAAAAATCCAGAAAAGTGTGAATATAGCTTAGTTAAATTTAAGTTTGTGCTTTTTGAACAATGCAATCATATTATTTATTCATTACATTATATTAGCACTCAGTGATGCAAACACTATTTTGTTTAAGTTCATTTATTGTTTTCATTGTTTCAGTCATATACCAAAATCCATTTACACTAAAAAAAATGTTGTTTCTTATGTCAAATACTGTTAGGCCATTAATTTAGATTAATTCATTACAAATTTTCTCATTAATTAGATTCATTTTTTAATCAAGTCCCACCTCTCGAAAATATACACAATGATAACAAAATCAATCAAACCCTTTTTTGTTTCCTGTAAAGGAGAATCTGTTCATGGACTGCAGCTCCAGGATCATTTCCACATAAAGAAGGAAGAGGAAGAACTGTGGGAAAGTCCGGAGGTAAAGCAGGAAACGGATTATGCAGTTTTGCATAGTGTACTGTAGAGCCAGAATTTAAAAGTGTAAAAATGTATGGCCCTGTGTGTAAAAGTGTTAGCCCCCTAAACCTAATAACTGGTTGGGCCACCCTTAGCAGCAACTACTGCAATCAAGCATTTGTGATAACTTGCAATGAGTCTTTTCTAACGCTGTGGAGGAATTTTGGCACACTAATCTTTGCAGAATTGTTGGAATTCAGCCACATTGGAGGGTTTTCAAGCATGAATCGGCTTTTTAAGGTCATGCTACAGCATCTCAATAGGATTGAGGTCAGGACTTCGACTAGCCACTCTAAAGTCTTCATTTTGTTTTTCTTCCATTTATCACAACAAGTCTTACAGGTCCTGAAGCAGCAAAACAGCCCCAGACCATCACACTGCCACCACCATATTATAGTGTTTGTATGATGTTCTTTTTCTGAAATGTGGCGTTACTTTTATGCCAAATGTAATGCGACACAGACCTTCCAAAAAGTTCAGTGAGTGAGCTGAACAGGGATGCTCTTGGCTGGTGTGAGTGTGTAGTGTCCATGTCGGACCCTGATTCAATGGAGGTGAGAATGAGTCCTATTATGAGCATTTATTTTATTATTTATTTTTTGCAAGTTATGGTCTTCTTAATGTCTGGTCCACAAAGAATCCAGTAGCTGGCGGTGATGCCATACCTGTCAAGTATCCTGTTTTGGCCGGGAAACTCCCATATTTTACCCCTCTTTTACCCCGTATTAGTATTTTCCCGTAAATATCCCGTATTTTAATGTAATAATAATTAAAAGATGCCTTACTAAACAGAACGCCGTCACTAGCCTCGCGAGAACTGTCACCTGAAATGGCCTGAGTGGCAGTTCTCGCGAAATTAGTGCCGACAGCGGCAACAAACCCGGAAACAACTCAGAAAAGAGATGGTGAGAAAAATAAAGAACTCATGTAAATACCTTGGAAACTGGAACAGAGAGTTTATCTTCCTAAAGAGCAGCAGGATGTGACACAGTTACATGTTCTGTTAGATTAGTAACTGAGATTTTAGCGTCTACAACAGCGGAAGGAACACGTAAGTCAGCATGAGAAATCATCCAATCACAAGCTCCACAAATATACACTGCTTTAAAAAAGTGTTAAAGAATGTAAAGTCTGTAATAAATGTCTAATAAGTCATTAGTGAATATCAGAGAACCACATGAGTGAGCATGAGAAATTATAAGAAAATATCTAATGAAAATAAATTGTTAATGTCTCACTTAAAGACAAGCAATGTGAAATTAACAGTAAATATGCAACGTGTTGACTTGTATATAAACTGTAAGTATATTAAATAAACACGTGCTTAATATATCCACTTATGTTTTTTTTAGGCTGTTTTATAATTTAGGAATTAGGGCTGGGCGATATATCGAGATTTAAGATGTATCGAGTTTTCTATTATAATTAATAGCTTATTTTGTATCAAAATACTAGTTTTAAGAGTCACTGCTTTGACTTCTCAGAACAGAGTCCTAACTCAGAGCTTCCCCATAACAAGCCATATTACAGATTACATATCACTCACACATACTGTCCCTTACAGGAGAAAAAAACAAAAGTCACTCATGTTAATAAATGATTCTGTGTAGCATTTTGGATCAGAAAATTTAACCCAGAATTCTCTTTCTTCTCAGACTTCATTCGAAATAAAATTATCTAGATTTATATCATATATCACCATTTTGAGAAAAAATATTGAGATATGAGTTTTGGTCCATATTGCCCAGCCCTAGTAGGAATGTTCACAGCATTTTAATGTTAATAAAGGTCGACCTATCAGATTCTAATCACATAATTGTATTTAAGTGGTTGACAAGTGGGTATTTTAGATTTCATGTACACCTATCTTAAAATATAAGGGATACTGGAGCTTGGTTGGGTGGGTGGGACGACTCGTAGTGGGCGCAAGAAAATTTCCCTTATTTTCAAATCCAAAACTTGACAGGTATGAATTATGCACTTTTTAAGTTTGCCAACTGCCAGAAGAAAAAGAAGACAATGAGAATTAAGAGTATGTGTGGAACTAAGGTGTTAGATAGGTTTGTAATTGGAGAGAACAGAGTATCAAGAAGAGTATTTGTTTTTAATTTCAAGTTAGATGGGTCCTCTTAGTTGGTGGCGGTATATGCACCTGCAACACTAGGTAGCACTAGCAAAAAAAAAATAAAAATACGAAGAAGAAGAAGGAAAAGGTGAGAAGCTGTTTCTGTCTTTAAAGCTGATTATTGTCGGTCAAACCTCCTTTAGGAGAACATCTGCACTGTTTTTATCTTCCTAACACTGACCGTTCCACTCAGCCCAGCCTCAGGGTAACACGGTCACCAGTTGAACCGTAACACCAGCTCAGCACCACAGATGCCTCGGTACTGTGTAGCAGCTCACTGTACGAGGACTTCCAGGGACGGAGTTTCCTTCTTCACCTTTCCTCGGGATCTCAAACTGAGGTGGGAATGGATTCTGCAAGTCCCACGAAACACTTGGTGCTCTGCACTGATCATTTCACTGAGGATTGTTTCCAAGCTACTGCTGGACTCAAGCGGACTTCAAAGAGCAACTAAACCCCAAATCCACTTTTTTCTGATGAATACATATGTATTTGGGTGTTAAGTAGTGCTGTTGATTGATCCTTGTCCAACTCTTCACATTGTAGTAAAGGTATTTCGCTGTAAAATGTCCGGTATACTGCCCACTAAGGGTTGAATGCTGGCTTTTCCAACTGAATTTTGCTATTGGCTGAAACAGATTCTTTCAGATTTCCCTGCGTCATCAACTTTCATTGTTGGCCCCGCCTCCCTGCAATTTGTAGCGCGTAGACTGGATTGACAAAGTTCAGCACTGTTGAGTGGGTACTGTTGTTGTTGTGTTCACAATGGTTTGGCAGTGCTGTGTTCCCGGTTGTGTAAACACGTCAGGGCTACATCGGTTTCCAGATGACCCAGAAATCAGGCGCCAGTGGTTATGCGCATTGCGATTAGCAGAAAGCTGTCTCCCGCCTAGAGCCGGAGTTTGAAACCTTCATTTTCCCAACGAGTGTTTTTCCAATCTGGTGAAAGTGAACTTGGGTTATGCTAAAGTGCTCTTGCTGGAAGTCAATGCGGTGCCAACAGTAGCAACCATCGAGGTGAGTACAAAATATGTGTAATAACCACCGTAATGTTAGTGACATAACTAGGGCTGCACCTAATGTCTATTTTAAATGAGACATATCATGCTTTTAAATCCTTCCTTTTTTACATATAAATCATACAGTTGTGGTCTATATAAAGCGGAACTGCAATGCTTGGGTCTGAATTCCTAATTATTATAGCTCCACAGGCCCCTTTTCTACCCCTTTTCTGAGAGCAACTCGTTTTGGTGCGGTCTCTTTAAATGCAAATGAGACACTTCATACCCCGCCCCCTCTCCAGATTGCAGAGGTGACACTCGGTTCAACTCCACCCTGTTCGGCCATTTTTGTAGTTTGATAGAAGAGATACGATTATGTAGCGGCGCAGAAACTTTTTATTCACACATTATTTACAAAATGTCAACAACAGAAGACTTTTCCATCCAGCCTTACATGTTCGAGTCAGAGTCTGACCCGGCGGAGCGAGATGAAAATGATGATGAACCTGCAGAACAACGTCTTCATATGGACGTTAACAAGTGAGCTAACACAAGCGTCGAGCTAACGCTAGCTCCAAGCTAACGTCACAAAATGCATTTTAATACAGTCTTTTCGGAGACAAAAACGGCAAAATGAAATGACTAATGAAAACTTTAGACTTAAATTAAATCACGTAGGCCATATCATCAAGGATCCAAAACGAGCACACAGCGCTAACATATGAAGACGGTGCAACTGCTAATGCTAACAAAACAATGACAGGGATGTCTTATCACACTTTTTAGCATTATTTACAGCTTACCGAAGTGCTCTGTTCATCGTCTCCAAAGATAGAAGGAATTGAACCCTCAATCAGACGAAGTCTTTCGGCAAATCCTTCTTTATTCTGGTTGCAGAAGCAGTCATCCTTGAAGTGCTTCGCACACACAAAAATGACCTTACCCACAGATGTGGGTACATTTCCGTGAAAAATAAAACTCAACCAGGCACTTTGAAAAGGTTCTGATGCTGGGAGACGTAATGATGCGTGTGGGTTACTACATCCAACAACCAAACATTTTGATTTCTCCTCTCGTAACTTCTGCATCCTGGAGCTTGGACTACAAAATAAAAGCGAGAAATAAAAATGGCGGATTGCTCGAAGTGTTGGGCCTGGAGTCGATGTCCTAATTTGGCAGTTCCGCTGACGTTATTGTTCAAAAAACGTAATAGAGAATCGAAAAATCGACACAGATTAAAAAATATGACAAAACAGAATATAAAGATATCAACGGAGCACCTGAAGAGATTAATTTGAACTTTTCTGTGCTTCTAAACAATCTAAGTATACATCAAAATGCATTTAAGGGCTAAAAAAGTGGATTTAGCATGATATGTCCCCTTTAAGACGTCTGGCCCCTTCATCAAGAGGTCATTTAAACTTAGGCCTTTAAATCACTGGCTACTGTTCCAAACAAGTCTAACTGGGGTGGTGACAGAGTGCGGGTTGGGTGCAATGAGATGGCTAATGTACCACACAGGGCCAGACCATGCAAGCATTTCTTCTCTTGTCAGCTTCACTGCGGCTTGACGGGCAGTCATCTCATGAACTTGGCCGGTGTAGGCAGCTTTCCACTCTGGATCCATTGAGAGTTGCTTCTCCGTTTCTAAAAAATGTGGCTTCGACACCTTTCCTGTTGTTCAGGAGCATTGCTGGGTCTGCCAACCACGGATAGCTGCTGTGCCAGTGTGGATCTCTGCTGTGCTCATCACTGGGGATGTATGAAAGTCCATTCTTCACCACTTCCAGCTCTCTTTCCTCTGCAAGGGTCATGTCTTTACCGCCTGGCTGGCAGTTCCCACAGCGGCAACCATCACACTTGGGCTCACATGCTGCCCCGATACTCTCCCATCTCCACCATCTCAAGAAGTCATGACTTGAAGTGAAGCAGGACTTCTCTGGTGGACAGCGGCTATCTATCAGTTCTTCATATCTGACAGCAGCAGACCTCATTGAATGAGCAAAGTGAGTCTTTGAGGTGTGGGCCTGAACAATGGATTGCTCAAAGAGCCCAGGATGAGCACCACCAACTGTCTTCCCCAATGGGCCATCCCACAGCACCAGGAAGGAAGGAAGGAAGGATTTAAAACCATGATATGTCCCCTTTAAGAGAGAGGTCATTTAGGTTAGAGAGGGACCGTAGAGGGTCCCATTCCTCTCTCTAACACTCCCTCTATGTCTGCTTCTTCCATTGTGTGTTTGCTCCTGTACTCCTTCTGGCTTTTGTCTTGCAGGTCCGTGGGATCCTTAGTGTGGAGTTACAGAGTCTCAAAAACTCTGTCTCCACCCTTTCCTCTGCACACACCCAACACAGCATAACGTGGATGGCTGTTCATCATAGGAATGGGATCCACACAAGGTTCCTGCTGCTTAACAGAAGGTTTTCCTTGCCGCCATGATGAATTCATGTTGGGTGTGGCATACATATGTATGTGTATATACGTATATATGCATATGTGTGTATCCATAAAATGAAGAGTCCGTCCTTAAGACTGCTCTACTGTAGTGTCTTGAGATACCATTGGTTATGATTTGGCGCTATACAAATAAAAGATTGAGATTGATTGATTGAGAGATCTGCTGCACCTGTACAGTGAATAATTGATCCAAGTACAACTTTGATTGTTTGTGGCGAACAATGCCCTAATTATAATTCAGGTCCTAATTGTATCCATCATTTTGATATATTCAGTGAGTGATAGAGGAGAGCAATCCCTGTCACCTTTTAGAGAGCAGAGGCCCTTTTTCATTTTGATGTGCAGTTTTGTTAGCTACACCCATGGTTGACCCTTTTCATTATTTTTGTACTGTGCTGAGCTCTTCCATAGGAAACTGATTATGGACAGAGTCAAAATTATTATGACTGTTCATAAATTATTAATATTTTGTCAGATTTTATTCCATCACAAATGTTTTACCAATTCTAAATATATGATTTATTATTATATCAGTGGCATTATTGTGGAAGAATTGCATGAGGTGAATAGACAGGACAAAGGCCACATGGACTCCTGGTAACCATAGGAGGAAGTTGAGATCATGCTACCAAGTTGGAGTTCGGAATTAGTTTTGAGGCCGACATTGTATTGGGCAATATGCCATAACCCTTAGTGACTTATAAAAACAAAGCCCCTTTTCATTTTGTTCCAGAGATTTAGCAGCTCTGCAGAACTTTTAGCACACTACAATGTCAGGGACTTCCCCGAAGAACTAAAATGAAAATGTTTGAGAAAGGGGTCAAAACTATGAAAACATTAACAAAGCAGGTAAGTCATAAATATTTATTGTAAAAATGTGGCTAAAAAATTCATGCAATAGGATTATTTACAAATACAATGAAATAAAAAAAATATACTAAGATTATTCATTCAATACAGTTACTTAAAAAATACATTGAAATAAACAAATTTACAAAGAAGAACAAGGAAATACTACTCAGAATGTCTACATTTACCAATTGCATGAGAGAGGGTACTTGGTATTTCAATCTTTGGGCTAATATGCCACAATGAGTCCACATTTGCCATTTTCATTATTAAGAGGGTACTCGGCATCCCAATCTTCAGGTGAATGTTCTTCAATGACCTGTGCCTCGGTTTGACTAGAGGAAAAATAAAAGAAGATTAGTACAAAATTCAAAAGAACAACAAAATGACCTTCATGTGCGTGATCGCTTTCACAGTGCAGTTACTCACTGTTCTCTGTTGTCTGGCTCCTGGCTCAGGTATGACCCTGTAATGTAGGGATGCTGAAGAGCATCAATGGGAGAGATTCTCTCTTCCCCATCCAGATTCAACAGTTCTTTCAGGAACTCGATGAAGGCCTTCCTGTCTTCCACCGTCTCATTGTCCCCTAGTTCAGACATCTGGATTAAATTAAATAGAGTTCGGTCAATACACTAGTTTATACCTCTCTTGCTCATGTTAACGATAATGGTGAGTAAATTCAGCTTATAAACATGTCTGAAGTAGGTTAGATTTTAAAGAAGAGATCTCTAAGTATTTGAACTCAAATGTCATAGAGAACACTTACATAGAGCAGGTCATCTAATGATGACAAATGTGGACGATATTCGGGCCACTCCTCAGCTTGTCTTCTGTTCCTAGAGGTGTACTCTTCTGGTGTCTGAGGAAACACAATGACAATATAAGGGGTTTAAGATAAGTTTAGGGCAACAGTCAAGGTTCAACAACAATAAAAACTATGTTTTACCAGCAGCCTCCATCTTGTGCCCAATTCATCCACCTCATGACAAAAGAACCTCTTGCTGTATAAGCCAAAGTGGAGCTGGTACTTTGATGGCATTCCCAGCATCTCCACCATGCTCTGCATCTGCACAAAAAACACACAATTATACACATTAGGGGCAGTTCTTCAAGACTTTCTATACCTGTAAAAAAGAGCACATGGGTAATTAAATGAATGGAGGGATGATGTATAGAAAAGACGACCTACCATGAGGTATTCACAGTGGACAGGAAAGAGGTTGTCATTTAGGAAGAGGAATGCCAGCGTGCAGCCCACTCCCCACATGTCAATGGCCCCCGAGTAAGGAAGGCCAAGACAAACCTCTGGGGCCCTGTGAAGCAAAATGAATGAAATATACTTCAGAACTCTATATTTTAGCATTAAGTACCAACACTATAAAAACGCACGTTTGTTCCAAAAACCCATAAGTCATTCAGGGTGACACCCTCATACCTGTAGCCGATGGGCTGATGTCTGAGCCCGGGCATGGCGGCAGAGATGGGAGAAGCCATTCCAAAATCAATGAGCTTTACGCTGAATGGACTTTCATCAATGTTGACCATCATAATGTTGTCTGGCTTGATGTCAGTGTGCATTACTCTTACAGCTTTGAGTCCCTGTAATGCCATCATCAGCTGCAGGGACACAATGAGAAAAGACAGGATGAGAATGGAGTTCCTCTTATGGAGCTGTTTAAGCTCAGGTTTGAACTCAAGGCTTTCCTAATCAATCAGCAAGAAACAAAAAGATTCATACCTGCTTTGCAATAGGACAGATGTGGTTGACGTTCAGTGAACGAACCAGGTGGAGCAAATCCACGTCCAACAGCTCAAAGACGAGGCACTTATAGCCCAGGTATTCAAACTGCTCATAGAATGTGACCAGATTGAAGTGGTCAGCATTCAGAGAGCTGATGGTCTTCAACACTGACAGCTGGAGGGAAAAAAGGACAGTTAGATCACCTTCATATCACTTTACCCCAAAAATTCATAGTTTAAGTTCTGTTGAAGGCACCAAACACTTACTTCGTCCTCCACATCTTGAAAATACTCCTTCTTTAGGATTTTTACTGCCACCAATTTGCTGCTGTTGTGAGCACGACACTTGGCAACTTTCCCAAAGCTACCTTCTCCGATAAACTCTAGGATTGTGTATCGAGTGGAGGGGCTGTGGAGGGCATGCCCTACCATTAGAGGATGTGCTGTCAAAGTGAAATGACAGGGCACAAGGTTAGTATTCAGTAATTTAACACTAATGCTCACACAAAGAAGGAAATATTGTTCTGTCCTGTCACTTCTAAAGTTTGGGTTGGAAAAAAAGCCCAAGAGGAAAAAGTACTGAGTAACAAGAGCATCAATAGAAACGTAATGAAAAAATATCCCTCAAGAATAATAGTAAAGTACAGATACTTCAAAAATAGTTAGGTACAGTATTAAGTATTTTAAGTTCATTTGTCCACACTGAATACATGCATGTACAATATAGGAAACAGATTATTGACATTATTTGAAAGTGAAAGGTTGTCTAACTGCAAGATGATAGAGAATCCAACAGTATCTGAAAATCCACTGTACATGTGAAGTCCTGTCCCTGTATTGACTGCATGTGTAGCACATCCTAATTTTCTGTTGGTACACTGAGCACTTTTTACAGTAAAAAGATATGCACACACATCTTTGATTCTGAAAGCTCCCACAAAGTGTTCCAAACAGTATCATTTACATCAAATATTGAGCCTATTTTTCAAGGAAAAGTATTTTTAATATATTAAAACCAGAGTAAACGTATTCTCTAATAATGACAATCTGTACTTCTTTTTTTTATTTTGTTTTTTTTTTTTTTTTATAGAAAATCTAGTGAATCCTTCAATGACTACAGTGTTCTTTCATCTTAGCCGATTCAAATTCATTCTCATATTATGTCTGTAAAGTCTGTTTTACCTGCAGCAGCCATTCCTCACTCAGGTTTTTACAATTGAAGCTTTCAAACTTCACAAAAATAGCTTGTTTTACTTCTGATACAAAGATACACTAGACAGAGTTTTTTCACACTTCAAACAGTATCATCTACATAAGATATTAAACTTATTTTTCAAGAATTTTTTTATGTATAATCTGTACTTTTTTTGAAAAAAAATGTATCAATTATAATAATCTTTTTTTTTTTCCTAAAGAAAATCCAGTAATTCCTTCAATGACTACATTTTTCTTTCATCTTACTTAGCAGATTAAAATTAATCCTCATATTTTGTCTGTAAATTGTGTCTTACCTGCAGCAGCCATTCCTCTCTCAGGTTTTTACAATTTAACCTTTTCAAATTTCACAAAAATTGATTGTTTTACTTTTTGATACAAAGATGCTCAGAGAGAGTTTTTGCTACTTCACCACTTGCAGTGAGAGAAGCAACTGAAGATTTAGTTATGTTTGAGTCTCTTTCATCTTGCTGCCACGGCAACCATTCAATTTCAAGTAATTTTTGGGATACTTTCTATATTACATTTCTATTGATGCTGTTATTATTCAGTACTTTTCCCTCCTGTCAGCTTAGTTTTTTGCAGTTGCTTAATTTCTGATAATAAATAGTTTCATTGATTGTCATATAGGTTATCCCAGTTCTATAATAGTGTAGCCTGTGAGTAAACTAATAACCAGATCTATTAAATGTTTATCAGGCACCGGGCTGGAGTAAGTAATTGTTTATTTACTATTATAGTTGGTGTCATTATTATTTTTATGTCATTATTTAGTGATGTAAAGGTTTTGATAATATTTTATTTAACAGTTTGCATTATTGGTGCATGATATATAGTTGAAATAATACTATTGAAGCCAATGTGTATTATGTTTTTTTTTCTTTCTTTTATAATCCTGGGTTTATTTCCAATGGTTGGTTGTCGTAATTTTGTGAATTATGCAATCGAAAAAGGCGGAAGTAGACGTCAGCGGACTAGCGCGGGAAAAAAGGGGAGAGAGGTGTGCGCGAGGTGTGTTGCTGACCGGAAAAACATAGACGGAGAGACGGAGTGAAGCTACGTGAAGGCTTGCAGGCATTTTGAGAAGTTCGACAGACTTCTGCGTGGAGAGCGGAGGACGGGTCGTACCGTGTAGGACCAGGTGGGAGAGAGGCGCGAACGGAGGAGTTAGCCGAGCGGGCTAACGAGGAGCTACCGCGCAGGACCCGGTGTGAGAGCGCTGCGGACGAGGAGGAGGCTACTGCTGGTTAACGGGGAGCCACGTGTTGGCTACTGTGTTCGGGAACCGGAGTTGCCCTGTGTTTCACCGCACTCAATGTTTTGAAAGACAGAGTTTCAACGCACCCAATGTTTTGAAAGACAGAGTTTCAACGCACACAATGTTTTGAAAGACCTACCAACTGGAAACAATAATTGCATCGAGTTGTGAGTAAGACAGAGGAAGCCGTTCGGTTTAACTATTACACGTGACTGTGTGTATGTGTGTGTGTGCGTGTGTGGTGTGGGCCCACCACCATTGTTAGAGCTGATTTGACACGTGTTGGATTCCATTGTGTGTGTCGTTGTATATTGTTATTCAGCATCTTAAAATATAGTTCATATAAAGTTGTTTAAACAAATTTAATCTCTGGATCTCAACTTTTGTGGTATCTATCGTCACAAATTTAACTGAACCCTAGCACCCCTCCATTCTCAAGAAGGGCTTTCATATAGAGTGGTGTGCAGGTGCTACATAAAATTGGGGGCTCGTCCGGGATACTAAATTTATTAAAAAAAAAAAAAAAAGAAAGAAAAAAAAATTATATATATATATATATATATATAAATAAATTGTAAATAAATAAAAAGGGGTAATTTAAAATTAAAGATTAGTTTGATCCAGAGACATATAAAAAAAAAAAAAAATAAATAAATAAAAATAAATAAATAATAAAAAAAAAATAATAAAATTTGAAGCTCGAAACACAACTCATGAGATGGCTCAGCTAAAGAATTGGTGTAAAGGTGAAGGCATCAACCCAGCCAATGCCTTGCTGGTTAAAGACGTACCTGAAGATGTTGAAATCAATTTCATTGAAGATACACTGCAGAATATCAAAGCCCTGGGGAGAGTTAAGGTGAGAGGAAGAATGTATGACTCGCAGGCTCAAAGTATAACTGTGCTATGTGAGTGCAGAGAGCAAGTAAATGCAAAAAGTATTCCTCTGGATGTTCTGCCCCAAGGTTTCGCTGTGCCATGGAGAATATTTGGATCCTCTGAGGAAGAGGAAAACCCAGTTCAGCCAGCCCAGAGCCAGGATGAGTCAAACATCCAATCACCAGACCAAAGTTTCCTCCTTCAAGGCTCCACTCCGGAAGCCATCATCAGAGCGGTTGGTGATATATTACAATGGTGTGGGCCCACCACCATTGTTAGAGCTGATTTGACACGTGTTGGATTCCATTGTGTGTGTCGTTGTATATTGTTATTCAGCATCTTAAAATATAGTTCATATAAAGTTGTTTAAACAAATTTAATCTCTGGATCTCAACTTTTGTGGTATCTATCGTCACAAATTTAACTGAACCCTAGCACCCCTCCATTCTCAAGAAGGGCTTTCATATAGAGTGGTGTGCAGGTTCTACAATAGTAAGTAAGTAAGTTTTATTTATAAAGCGCTTTTTGCAGATAAAATCACAAAGTGCTGTACAGAGTTGTGGTAAAAGTACAAGTGCAACACAATAGAATAATAAAACAAGAGTGCATAAATATCATAAGAACAGCAACATTAAAGGATAAATAAAAATTAAAATCCAGTAACTAAAAGCTTTTCTGTAAAATGTAGTCTTCAGCAGTTTTTTTTAAAAGTGACCACACAGTTGAGCTCCCAGAGAGACTGGTGCAGGTTATTCCAGAGTCTGGGAGCTACAGCCTGGAACACCAGGTCTCCTCTGGTTTTAAATGTAGTTATTGGGGTCTTTAGGAGACCCTGACCTGAAGACCGATGAGTAGGGGCACAACAAGTCCGAGATATATTTAGGCGCCTGATCATGTACTGCTCGGAACGTGAGAACTAAAATTTTATATTCTATGTGAAACTTAACTGGAAGCCAGTGCAGAGTAGCAAGAATGGGGGTGATGTGGGATGTTCTAGAAGCACCAGTTGAAAGTCTGGCAGCAGCGTTCTGAACAATCTGGAGTCTGTTTAGGGTCGACTTATTAAAACAAGTAAAAACAGAATTACAATAGTCAATACGAGATGATATAAATGCGTGTATGAACAGTTCCAGATCTGATTTTGATAATAGATGCCTCACTTTAGAGATATAATATATTTAGTCTGTCACACTCATCAATGCATTTAGTATTTCAACACTAAGACCCACACAAACATGGAAATCACATCTTGTTCTGTCACTTCTAAAGTTTGGGTTAAAAAAGAAAAGAAAAAAAACCAGCAGGCCTGCAAATCCACTTGATATGTGAAGTCCTGTCTCTGCATTAACTGCATGTGTAGAACATCCTAACTTTCTGTTGGTACACTCAGTATGAGCCATGTTACTTTTTACAGTAAATAAGTATTAAGTAGTAATAAATGGTCTCATTTTTCAGGAGCTCTTCCTGCTATATCACATTATTCTGCCACAGGCAGATTATATGTTGGTTTTTATTTGAAGTTGTTGGCTCATGGCATGTTAAAGCCAATGTTTTGAGTGTAAAATATGCCAATAAAGTATATTTCATACATAATGTTCTCATAAAGGTGTACACATTTACAGATTAGTTGTTTTTTAAGTCATATATAAAAAGAAATCACAATAATTGCCTCATACTTTAATATCGGAATAAATCGTATCGTATCGTAACCTATGTATCGGGGTAAGAATCATATCGCCAGATGCCCTGCAATACACACCCCTAATATTATTATTATTATTATTATTATTATTATTTTTACTTGTCTGCACATGCTGTCAAAGGTCAACACCACAGGAAATGCAATCATTATGAGATAGCAATGCATATTTTGTTATTGCAATAAAATATATTGATTTATTTCATTGCTTAATTGTGACCATCACCAGCCCTCCCTAAGGAAGGGTAAGAAGTCTTTTATTATAGGGAGGATATAAAAAGGGAGAGCAGTGTTACACCTAAGTGGAGGGGGAGGGGAAAGGGAGCAGGGAGGAGAGACTAAAGGCAGGAAATAGAAATGGTGGGGAAGAATTGACTGTTTTGCAGTGAGGGTGAGATGTGAGGTTGTAGAATAAATTGTGCTTATTATGTTGTGTAATCCAGCCAGTATGGTGACAAGTGTGAAGCTTAGCTATAATGGTGGTGGCTGTGAACAGGGGGAATGAGTGAATGGTAGTACCTAAAGCAGGTATTTGGGATTAACGTGTCTAAGGTTAAACCCAGTATGAGTTTTATCCCACATCCCAAGGCGTGCCAGTGCATTGTATACCAGTATATGTGCAAAAAAAAAAAACGCTACTGCAAACCCAGGAACTGCCCTGGGCCCGCAGATGCAGCCAGGCCAGCAGAAAGAGCGGGGGCCAGGGATCCCCAGGCAACCCCCCCGCGGCCGAGCAACCCCCCAGATGCCCCCAAGATCCCAGGCCGAGAGGCAGCCACCGCCCCCCCACACACACATCCGAGGAAGCCCCAAGCAGCCCCAACCCCTAATATTATATATCATTGCTGTTCTTGGTAAAATTGTTGCTGTTCTTTCTTATACTGACTAATGATATTTATATAATAATGATATTTCAAAGTGCTTTAAATACAATTAAAGTCAAGTCAAGATTCACAGGCATATAAAGTAAGGACTAATACAATATAGAATAGCTTTAAATACTGGTAATAAGACACACCTTTTTAAAGTAAAAAAAATAAATAAATAAATAAAAATGTTTAAATCCAAACTTTAAAAAAAATAAAATAACGTTTCAAATATGTTGAAAATTTTAATGCAAAATAAACATAAGTGATGAATTATCAATATCTGATTTATAATATATTAGAATGTGTGTTTAGTTCACCCAGTGTGGTGCGTCCTAAAGAAGGACAGCTGATGTGTGGAGAAACACCGCCGTCTAGTGGCCACAACAGTACATTACTGGTTTATATCTCAACTGTGAATGAGTGTCTGAAAGTCTGACACAGAGACACAATGTGTATTTAATTATTGTTTCTATAACATTCACTCCTTATGACAGTAAAAAGAAAAAAGTCATTTATAAAGTACTGCAGTAACTATACCCTATACTCTGATACCATGAAACATTATGATTTGAAAAACACTGTGGTATAAGTTTTAACAGACATAGTGCCCTGCACTGTGATCAACAGGAACAGTAGAGCTACACATTACTGAAACTTGAACCTTTGATCAGCTGATCAATGATTACAAATAAGAAATCAGGGTCTATTTTAAAGCTTTGTGATGCATGTTTATTGCTTTATTTGTTCATTGGATCCCCATTAGCTTCCATCATGGTGATTGACACGTGTTCGTTACACCAGTAAATACATTAAGAAAACACGATATATACATTAATGTTGGTAAAATAATGATTTTAAAGATCTTTTAAATATGCGTAAAGCTGACATGTCTTTCAGGTCCATAGGTAATTTGTTCCAAGGTTTAAAATATCCTGTGATTCCTGCATTTTTAGGAGGGTGCCCCCTAGGTTACGTGTACCCCCTAGGTTACGTGTACCCCCTAGGTTACGTGTACCCCTAAGGGTACGCGATGGCACTACAGGGGTTACTTGAGAGAGAAAGAGAGTGGAACAAATAAAGTGTCTGTCTTGGTCCCACCCCAGACATGAGATGACTGGATATGATGAAAACTATAGATATAAATCTATTCAGGAGGCACTAAATCATTGATTCTCAACCTTGGGGTCACCTGGAGTTTATTTGGTGTTGCCTGAAATTTCTGAAAAATTCAATAAGATTTTTAATATATTATTGTTTTTGTTTTAATTAAATTTAAACAACACAATCTTTAACAACTGTATTTCTATACTTTCACTTTGTGAAATATAAATCTAGTTCAACTAAAATGCAGTGAAAATATATCTGAGCTCAAACATGATCAAAAACTAATTCTAGAAAACAAAATGTCTTTGGGGTTGCCATAAATTCTTGATATTAATATGGGGTCACGATCCAAAAAAGGTTGGGAACCACTGCACGAAATAATGTGTATTTCCACTTGTTTACAAAATGAGATTCTTTAACATGTGTGTTATCAGTCGTTCATTCCATCATCATGCTCTATAGATGTTTTTAAATAGTTTTCTAAGCAAATTGTTGTAGTCGGATAAAGGAGGTACTTTGATTCAGAAATAAGAAAAAGGGGGTACAAACAAGTGTGAAAGCCACTGTTCTAGAACATCAGTACATTATTGTAGGGAACACAAATGAGCTGATATTGCAACATTTAGCTAATAGATTTTGAGGTAGGTTCACATTTCTGTTGAGTCACTGCACAAAGACTCAAAGTATTTTTTTTACATGAATCATTGATATTATTGCAGATGTTGGAGCTGTGTATTTTTATGAAGGTAGATATGTTGCAAAATGGGAGAACTTGTTGAATGTGATGTGAGCTTGTGTTAAAAAATAAATAAAAAATTCACCCACGTGTGAAATGATTTTCACAAGACAAATGATGGGAAAAAATGTAAACCTGTAGATTTACAATTTAAACCCAAAGAAAATATTCACACATGCATGATCTGAATGTGAAGTCACAGACAAAATATTACCAAATGTGTAGACTGATATTACAAAAATAAAATGACAGTTGCAAACATGTAACCAAACATTTACTCGTATGTTTTTTTTTTTTTTTTTTTGTATTACTTGTGCCAGTTATTGTTTATAACCACAATTCTACGGTTACAACTTCTCAATTCTGCAGCTACAAATGCACAAATTATTTTCTCGCCTAAATCCCATTTTGCAACATATCTACCTTCATATATTTTTGGCAGGGGAGTTTATATCATCTGTGTTTTGAATATGAGTTAAAGTTTGTGTGGCAAGATGAGGATCATAAAATAATCAATCTGGTTGCTGAACAACGCCACCTGGGGAATTTCACTCCAGGAAGTGATCACCAGTTGTAACATGTGGACTAAAGGCTACACAGGTTCAAAATTAACCACGGGGCCAGAGACAGTGTTCAGAAGTACAAATAATCTTTATTACAATGAGTGTTAAAAGCAGCTCACCTGCTATCGATACCTAATATTAGACAAGGCCAGCAGAGGGGAATGGACAGTGCTGGGTTACCTCGGAGGCCCAAAACCAAGGAGGGACGAGGAAATCATACAATCACTCGTGACACTGCGCACACACACACCAGGGATTGGGTCGCCGACCGGAGTCCACAGCACCTGTCCACAGGGCAAAGGAGAACCATAAAATGACCACACAGCACACTCACTAAACAATAAACAATATAGAAATAACAAGTGGAGGAGTTCAAGTATCTCAGGGTCTTGTTCACGAGTGAGGGTAGGATGGAGCGTGAGATTGAGATAGACGAATCGGTGTGGCGTCAGCAGTGATGCGGTCGCTGTATCGGACTGTTGTGGTGAAGAGGGAGCTGAGTTGGGGGGCAAAGCTCTCAATTTACCGATCGATCTACGTTCCTACCCTCACCTATGGTCATGAGATTTGGGTAATGACCGAAAGGACAAGATCGCGGATACAGGCGGCCGAAATGAGTTTCTTTCGCAGAGTGGCTGGGCGCACCCTTCGAGATAAGGTGAGAAGCTCAGTCACTCAGGAGGAGCTCGGAGTAGAGCTCCTTCACGTTGAAAGGAACCAGCTGAGGTGGCTCGGGCATTTGTTTTGGATGCCTCCTGGTCGCGTCCCTCAGGAGGTGTTTCAAGCATGTCCTATTGGGAAGAGGCCAAGTGGTAGGCCCAGGACACGCTGCAGGGACTATGTCTCTGAGCTGGCCTGGAGTCGCCTCGGGGTCCCCCCAGAACAGCTGGAGGAGGTGTGTGTGGATCGGGAGGTCTGGGCATCTCTGCTGATACTGCTGCCTCCGCGACCTGGCCCCGGATAAAAGCGGTAAAATGGATGGATGGATGGAAATAACAAAATACAATATAACCAAAAGCAAACTACGAAATAAATTGAACTCAATCAACAATTAACAATTAAATCTCAAATACAAGAGAAATACAAAATAAATCAAATTCAAATCAATACAAAAATGAAGGATCACATAAATCAATAAACAAATGAAAAATAATAAAATTTCCAACAGAATATCAACGCAAACAAAAGAAATACAAAAGAAATGAAATTCAATTAATCAGTAAACAAATATTTAAATTTCAAATACAAAGGAACTACGAAATAATTGAAATTGAAATCAGAACACAATTGAAGGAGCAAATAAATAAATAAACAAAGTATTAAATCTCCAACAGAATGTCAATGCACACAAAAGAAATACAAAATAAATCAAAGTCTAAAGAGCATAGGCTGCTGATAAAAATAAAACAGCCGCATTGACGCAGCAGCGGTATTCTGACAGCAGAGGAACACTAACACAGTGCGGCCAGACCCGTATATAAAATGTGTGAGTCACCGCCCAGCAATCAGTGGAACAGGAGGGGTGAGGAACCACTTAGGTAAAGTTAGAAATATATTCACAGGTTCAGCTTTTCATTCAGTAACATGTTGTAGTGTCATCAAACTCACAGCACACATAGTTGAACTCTTCTTGATTAACTATGTGTGCTCTGAGAAAAAAAATAAATAAATAAAACTACTACATGTTATAAGACAGTTATTGCATATTTTAGTACTTATTTAATGAAAAAAAGTCACTAAAATGTTATAAAAGCACATTTGTTGAAACTAAGTGTTGTAGTATAATCATGAAGAGTTAATCTATGTGTGCTGTGAGTTTGATTACACTACAACATGTAATAGTACAGTTATTGCATATTTTAGTACTTTAATGAAAAAATTCACTAAAATTACATGAATATTTATTAAAACTAAGTGTTGTAGTATAATCAAGAAAAGTTCAACCATGTGTGCTGTAAGTTTTATGACACTACCACTTTCCTTTGTGAAGTTATTGGTTTTTATTTTTTGTACCTTTTTCCGGTGTTGTAATTTGCAGACGGTCCCTGCTTATTCCAGCCACAGTCGGCTCCGCGTAGAGGCCAATATAAATGACCAAGAGCGGAGAACGGCTCGTTTTGAGGAAAATCCGCTTGTAGCGTTCAGTCCACCTTGCTGTGATTGTAACGAGGTCTCGGTTTTGTAAAAGCAATGTTCCGTTGATGAGTTATTGGTCCGGAAAAGCTGAATCTGTGAATATTTTTATAACTTTATCTAAGTCTACAGTCGCATCTTCGACATTAACACAAAAAGTAAAAAAAAGACATTTACAACACGGCCATAGTGTACATCCGGGCATTTTTTTGCTCATTATTGGAACGCAATGACGTACTGGTTATGACGTCAGACTTAGTGTGTGTGTGTGTGTGTGTACACACGCACTAAATCTGACGTAATAACCAGTACGTCATTGCGTGTAATGTGTACATTATTGGAACGCAATGACGTACTGGTTATGACGTCAGACTTGGTGCGTGTAGTTCACAGTACACGGTGTCGAAACACCGAAACACACTACAACTTCTCTCCAAAGCCTGAGCATTTAAAAAGAAAGATAAACAATGGTAAGACAGGATTTCATTGTCTTCATCTGCTTTATATTCATAATTGAACAAATGATTAGATTTTGCAATAAACAAATTAGCATATGACCAACTGATGTCATGATTAAGTGATGCCAGGATCCTGATATATTGTTTTCTCTCTGCAGCGTGAGATTATTTCTATTCATGTGGGCCAAGCTGGAGTCCAGATCGGTAATTCCTGCTGGGAACTTTTCTGTCTGGAGCATGGGATTCAGCCAAATGGACAGGTGCTTTCTAACCAGGAATCTGGAGGAGGAGACGACTCCTTCAACACCTTCTTCAGTGAAACTGGGACAGGGAAACGTGTCCCCAGAGCGCTTTATGTAGACCTGGAGCCTACTGTCATCGGTTTGTAATCATATCATTACTCATTATTATATGATTATATCAGAACTATGACTAACAAACTTATAACTATACACAGAATACTTCTTTATACTGGAATCACTGTGAACACATTATCATTTCTTTTAAATATCAAGACAAAACAATACAATTCTGTGATACAACAAACCCATTGAAAAAATATACAACCTATTTTAAAATTTAAAATTACAATAATACAACATAACACTTACAGGTATAGTGCAAATGTCTCAAGGAAACAATAACAACAATGGTGCAAAAATCCAAAAACAATGTAAAACAGTGCAATCAAAAGTTAAAATACAGTATATACAGTTTCAGGACAAGGACATTTCTACTTTCCTGTTTGATTTTAGGTTTTGTGTTACTGACTAATCAAATCAAAGAACACAATGTGCAAACAACATAATATAATTACTGTATATAGAATAGAACAAGAATTAGAATAAAATAAATAGAAATATGAGCAGAAGATTAACATATAAAGTTACAGGTTTTTAGTATTAATATTCAATTAGTAGAAAACATGTACAGTGATTGTAAAGGGTGTGTTTCACGTTCATTAAACCTTTTTAAATTATCATTTAAAAAAAAAAGAAATGTGGTGCTATTTGGCCCCCTTCCAGCAGATGGCGCCCTGGGCCTGTGACTAAACATCAGGAAAACTGCACCAATTAAATAAGTCGTGTTTTTTTTAAAAAAAAACGTCTATGGATTGAAGATTATTCTGAATTGTGTATTTCATTAGATTATTTTGAAACTACATAACTTTACTGCTTTGAGTTTCTCTATAGATGAAGTGCGAACAGGAACGTACCGTCAGCTGTTTCATCCAGATCACCTTATCACAGGAAAAGAGGATGCTGCCAACAACTATGCCCGAGGACACTACACCATTGGGAAAGAGATCATAGAACTTGTTATGGATAGGACTCGTAAAATGGTACAGCTAAAAGAAATGAAAGTTGCAGGAAATAAAACCTAATCTTAAAACTAATAAGGATTTTATTGCTTTTTTTTTTACAGGCGGATCAGTGCACTGGCCTGCAGGGATTTCTCATCTACCACTCCTTTGGTGGAGGCACTGGCTCTGGTTTCACCTCCTTGCTGATGGAGAGGCTCTCTGTTGACTATGGTAAAAAGGCCAAGCTTGAGTTTGCTGTCTACCCATCACCCCAGATTTCCACTGCTGTAGTTGAGCCTTACAACTCCATCCTGACCACCCACACCACCTTGGAGCACTCAGACTGTGCCTTCATGGTGGACAACGAGGCCATCTACGACATCTGCCAGAGGAACCTTGATATTGTGCACCCTTCATACCCTAATCTTAACCGTCTCATGAGCCAGACCGTCTCATCAATCACATCTTCTCTTCGTTTTGATGGAGCTCTGAATGTTGATCTGACAGAGTTTCAGACCAACTTGGTGCCTTACCCTCGTATCCACTTCCCAATGGCCACCTATGCCCCGGTCATCTCTGCTGAGAAAGCCTACCATGAGCAGCTGTCTGTGTCTGAAATCACAAACGCCTGCTTCGAGCCAGCCAATCAGATGGTGAAGTGTGATCCTCGCCATGGTAAATACATGGCCTGCTGTCTGCTGTATCGAGGTGATGTGGCGCCAAAAGACGTCAACGCTGCCATTGCAGCCATTAAGACCAAACGCTCCATCCAGTTTGTGGACTGGTGCCCCACTGGCTTCAAGGTGGGCATCAACTACCAGCCTCCCTCTGTGGTTCCTGGAGGAGACCTGGCCAAAGTGCAGAGGGCCGTTTGCATGCTGAGCAACACCACTGCCATCTCTGAGGCCTGGGCCAGACTAAACCACAAGTTTGACCTCATGTACGCCAAGAGAGCCTTTGTCCACTGGTATGTTGGAGAGGGAATGGAGGAGGGAGAATTCTCAGAGGCCAGAGAGGACATGGCTGCCCTGGAGAAAGATTATGAAGAAGTTGGCGCTGATAGTGTGGAAGACGAGGGAGAGGAAGGAGAAGAATATTAAAGGGCTTGATGTAACTGCACACCCCAAAAGTTTGTCATCAGTCATTGTTCCACCAACTGTTTGCTCTGAAGTGATAAACTAATAAAATGAAAAATAAAAAAAGTAAAAAAAAGACATTTACAACACGGCCATAGTGTACATCCGGGCATTTTTTTTCTCATTATTGGAACGCAATGACGTACTTTGGTACAAAGTAATTTGGTACAATTACAAGTTACCTGTTAAAAAAATAGAATCAGTAACTTACTCTTAAGTATCACTATATTAAAGTAATGTAACTGATTACTTTTGGATTACTTCAACACCAAACATGCAAATAAAGACAGAAAATGATAGAATACGTGTAACCTGCTCACTGTATTATTTTAGACAGACATAAAATCACCTTCTATAGTCACACTGTATTAAAGGGAATGTTTTAGTTTAACATAGACTGGGAGAAACCACAGTAGTTTAAATAAATAAGGTTATCAATCAATTTACTCATTAATTATGAAAAACTCAGTTTATTCATTGACCTAGACCACAGTCCATACAATAACATGATTATTGTATTGTATAAAATAAATGTTATTGTTACAGCTTTGTAATATATGTAAAACAAAAAAGCACCACCTGAAAGTGGTGTCAGATAGTTCTATATTTATAGTTACAAAGATTATATACACAACATAGCAACAATTATTATTAACATGCTCCAATGTTAACTATATCTTATTTTGTCTACACTGGTGTCAGCATGTACAACAACTGTGTTTGTGTTTATTATTTAAATGGTAAATGTACTTGATTTATATAGAGCTTTATCCCTACAATGAAATTCTCAAAGCACTTTACATATCAGCTCATTCACCCATTCACACTCACATTCACACAAAAAAGGGACAAAACCGACTAAACCTCATCAAACCAACCAAGTCCCCATTATTCACAGAATGAACAAAGAGCTGTGCAAAAGGCTCAATATTTAACATTTAATAACTCAGCTTCATTTATTAATATAAGTGTTTTATATAACAAAAACAAATCTACAACAACACCTTTATTATTAACAAAAACACATGTCTGTTAATTGTAACATTTGAGCATCATGAGGTACATTTAACAAACACTAAAGAACTAATCAAATGTAATGGTAAGTGCTTCTTTTGTTTAGCTAAGCAGACATTAAATTGCTGTTTTCATGGTACAAATCCCTTTTTGTGAGAGTTAGTAACAAGTTGTGCCATCTCAGACATTTTTATATTGAATTTTATTATTATTATTATTATTATTATAACCATATTCCTATTTGACATAGTGAAAGTATAGAATAAAGTTGTATAAGGGAGCACCACCCCTCGCAGACAACACCATCCTAAGGGGCCACGCAACCCTACATCAACCCCGGTGCAGACAGCCACAACTCCCACCCCCCATGACAGCCAGACATGACACCCCAGGCCAACCCACCACAGAGACCACTTCCAAGACCATCAAAGTATTTCAAATTGATTCAGTGAAAGGTATCAGGAGTTAAATGAAAACATTTTACAAACAACAAAAACATTTGGTGTTTCTGTATGTGAGACCATATAACAGTTTAAATGTATGTCTAAAGGAAGGTACAAACATGTTTCAGTTAAAAAAGAGCTTTAAAAACTAGTGTTGTGGTGGTCAAGACCGGTCTTGGTCTCGAGACCAAATTTTAAAGGTCTTGGTCTTGTCTCGGACTCTCAAGCATCTTGACTCAGTCCTGTCTCGGACTCGGGATTTTCCGTCAAGACCGTTCGAGACCAGCACTAATTCCTGCTATTTTTCAACTTTTTTATAATGTGATAATAACACGGAGAAGAACGGGATAAAACAATCCTTTATTCATTATTTAATCCACACCGTATAATGACCACAATTTTCCTTAATGTGACTGAGTGACGTGTGTGTGGCTACGGTGTCAGTTTGGACCGCGGAGCGCAAGGGAGATATGAACTAATCACCGGTAAAAATCGGTGTGTGTTTAATAAGTCTGTGTGTGTCCGTGTGAAAGTCTGCATGTTTATGCCTCTGTCCATCCACTCTTTTCATTATATCCATGTCTTTTAAGGCTTTATTACATAATGTCGGCTGTCGTCCGGGCCGCCGCCATCTTGGTT
Organism: Gouania willdenowi; assembly: GCF_900634775.1. Lineage (NCBI taxonomy): Eukaryota > Metazoa > Chordata > Actinopteri > Blenniiformes > Gobiesocidae > Gouania > Gouania willdenowi. Next base: position 40,579,567 of record NC_041047.1, read on the forward strand.
TATGTCGTCACCAGCGCGTCATCGTCGCAGAGTTGCACTAGCACAGAATGAGCCAAATAACTGTAAAGAGGTCTTATATTAGTCTATTTTCTTTTTAAAGTGGTGTTTTTTGTGTCTTTAGACTCCAATTACATTTATGTATATAATATGTTCCCCACAATATAAACAGGTTCACAATATAATTATTTTTTCTAGTTTCTGTTTCCACTGTATCCAGAATAATAATAATTCTCAACAAGAACTACTGATTGATTTGTCACATGACTGTTCCAGGGTTTGAGTTTGTTTTATTTAGTTTCACATCTACCTGTAGCTCTTTGTTTTTTAGACTGATGACAACTTGTTTGTAGTTTTATTTCAGAAAGTTTCACTTTTACAGTTACAGTTGGAAACCTTTGTTAATTTAATATCCTAGTTACATTACAGCAACCAAATTAAACTATATCAACTAAGTGAATTAATAAAAATGGCCTGTGTAAAGGCTTTTTCAAACTAAAAAAATATCTTGTGAAATCTGTGACCTGTTGACCTGCACAACTCAAAGAATCAGAATCAAGAATCATTATTTCTTGGCAGAAATACTTTAAAACACTTGCTGTACATTCAGCTGACATAAAAATATTGTTTTCAAATATGTAGAATAATTGTGAATTTATCAGTAGCAGTAGTAGTTTTAATATTTTATTTAATTTTTTGCAGGCACCTTTTTTGTCCATCAAATGTATTTAAAATAAACTAAAATTAAAGAGAGAATGTTATTTAACTGTTGAAACTTGCCATCATTTTTATTTATTTATAGATTTTTTTAAATTGCAGAAAAAAAATGTTTATGGTCTTGGTCTTGGTCTCGGTCATGGCTCCCGAAAGTCTTGGTCTTGTCTTGGTCTCGGTGCATTCTGGTCTCGGGCAAGTCTTGGTCTCGGATAGTGTGGTCTTGAACACAACACTGGTCACATGATATGAATTTCAATGGAAATACGGTAACAGGTTAAGGCTATTTTTATTACGATGCACTACTGGATCTATTTCACAAATAAAAAAATATCTATAAAAAAACCCAAAATGTATTCACTATTTTTGGAAAATGTTGGTTTTTATTTTATTGTCTGAAACCACAGCACATATCGGTTTTTCAATATCGGTGAGAAAAAAAAAGATACTAATGTCAAACGTGATTATATTTTGTTGCTAATATCAGCCGATAATATCGGTGGGCTAATTATATTGGCCATCTATAGTTGACATGGATTGCTGACCATTTGGCACATGTGGATGAAAAACAGAGAGAGAGAATAAAGTATGGAAAACAGAGGCTACATTTACACACCAGAAATAAGAAAACTGAACTAGGATCATTTTGCATTGTTTAGTGTCATTTAAAACATAACTACGCTATGATTTGTTTGTGGACTGAAATAGAGCAGATTGGTCTCGGAATCTGGTTTTTCTGTATTTCTGTTTTGGTTTTAAATCAGAAAAACAAAATAACCACACTGTTTATTTGTCATTTTGATTTGGTTTTAAAACAAAATAACCAAAGAATGAAGGGTGCACGGATTCTTCGGATAGAAAAAAGCGGTCGTAGATGGTGAACGGCTTAGGACAACTGTATTAGATATTAGATAATAAAGTGAAGCTAGTTTAGTGACTGTGTATTTTCATGACACACCATTTCACCATGTCATTTCAAACATTGAAAGTATTTAGTTATGAAGATTCATCAGCAGCCTGGATGTGATGGGTGTGTATGTGATGCCTTTCAAAACTGCTCAGCAATAATATGTTCATGATGTCACCGTGTCGCAGTTTGTTTGGGTTAACAAAAAAAAAAAAAAGGGTCAATATTAAAAACGTTTTTGTACCGCTAAAAGTCATTTAAGTTAATATTGCATGGTTATTTAATATTATTCCCGTGATTCCAAACTTCCTTTAAATCTCGGGTCACAAACTCACTTCCTCCTTCGTCTCCACGACTGTGGACGGAGGCTGTGCTGAGAAAACATTCAGAGGAATGTAACGTTTTTGTGAGCGGAAGGGTCCACAACACGGCTCCACTATGATTATTGTTGCTGGACGTACTATTCTGGTAAGTAAACATCCATGTTTATCCGTGAACACAGCATTATAAATGCTCATATTTTCACCACATAAGCAAAACAAAAGCACGTGAGGCTTTTACTCCGGAGCAGAGCATCTCACTCTGGAGAAGTCAAGTCATTTATAGCAGAAAAACCTCCAAAGTCCGTGTTAACATGCACATAGTTCTAATGTCGGCAGTTAAGAAAGCTAAGCTAAGCTAAAACTTATCACATGGTGCTCGAGGTAATAAACCTAGACGCTGCATCCAAAGAAGGAGAGATGAATGATGTGACTACATATTAGTCTTTCTTATTATTGTTTTATATTATAGTTACTGGTATTCTCATTGTATTATTGCTATTACCTCATTTTCTTATTTAGTTTTTTTTTATTATTGTATTATAGTTACTGGATTCTCATTATAGTATTTTGTTATTGCTATAATTATTTTATAATTGTACTACTACTGTATTATTGTTATTGCTAGTTATATATTCTTAATTAATATTTTATCTTATAGTTACTATAATATTATCATTGCTATTACCTTATCTAATATTTCTTATTGTATTATAGTTACTGGATTCTCTCTATATTTTATTGCTATTATTATTATAACTATTACTATTATATCTCTATCTAATTGTACTACTACTTTATTATTGTTATTGATATTCTTGTATTCTTATTTATAATTTTTTATAACCATTACTAATTTCACTATTAATATTATAGCTCTATCTAATTGTACTACTACTGTATTGTAGTATTGTTATTCTTATATTATTCTTTTTTTTTTATCCTTTTATCTTATCGTTACTGGTATTCTCATTGTATTATTAATATTGCTATTACCTTATTATTTTATGTTTATTATTGTTTTTATTATTGTATTACAGTTACTGGATTATCTTTGTTATTTTGTTATTGCCATTATTAGTGAGGATGCAGGAGGCATCTTCACTATTGTATTCGTTAAACTTTATTATTATAGTAGTTATTCTTCCGCCATCGCAAGTAACTCCAACAGTTTGCAACCGATTTTAACAATTTTGGTGTCAAAACGTTCAGCTAATTTTTCCCTCTTCTGCTATGTTTCAACTTTTTACGTTTCACATTCCTGAAATTAGAGTGGAGTGTAGCAGCCCTTATTTTATTCTTAAAAAAATTGCAAACAAATTGTCATATTATCATGGCTCCACACAAACTTATCCAGTGGTGGCACTGGTGTGATTAACTTTCTCTGTTCGTCGAGGGGGTGTACAGCATAGCCATGCATGCTGATGAATAGTTGACTTAACTGGCGTACTGTAGTTTTGTATGAAGTAAAGATTGACAGTGATATATTTGCAAAATGTTTTAGCATCAATGTTAATTTTTTCTGTTACAAGCAGTGGCTGAAGTAATTAGAATAATAATAATAATAATAGGTCCACAAACTTTATTATTATAGTAGTTATTCTTCCGACATCGCAAGTAACTCCAACAGTTTTCAACCGATTTTAACAATTTTGATGTCAAAACGTTCAGCTAATTTTTCCCTCTTCTGCTATGTTTCAACTTTTTAGTAACTTTTTAAACTATTTAACTTTTTCCACTTTTCACTTTCCCATCCACTTTTGAGTAAATTCAACTTTCAACCCTCCAAATTTGAAGTTCCACTGTTCAGCCATTTTTTAACCGATTTAAACCATTCAACTTCTAAAATGTTCACAAATCTGTTGTCTTTTAACTTCTATCTTCACATTTTCTGTTTTTGACCTATGAAGCTTCAAGCACACCCACCAACTCTTCACATTCCTGAAATGTAGCAGCCCTTATTTTAATCCTAAAAAATCTGCAAACAAATTGTCACAACTTCCAAAATATTGAACACAAAGACCTAATTTTCTCAAAAGTAGTAGAAATGTGTGTTGAGCCACTCAATATACCACATTTTTTGCCATAAGTTCAGCAGTTTTCGATTTATTAAGCCTGAAGTGGACATAATCCTACAAATCCACAGGCTTGTTTGCAGTGGAGAACCGTCAGGTCACTGCTTAAAATCCATGGTCTTTCTCTCGTCCTCCTGGCCTAATTTTTTGTCCTAAAAACATACAATTGAACTCATTTGTAGCCTAAAGCCTTGTGATTCTCACAAACTGCTCAGTTTTTCTGTAAATTATACAGTTTTCCAGTTGTGATGTGTTTTACACAGGTTCCCCCTGGCTGTAACAGGCCAGTTTCTGCCTCGTCATCCTGCACACACATTCTCCCCACAGGTGCATGTGATTAGTGCTGTTACCATGGTAACTAGGTAACTGACAGCCCTGATGATGAATCCACCTTTCTGTGTGATTTACATGTTCTCCCAGTGCCTTTTTATCAAACTTGTATCTTCCAGCCCATTATTTAACCTTTCACCTATGACTTAATCTTTTAAATCCACCTTTCTGTGTGATTTACATGTTCTCCCAGTGCTTTTCTCCCCTTATTGGAACTTTTAACCCCTTCAGCCATTTTGTAACTGATTTGAATGAACCTTTAACATGTTCAGCTACTACCTCCAACCCATTACAACTTTTTTCAACCTTTCCAACACATTTTAACACATTTCAACAATTTCAACTTTTTTCAACTTTTTCAACCTTTTTCAACTTTTTACTACTTAATACTGTATAAACTGGACTTCTAACTGGTTTGACTGGTTTTTCCTTTCCTACTGGGATTTTAACACATAATACTGTATAAACTGGACTTCTAACTGGTTTTCCTTTCATACTGGGATTTTTAAACTTCTTTCAACCTTTTTCCAACTTTTTTCTACTTTTTCAACCCCTTTTTTTTTTAACTTTTTCAGTCTATTTTTACTTTTTGCAACCCATTTCAACTTTATTAACCCATTTCAACTTTTTTTTTTTTCTACTTTTCCAACCCATCTCTATTTTTTCAAACAAATTGCTAATTCTTGGTTAGTGCAAATGTTAGAGGAATGCTAACACTAGACTAATGCAATCGCAAAGGCTGCAATTTTTTTAAATTATTATTTTCATGTCCTGTTAATTTCAGACAGTGTTTAAGAAGTACAGTCCAAATGTTTTAATGTTTCATGAAACGTGAAGTTAGTTCGATATGTTTAAGAGGTAAAGCCACAGATTTGTTTGCTTTACTGTTGTAATCTGTGCTTTAAAAATTACATTTTATATTTATTTAAAGTTTAAATAAATCTGAAATTGTTTATTATGAAACAAATTGATTTATTGCTTGTGTTAATTAAAAAACACATGACAAGAGGCCCTTGAACAAATAACGGCATATTAAATCGCAATCGCAATATTGAGGAAAAAAATTAGATTATTTTCCAAAATCAATCATTAAGTTTGTAGTGTATAGTGCAAAGTTTGCCATTTTGAAGACAGCCCATGACCGATATGAATACAGACACCCTCCCTTCAACCTATTTCTAGGTCACATGTAGTGTTGTGGTGGTCAAGACCGGTCTTGGTCTCGAGACCAAATTTTAAAGGTCTTGGTCTTGTCTCGGACTCTCAAGCATCTTGACTCAGTCCTGTCTCGGACTCGGGCTGCCCGCACTCGGGATTTTCCGTCAAGACCGTTCGAGACCAGCACTAATTCCTGCTATTTTTAAACTTTCTTATAATGTGATAATAACACGGAGAAGAACGGAATAAAACAATCCTTTATTCATTATTTAATCCACCCCATATAATGACCACAACCTTCCTTAATGTGACTGAGTGACGTGTGTGACACACTCATACGTGTGTGTGGCTACGGTGTCAGTTTGGACCGCGGAGCGCAAGGAAGACATGAACTAATCACCGGTAAAAATCCCAGTTAAAAATCACCATGAATAAATATTATCTCCCTGGTAAAGACAGTAGCTCTAACAACTGGTAAAATAATAAACTGATGATATTACAGCCTGTGAAGGCTGGATAGGGGACGCACTTACTCTGCTTCTGGGTCTTAGTGCCAGCCGAGCGGTGAAGCCTGTTCCGTTTACCATGTTTACTGAGGTCCGTGTGTGTTTAATAAGTCCGTGTGAAAGTCTGCATGTTTATGCCTTTTATTATCATTACATAACATGTAATGAGATAGAGCTCCCCATAAAAATACAAACATAAGAATAAACAATGTATATACAATATAAATAGATCTAACCCCTTCCTGGGGTTCACTGCCAGGAGCACCCTTCTGACGTCACGCTCCTCAATAGTGAGTGAAGAGGTGCTGGAACCTGGTGGGGGCGGGGCTGAGGCTGGTGAGTGCTGTGGGGTCTCAAAATGAGCAAAGAAGTAGTTGATCTCCTCTGCCAGTGAAGCACTTCCATCCACTGTTGGTACATCACAGCCCCTGTAGTTTGTGATGTTCTGTAGCTCCTGCCACACGTGCCATGGGTTGTTGCTGGACAGATGGGACTCAATCCTCCTCTTGTAGTCCGCTTTGGCTTCCTTGATTCCCCTTTTCAGGTCGGCTCGGGCAATGCTGTATAGGGCCCTGTCACCAGACCTGAAGGCAGCATCGCGGACTCTGATGAGTTTGCGGACCTGGCTGGTCATCCAGGGTTTCTGGTTAGGGAAAACCCGAATGATTTTGTCCACAGTCACGTTCTCGATGCAGAACTTGATGTAATCTAGTACAGTCACTGTGAATATTTCCAGATCCTGATGTTCAAATATGTCCCAGTCTGTGTGATCAAAGCAGTCCTGTAATTCTAGAAGTGCATTATCAGGCCAAGATGTAACAGTCTTAATGACAGGCCTGGTTCTCCGTCTGATGGGGGTGTATGCTGGAGTGAGCAGCAGGGAGAGATGGTCTGACTGGCCAAGGTGGGGGAGAGGTATAGCTCTGTAAGCATGCTTGATGTTAGAGTACACATGGTCCAGAGTGTTCTCCCCTCTCGTAGGACACTTGACATGCTGATGGAATTTTGGAAGTACAGTCTTTAGATTAGCCTTATTAAAATCTCCTGCAATAATGTGGACACCATCAGGGTGGACTCGCTGTTGTTCGTTTATGGTGTTTAGCAGGAGAGAGAGCGCTGTGTTGACATTGGCGTCAGGCGGGATATAGACAGCCGTGATGATGACTACAGTTAGCTCTCTTGGTAGTGTTAATGTTAATCTTCTGCTCATATTTCTATTTATTTTATTCTAATTCTTGTTCTATTCTATATACAGTAATTATATTATGTTGTTTTCACATTGTGTTCTTTGATTTGATTAGTCAGTAACACAAAACCTAAAATCAAACAGGAAAGTAGAAATGTCCTTGTACTGAAACTGTATATACTGTATTTTAACTTTTGATTGCACTGTTTTACATTGTTTTTGGATTTTTGCACCATTGTTGTTATTGTTTCTTGAGACATTTGCACTATACCTGTAAGTGTTATGTTGTATTATTGTAATTTTAAATTTTAAAATAGGTTGTATATTTTTTCAATGGGTTTGTTGTATCACAGAATTGCATTGTTTTGTCTTGATATTTAAAAGAAATGATAATGTGTTCACAGTGATTCCAGTATAAAGAAGTATTCTGTGTATAGTTATAAGTTTGTTAGTCATAGTTCTGATATAATCATATAATAATGAGTAATGATATGATTACAAACCGATGACAGTAGGCTCCAGGTCTACATAAAGCACTCTGGGGACACGTTTCCCTGTCCCAGTTTTGCTGAAGAAGGTGTTGAAGGAGTCGTCTCCGCCTCCAGATTCCTGGTTAGAAAGCACCTGTCCGTTTGGCTGAATCCCATGCTCCAGACAGAAAAGTTCCCAGCAGGAATTACCGATCTGGACTCCAGCTTGGCCCACATGAATAGAAATAATCTCACGCTGCAGAGAGAAAACAATATATCAGGATCCTGGCATCACTTAATCATGACATCAGTTGGTCATGTGCTAATTTGTTTATTGCAAAATCTAATCATTTGTTCAATTTTGAATATAAAGCAGATGAAGACAATGAAATCCTGTCTTACCATTGTTTATCTTTCTTTTTAAATGCTCAGGCTTTGGAGAGAAGTTGTAGTGTCAGAGAGAACTTTCACTCTGCGTTTCGACACCGTGTAGAACCAGTCTCTCAAAGCATTTCATCACTATAGGTGTTAGGGCCACTGGACGGTAATCATTGTTGCTGACAGGAGGCGACTTCTTTGGCACAGGAATGATTGTGGCAGATTTTAGGCAGGGGGGGATGACTGCTTGTTTCAGGGAGAGATTGAAAATCCTATTGAAGATGGGCGTGAGCTGGTGGGCACATGCTCTGAGCACCTTGCCAGGTACTCCATCTGGACCAGCAGCCTTCCTGGGGTTCACTGCCAGGAGCACCCTTCTGACGTCACGCTCCTCAATAGTGAGTGAAGAGGTGCTGGAACCTGGTGGGGGCGGGGCTGAGGCTGGTGAGTGCTGTGGGGTCTCAAAACGAGCAAAGAAGTAGTTGAGCTCCTCTGCCAGTGAAGCACTTCCATCCACTGTTGGTACATCACAGCCCCTGTAGTTTGTGATGTTCTGTAGCCCCTGCCACACCTGCCGTGGGTTGTTGCTGGACAGATGGGACTCAATCCTCCTCTTGTAGTCCGCTTTGGCTTCCTTGATTCCCCTTTTCAGGTTGGCTCGGGCAATGCTGTATAGGGCCCTGTCACCAGACCTGAAGGCAGCATCGCGGACTCTGATGAGTTTGCGGACCTGGCTGGTCATCCAGGGTTTCTGGTTAGGGAAAACCCGAATGAGAAATCCCTGCAGGCCAGTGCACTGATCCGCCTGTAAAAAAAAGCAATAAAATCCTTATTAGTTTTAAGATTATGTTTTATTTCCTGCAACTTTCATTTCTTTTAGCTGTACCATTTTACGAGTCCTATCCATAACACGTTCTATGATCTCTTTCCCAATGGTGTAGTGTCCTCGGGCATAGTTGTTGGCAGCATCCTCTTTTCCTGTGATGAGCTGATCTGGATGAAACAGCTGACGGTACGTTCCTGTTCGCACTTCATCTATAGAGAAACTCAAAGCAGTAAAGTTATGTAGTTTCAAAATAATCCAATGAAATACACAATTCAGAATAATCTTCAATCCATCGACGTTTTTTTTAAAAAAAACGTGACTTATTTAACTGGTGCAGTTTTCCTGATGTTTAGTCACAGGCCCAGGGCGCCATCTGCTGGAAGGGGGCCAAATAGCACCACATTTCTTTTCTTTTTTTTAAATGATAATTTAAAAAGGTATAATGAACGTGAAACACACCCTTTACAATCACTGTACATGTTTTCTCCTAATTGAATATTAATACTAAAAACCTGTAACTTTATATAGAATAGAATAGAATAGAATAGCCTTTTATTATCATTACATAACATGTAATGATAGAGCTCGCCATAAAAATACAAACATAAGAATAAACAATGTATATACAATATAAATAGATTTTTAAAAAGTTCACATACATTCATATCAGTATTAGCATAATACGGTGCCAGCGTATTGCATAGAAACTATTGCACATTGCCCAGTATATTGCACCAGTCAGATAATATTGCATAACAGTGTATGGTATTGTAGATTTAGTGCATATGAGAGTTCTGAGTGGTTATGCCTTTCGGAAAGAAACTGTTTTTGAGTCTGTTTGTTCTAGCTTTGATACATCTGTAGCGCCTACCAGAGGGCAACAGGTTGAACATGTGGAAACCAGGGTGTGAACTGTCCTTGATGATGCTATGTGCTCTGTTGAGGCAGCGTGAGGTGTAGATGTCCGTCAGGGAGGGGAGAGGGCAGCCAACCATCCTTTGAGCCGTTTTTATTACCCTCTGAAGCCTCTTCCTATCTGCCTCAGTGCAGCTCCCGTACCATACAGTTATACAGTACGTGAGCAGGCTCTCGATGGTCGAGCGGTAAAAGGTCAGCAGCAGTTTTGAGTCCAGGTTGTGCTTCCTGAGGACTCTCAGGAAATGTAGTCTCTGTTGGGGCTTCTTGGTAACCGCAGAGATGTTGTTTGACCAGGAGAGGTCCGCAGAGATGAGGACACCGAGGAACCTGAAGGTGTGGACCCTTTCCACACACTCACCGTTGATGTAGAGGGGGGCAGGGTCTGCTCTGTGCCTCCGGAAGTCCACAACAATCTCCTTGGTCTTTGTGATGTTAAGCTGCTGGTTGTTAGCAGAGCACCACGCTGTCAGCTTCAGTACCTCCTGTCTGTAGGCTGACTCGTCCCCCCTTGAGATCAGACCAACCACTGTGGTGTCATCAGCAAATTTCACAGTGATGTTGCTCTCATGGGTTGGCCTGCAGTCGTAGGTGTAGAGACAGTACAGGAGGGGACTCAGCACGCAGCCCTGTGGAGAGCCAGTACTCAGTGTGCGGGTGGAGGAGAGGTGGGGTCCAAGTCTCACAGTCTGGGGCCGGTTGGTCAGAAAGTCTCTTATCCAGGCACATGTGAGAGGGTGGAGGCCCAGGGTGTTCAGCTTGGTGATCAAAATGTCTGGGATGATTGTGTTAAATGCTGAGCTATAGTCCACAAAGAGCATCCTCACATAGCTCTGCTGGTGTTCCAGGTGGCTGAGTGCAGAATGGAGGGCTATGGCGATGGCATCCTCTGTGGATCTATTAGTCCGATATGCAAATTGGTGGGTGTCGAGGGTGGAGGGGAGACAACCTTTGATGTGATGAAGAACCAGTCTCTCAAAGCATTTCATCACTATAGGTGTTAGGGCCACTGGACGGTAATCATTGTGGCTGACAGGAGGCGACTTCTTTGGCACGGGAATGATTGTGGCAGATTTTAGGCAGGGGGGGATGACTGCTTGGTTCAGGGAGAGATTGAAAATCCTATTGAAGATGGGCGTGAGCTGGTGGGCACATGCTCTGAGCACCTTGCCAGGTACTCCATCTGGACCAGCAGCCTTCCTGGGGTTCACTGCCAGGAGCACCCTTCTGACGTCACGCTCCTCAATAGTGAGTGAAGAGGTGCTGGAACCTGGTGGGGGCGGGGATGAGGCTGGTGAGTGCTGTGGGGTCTCAAAACGAGCAAAGAAGTAGTTGAGCTCCTCTGCCAGTGAAGCACTTCCATCCACTGTTGGTACATCACAGCCCCTGTAGTTTGTGATCTTCTGTAGCCCCTGCCACACCTGCCATGGGTTGTTGCTGGACAGATGGTACTCAATCCTCCTCTTGTAGTCCGCTTTGGCTTCCTTGATTCCCCTTTTCAGGTTGGCTCGGGCAATGCTGTATAGGGCCCTGTCACCAGACCTGAAGGCAGCATCGCGGACTCTGATGAGTTTGCGGACCTGGCTGGTCATCCAGGGTTTCTGGTTAGGGAAAACCCGAATGATTTTGTCCACAGTCACGTTCTCGATGCAGAACTTGATGTAATCTAGTACAGTCACTGTGAATATTTCCAGATCCTGATGTTCAAATATGTCCCAGTCTGTGTGATCAAAGCAGTCCTGTAATTCTAGAAGTGCATTATCAGGCCAAGATGTAACAGTCTTAATGACAGGCCTGGTTCTCCGTCTGATGGGGGTGTATGCTGGAGTGAGCAGCAGGGAGAGATGGTCTGACTGGCCAAGGTGGGGGAGAGGTATAGCTCTGTAAGCATGCTTGATGTTAGAGTACACATGGTCCAGAGTGTTCTCCCCTCTCGTAGGACACTTGACATGCTGATGGAATTTTGGAAGTACAGTCTTTAGATTAGCCTTATTAAAATCTCCTGCAATAATGTGGACACCATCAGGGTGGACTCGCTGTTGTTCGTTTATGGTGTTTAGCAGGAGAGAGAGCGCTGTGTTGACATTGGCGTCAAGTGGGATATAGACAGCCGTGATGATGACTACAGTTAGCTCTCTTGGTAGTGTTAATGTTAATCTTCTGCTCATATTTCTATTTATTTTATTCTAATTCTTGTTCTATTCTATATACAGTAATTATATTATGTTGTTTGCACATTGTGTTCTTTGATTTGATTAGTCAGTAACACAAAACCTAAAATCAAACAGGAAAGTAGAAATGTCCTTGTACTGAAACTGTATATACTGTATTTTAACTTTTGATTTCACTGTTTTACATTGTTTTTGGATTTTTGCACCATTGTTGTTATTGTTTCTTGAGACATTTGCACTATACCTGTAAGTGTTATGTTGTATTATAGTGCATTATTGTAATTTTAAATTTTAAAATAGGTTGTATATTTTTTCAATGGGTTTGTTGTATCACAGAATTGCATTGTTTTGTCTTGATATTTAAAAGAAATGATAATGTGTTCACAGTGATTTCAGTATAAAGAAGTATTCTGTGTATAGTTATAAGTTTGTTAGTCATAGTTCTGATATAATCATATAATAATGAGTAATGATATGATTACAAACCGATGACAGTAGGCTCCAGGTCTACATAAAGCACTCTGGGGACACGTTTCCCTGTCCCAGTTTCACTGAAGAAGGTGTTGAAGGAGTCGTCTCCTCCTCCAGATTCCTGGTTAGAAAGCACCTGTCCGTTTGGCTGAATCCCATGCTCCAGACAGAAAAGTTCCCAGCAGGAGTTACCGATCTGGACTCCAGCTTGGCCCACATGAATAGAAATAATCTCACGCTGCAGAGAGAAAACAATATATCAGGATCCTGGCACCACTTAATCATGACATCAGTTGGTCATATGCTAATTTGTTTATTGCAAAATCTAATCATTTGTTCAATTATGAATATAAAGCAGATGAAGACAATGAAATCCTGTCTTACCATTGTTTATCTTTCTTTTTAAATGCTCAGGCTTTGGAGAGAAGTTGTAGTGTCAGAGAGAACTTTCACTCTGCGTTTCGACACCGTGTACTGTGAACTACACGCACTGTCTGACGTCATAACCAGTACGTCGTTGCGTTCCAATAATGTACACATTACACGCAATTACGTACTGGTTATTACATCAGATTTAGTGCGTGTGTACACACACGCACACACACACACAGTACATACAAATAAAACTTAGAGAAGAGAGGAAAATAAAAAAAAGAATTAAATGAAAATAATAACAAGTTAAAAAAAGTTAAGTCTGTAGAGCATTCATCATCATACCTTTAAAGATGTATGCTCTACAGACTTAACTGTATAACAATATAAAACAACAATCGAGCCTTAAAAGTTGATTTATATAAATGATCATCTCCTCCTTTATATTATCCACAGGTTTTTATCCAGAGAACTTTACTGATGAACTTTATCCAGAGAACTTTACTGATGTCAGTAAATGTTTTAATGCAGATCAACCTCTCAGTGACTTTCACTTAATGATCTACATCTACAATGTTAGAAAGAAAACTACCATTTGCACACAAAAAAAAAAAGTCGTAAAGCAACACAACATTAGTAATTATGTGAACACGTCTGTGGTGTGTGATGTTACTAATGTGTTTCAGAGAAAAGTGTTAAGGTTCATTAAAGTGTTAAGAAACGGTGTTCAGGTGGGCGGAGCCAGGTAGAAACCCAGGGTTTCTTTGATAAAACCTGCCAGCGACCAGGTTTAGTTCAGGACAATGTTGCCATGGTAACATACTCAGAGAAGAACATACCTCGCTTTTTGGAATGGGATACTCAGGGTTTCCCTCATTTGAGCCTGAACATATTCAGAGTTTGAACATAACCCGCTTTATGGAATACCCCTCAGCTCTCCTTGTCTGCAACAGAAAGGAAGTCATTAAAAAGCAAATCATGTAAAAAAAAAAAAAAAAAACCCATTAAAACATCAAGTGATTTTTGATTGAATGAATGTCTTAGCAGCAGATTCAAGGTCCATAGAAAAACACTATTACATACAAAAATAATCATAAGAACAGTTCAAATGAACATTAGATTAGACAAGGCATTTGTTTCATTTACTATGCATTTATGCTGACATAACCTACAAGTGCAATTCAGCTACTACCAGTGTTCATAACACTGGTAGTAGCTGAATAAGAGTTTTAAATAATATAAGTTAATGTCTAGCACAAACACACACACACAAACACTTACTTAAAATCATCGCCCCTAATGAAAAAAAGAATAAAAGATCATTTAAGACAAGGTAATTTTCAAATATTTTTTTTAAATTGTATGTAAGCAATTTATCAAACTGGTTCCAAGTACAACTAACATCAAACAAAAGGGCTGACATGTTCTTATAGTCACACACAGTCTTTTTACTTTGTTTAACTTAAGTAGTGTAGCATTAGCAACACTTGCTGCATAACAAGGCAGCATATCTGTCAAGTGATTTCTATTTGTTATTGAGGTAACACTCATGTTAATAAAATCCTAATTTAAACAGTATTTGAACGCCTCATTTCACACAGTTCAGACAATCATATCCTTTACAAAATAAAACGTTACTGCTTTGGTTGCATTAGGCCTGGGTGATATGGACCAATATTCATATCTCTATATTTTTCTTCAAAATGGAAATAGGCAACATAAACCATTTATTTTTTTTCAATAGTTTTACATGAAAAACAATAATGGGTCAAAGTCAGTGGAGCCACAAAGACCCTTTTATTAATCATTAGCAGCACAATAACAACATTTTGTGTCACTTTTGACTTTTTCCTTCATTAAGGCTGAAATGTGATTAAATTATGTAGTGTTGCTTCATTCAGGGCAGCTCTGAGTTGCAGAAAGTCGTTTTTAAAGTAAATCACATTCAGGACACTGTCTCTTTAAGAATGTGTAAACAGCCCTGTTAGCTACAGCAGCAGATCTCTGCTGAGGAGCAACAGAGAATTAGAGAAGAAAGACACATGCAGTGTTTCCTCAAACATCTGTCAGTGTTTAACACTCAGAACTGAGGACAGACAGACATCTGCACTGAGCTTCTGACAGACAGTCGCTAACACAGCTGACTGTGTGTTCGTGCACTGGGGGGGAGGGGGGTCAGTTTTTTAGACAAGTAAACTAACACTATAACACACACACAGCAATATACAGTGAACAAAATTGGGTAGTTACATTCCATCTCAAACGGCATCTGACTTCTAGAAACTCTTTCTGAAAGCATGCCGATGAGTCGGTACGCTCTGTGTCGAGAGAGGGCTCGTCAAGACCCGCCTTACATTGCTTCTGATTGGTTGATTATTGTGTGATGCATGCCATGGTTGGTTAGATTTAGGCACAAGGAGACATGGATTAGCTATCTCGGTCAGTCAATCAGAATTACTCGAGCTACGGCATGCCACGAGGATCAAAGTTTATTATCATAAAAAAATGGGGAATGGGGAAATATAAGCGTGAGAAATGTCAAGTGTGGTGTGAGAATGCGTCAAATTGCGTGACTGTCACGCTCAAAGCATAAGGCTTGGCAGCTCTGCAAATGTAAATGTCTAACTTAAATACAAGCAACATGAAATTAACAGCAAATATGCAATGTGTTGACTTGTATATGAACTGTAAGTATAATAGATAAACACATGTGCTTCATATACCCATTTATGTTTTAATTTAGGCTGTATTATAATTTAGGAATTAGGACTGGGCGATATATCGAGATTCAAGATGTATTGAGTTTTCTATTTTGGCAATATAGAAAACTACAAAGTCGCATATACAGATATATCTCGTATTTTGTATAAAAATACTTGTTTGACCTAACCCATAACAAGCCACATTATAGAACTCACTCACACATACTGTCCCTTACAGGAGATGTTGTATTGTGCAGCTTTTTGTTAATAAATGAGCCTGTGTGGCATTTTGCATCAGCAATTTTTTTTTTTTTTTTTACCAAGAATTGTCTTTCTGGTCAGACTTGATATGAAATAAAAATTATTGAGATTCACCATTTTGAGAAAATGTATTGAGATATGAGTTTTGGTGCATATCGGCCAGCCCTAGTAGGAATGTTCACAGCATTTTAATGTCAACAAATGTAGGCCTACCAGATTCTAATCACATTTGTATTTAAGTTTTAAGTTGTTGACATTGACAAGTGGCTATTTTAGATTTCCTGTACACTTGTATTAAAATATAAGGGATACTGGAGCTTGGTTGGGTTGGTGGGTTAGTCATATGTTAATGACCTGTTTGCCTTAAAATCACTACATGCTGTAAAATCATTATACTGCTGTAATCATTTTACTGTTGCAACTTAAGGGTTCAAGTTAAAGATTACTATATGATTATGGTCCAAAGCAACATCAAATGCAGTTTTTTTTAATCAAGGGACATGAAACTTATGTTGCCGACTGGCTGGCTGGCTCCCCACACCTCGTATGAAGTGAGTCGGTCTGTCAATGACTCTCGGGACATGTTCGTCCCCCAGTCTGCCCCTGGTCTAATGACAGAAACAAGGAGGAAATATATCATTGATCCAAGACGAGGGAGCCGACTTGTATGGATCTGCATCAGGTTGTCACCTTTCAGAAAAGAAAATAAAGGACACCCACGTCACCGTGAACACAATCCTCATAAATAGAAACATTTTGACATAGAACAGTGTTTACCAAATGTTACTGCCCCATGTACCTTGGCTCTGAGCTCATGGTATATATTATTTATTGTGTCTGCAGGCGCGTCTAAACTCTTTCCTTTGTCTCGTCCATTATTAGCCTTGAATTTAGGCCTTTTTATTGATTTATTTCTGATTTTCTTGTTCATTGTCTGTGTGCATGTAAAAAAAATCTATAATGTTGAAAAATAACCTGAAATGTTTGTGTGAACCTCCTGAAAGGTGTTCATGTGCCCCTATGGCAGCGGTCTATAACCATTATTCTCAAAGGAGCCATTTTGCTTCCTCTCACCTGGATTAAAATGTTTCTGGAGCCAAAAAAATACCATCTCAACCATCTAAACTTCTGTTTAGCCTTTATATGCTTCCTTTAGGACAAATTTTACAGAACTGTAAGGTTGATTATCAGAGCTATGCAGATGGCACACAACTATATCTATCACTGAACCCAGATGACTATGGTCCCATTGAGGTGTTGTATGACTGCTTAGAAAAAGTAAACTGCTGGATGAGTGAAAACTTCCTTCAACTAAACCATGACAAGATGGAGGTGATTGTCTTTGGTAACAAGGAAAAGAGGACTGCTATCAGCGAGCATCTTGAGTCTCGAGCGTTAAAAGCTAAAGACTAGGGATGTAACGATTCACTCAACTCCCGATACGATTCGATTCACGATACTGGGTTCACGATACGATTCTCTCACGATTTTTTCATTTACAAAATGGGACTGTAGACAAATTTGTTTTTTGGGAAAAAAACTAGAAAATACTGTATTATTTTCCTTATATTTTTCATTGTCAAAAGAATTCCTTGATAAACTATTCAAAACAATGCAATTTAACTAAAAATAAATCTTGAATGAAATAAATAAAGGAATAATACAAATGAAAATGAAGCCTATTAATTTAAAATCTGGTTCTATAATAAACAATGCAAAACTGCATAATAGTTCTTTTTCTTTTAAAAGTGCAACTGAAAATGTATTTTTTGCCTTAACAATTGGACTTTAAAAGAAAAAAAACCGATTGCACTGATTTACATCATATTTGTTTGGACCAGCAGAGGGCGCTGGTAACACAGTGGTCGGTTGGCATGCAGATATCTTGCAGTGAAGAAGAGAAGCTATGCTAGCAGACAGAGCTAATAAAAAAACGTGACTTTTACAGATATTCAAGTAATATTACAGATATTCTTTCGATGCTAAAGGGGTAATGAATCATTTATTAACATATTTAAGAGTAGAAGGCAGCCAGAAAGAATGTATTAGCAGACTCCGCCCGCCGCCAACACTTCCGGATACCGTGATACCTATGAATCGATTTTTAACTGCCTTACGATTAATCGTTACATCCCTACTAAAGACCAAGTCAAAAACCTTGGTGTTCTGATTGACTCAGATCTTACATTGAGCAGTCAGATCAAATCTATCACAAAAACAGCTTCTACCACCTAAAGAACATCTCCAGAGTGAAAGGTTTAATGACTCAGAAAGATCAGGAGAAAGTTCCATGCTTTTATCTCCATCAGACTGGACTATTGTAATGGTCTTCTGACAGGAATCCCCCAAAAGAGCATCAAACATCTACAGCTGGTTCAGAACGCTGCAGCTCGGGTCTTAACCAGAACAAAGAGATCAGAACACATTACTCCAGTTTTAAAGTCTTTACACTGGCTACCAGTCAGCCTCAGAATAGACTTTAAAGTTCTGCTGCTGGTGTATAAATCTGTGAATGAGTTTGGTCCAGAATACATCAGTGAGATTTTAGTCAGGTATGAACCCAGCAGGTCTCCCAGGTCTATGAACACAGGTCAGATAGTGGAGCCCAGAGCTCACAGTAAACATGGTGACAAGCATCACATGTGAACATTTTTAAATCAAAGTTAAAGGCACTTTTTTTCTCTACTGCATATGATTGAGAGAAAGATTTTTGGTCATGTTGTTGATGTAATGTGTTTGTTGATGATTTTAAATGATTTTACTGATGATTTTAAATGTTCTTATTGATTTTAAACAGATGAATGTTTTATCATGTAAAACACATTGAGTTGCATTGTGTATGAAATGCGCTATACAAATACATTTGCCTTGCCCTCAATGAAGTCAATATAGTGCATAAAATTCTAGTTACAATTATATCGAACAATGTTATTAATAATAATTTTTAAAAAATGTTGATGTATTTGTAGTGCTACAAAAAATAACCTGAATTTGATAACACATGATCATGTCGGTCAACACACACACACACACACATAAATATATATATACATAAATATATATATATATATAATACTAATTGATAGATGCAACATATCAAGTATGCTTATTAATCTGGTATGTTGGCAGTTAATTAAATATTTCCCAACACAAATAAAATCTTTATTTTCTTCCAGAATAGTCTTATTGTTGGTTGTTATCTTACCAGGGATATAAAACTTAAAGTTAGCCACAGGTGTAAGGAAAGTTTATGGTTGATGACAGTTATTACACAATACAATTAATTTTTAGGTTGACAAATTGTTTTATCATGATTTTATTTGGTGTCAATGTCATTTATCATTAATACCCTCTGTAAGAAATAACAATTCATTATTTTCTTATAGCTATAGGAAGCCATTGCAAAAGAATCAAAGAGCCACAGGTTACAGACCCCTGTCCTCGGGGTACACATACCCCAGTTTGGGAACCACTAGAATATACAGAAATCTCTACAAACATTTTTAACCAAGGGAATATATATAATGTAAAATCAAAAATTAATGTATTTATTTAATGTTAACCTATTTTTTTAAAAGGTCATACATAACATGCCTGTTTATATTACCTAATGCTACTGTGATAATAAATAAATATTTCATTCGACTTTAAAACCTCCACATCCTAAACATTAAATCAAATCACAGTAGTCTTTCAAATTAATCAAGCTTACAATCCAATCATGATGTGTCTACTGTATCAGCCTCAGGAGATGATGGATGTATGAAGAACTTCTCAGATTGTTCATATCTACAGTGTTTTTCTCCTGAGGCTGTTTGATGTCAGACAGATCACCATGAGTCACTGAAAACTCTCTAGAGTTGGACATTTTTTCACACACACACACAGAGAGAGAGAGAGAGAGAGAACACAGTCACTGCTACGCACACACACACACACACTTGTGCAAATACAGAACAGCTTTCCATTTTTCCTCAGTACGTAACGCCCCATTTAAGGGCCAAATAAGGTACAATTCCATTATTTTTTTTATCAGTCATTAGCATCGGACGGATAATGATTTACAAGAGGTCTCCAAATAATTTCAAATTACTTTAGTGAGCCATTAAGGGAACATCTTAACTTCTCCAGTCTAACTGACATTAAGAGCTCTTTAATCCACCTCTGGTGGGATGGAGGGTGAGGGAGCAAAATGAGACGCCTGGCCAGCAGGATGGAGAAGGCAAGGACGGTCTGCACGGTTTTGGAGGTTGTATGCTGGGGGGTACCAAACAGGGCTAAGAGAGGATCAGGCGTAATGACTGTATTATATGCTGCGCTGAGACGTAAAAATATCAGACCAAAATGTGTCAAGCCTGGGACAGAAAAAAACATGTGGGAGTGGTCAGCTGGAGATTCCTTGCACCTATTACAAGAGTCGGTTACATTGGGGTAGATCCGAGACAGTTTCAGGTTAGTGTAATGGACTCTATGTACAACTTTACATTGTAAGAAGCCATGCCTCACGCAGATTGAGGAGGAGTGCACCAACTTCAAGACCCGTTGCTAATAATCCTCAGATAATGGGGTCCCTAGCTCCTTCTCCCAAGACTCCCTGGGGCCCAAAACTAAACTGTCACCGATAGAGTTGTTCAGACTGCAAATGTTGGAGATCAGACGTTTCTTTTCAGGGTCAAGAGCCAGTAGTGAATATACAATGGTTTCAGGGGGGCGACTGTGGGGAGGTCTTTTATATCTTGTAACCTTGTCTATAATCTGTATTCATGTGAATACGTGCCTTTTTATTTGTATCTACACTTGTTAAAAAAAAAAAAAAAAAAAATACCAATAAGGCGGCAAATGCGCGGTCTTGTGTGTTTTGGCCTCTGGTGTTTGCCGTAGTGTTGTGAAAGTATGTGTGTATCTGATTATGTGTCTGTGTTCACGACTGAGTTGTTAGCCATTAGGTGGGCTTTAGATTGGATTGAACGAAATAAACCTGAGATGTCGAAAATATATTTGGATTCCATGGCTGCCTTACAGGCAATTTCTGACCATCCCTCTGGGGCTAGGATAGATACTGTGGTAGAGATTTTGTGTTGCCTTCACCGGATAGAGTTGATGGGGTCTAGTATTGTTTTTTCCTGGATCCCATCTCATTCAGGTATTGTGGGGAATGAAGCTGCTGATAGGCTAGCAAAGAAGGCTCTTCTCGAGATGGAAATTGAATATGTGGTCCGATTGGGGAAGGCTGAGTGTGTCAGTGTTTTCAAAGCTACTGTGTATCAGCATTGGCAAAGGGAGTGGGAGAATGAGTCTAGAGGGAGGCATTATTTTAAGTGTCAATCTTGTGTGCAGGGCACTAGACTCCTGTGGGCAATTTGCCGATCAAATCAAGTTAAGATAACCAGATTAAGACTGGGCATTGTGGACTAGCTGCATATTTAAATCAAATAGGCAAACATCTGGTTGGATTATGTCAGTGTGGTCAACTTGAGACTATTTCCCATGTTCTATTGGCCTGTGGATGTTATTCTGTTGAAAGGGGAATGTTATATAAAGAACTTTCAACTCTTGGGCTGACAGTGTTTTCAATAAAGTCAATATTTGTACCAAGAACAGAGTGGATTTTAATAGATAAGGCAGTCGTGAGGTATCTCCAATCTTCCAACCTCTATTTGAGAATCTAAAATGGAGTGAATCTAAGTGAACAGAAGAGGGCAGCATTACGCTTCTTTTAGTGTAGAGCCTGCCGGAAACCATTAGAAGAAGAAGAAGAAGTAGTGTTGTGAAAGTTTTAGCGCGAACATGCTTGTGTGTGCACTGAGCTTTTCTACATGGAGACAGAGTCTCCAGTGTTTTACTGAGGACAGTGTGAGACATGAGGCGGACTGACAGTCATGGTGAGGTCATTTATGAACTCCTTCATACTGTGTTCACTGCTAACAGGACCCGGGCCCTGTTCCAAGAAGCTGGATCAACATATCCTGAATTATCCAGCTTCACCGAGCCTGTAGTACATGGAGCTGGACTTAACTTTCCAACCAAGCTCATAATTATTAATCAGTCAGTCAAAGCTACGTTGCTTCTCACAGCAAGTTTTTAGTCGTTATAGTCAACTAAATGTCTACTAAAAGAGTTTATGCATTTTTTTTAAAGTGTCAATTAGCATTGATCAACCAGAGGGGTATTCCATAAAGCGTGTTATGTTCAAAATCTGAGTATGTTCAGGCTCAAATGTGGGAAACTCTGAGTATCCCAGTCCTAAACGCGAGGTATGTTCTTCTGAGTATGTTAACATGGAAACATTGTCCGTGAACTAAACCTGGTCGCTGGCAGGTTTTATCTACCTGGCTCCGCCCACCTGAACACTTTAATGAACTTTAACACTTTTCTCTGAAACACATTAGTAACATCACACACACATCACATCATTACTAATGTGTTGCTTTACGTTTTTTTTGTGCAAACGGTAGTTTTTTTTTATAACATTTTGGATGTAGATCATTAAGTGAAAGTCACTGAGGTTGATCTGCATTAAAACATCTACTGACATCTGTAGTAAAGTTCCCTGAATACAAACCTGTGGATAATATAAAGGAGGAGATGATAATTTAAATGACTCCACTTTTAAGGCTCGATTGTTGTTTTATATTGTTATACAGTTAAATCTGTAGATCACGGCTCTTTGAAGGTATGATGGCACAGTGAATTGTGACGCTGCTCTTGGAAGTGATGGTTCGCGTCCCGCTTCAGTGTTTTTTTGTGACATTTTTTAGGATGTCTAGAGGACTCTGGCGACAATATTACATTAAAAATCAATATAAATGATGCGATATCAAGCGGCATTTACTGTCTTTATATCCAGTGTAACAGGAGGACTCTCTATGCAGTCATCCTATGCTGCTGACACGTCTCCTCAGACACACTTTATTCATATTATTCACTGCTCGTCACATCACTGAAGCAATAAAGTGATGAAGCGACCAAAAAGTGTGACTAATTACAGGTGATTTAAGCCACTATAGTTACTAAAGACTGAACGCACCTTTAGAACAGGCTCATAGTCCTCAAACACCGGCTTATTTCACCCATTACGGTGAATAAATCACTATTTTCCGGGTGGTTGCCATGGCAGCTCGAGTCATCTTCGATCCATTGATGATGGCTTTTTATGGCGCGCGTGCACGTAAGTAACCCAAGGTTTACATACTCAGGGTTGATTGACCCACTTCATACCAGCTGTAATGGAATCAGATACCCAGAGTTTCCCATCGCGGGGAATGTTGACCCAGAGTTTATGGATAGACTCAGAGTTTGTTAACCCTCCTTTATGGAATACCCCTCTGATAGTGGATGGAATTAATGTTTATAAACACACAGAGAAATATTTGATGCGAATAATGAGTAAGACCACTGGAGCTGGGCAATATATCGATATTCACGCTGTATCGAGTTTTCTATTTTGACGATACAGAAAATTACAATATCACCAACATTGGATTTTGTATTAAATAATTATTTTCAGGAGTCGCTGCTTTCTCTACTTCTCAGAACAGCATGAAAAGCGCAGTTAGATGGATTACTAAAGAACTCACTCACACGTGCTGTCCCTTATAGTCGAAAAATACAAATTTGTCACATCTTGTGCCGATGTTTATTAATAAATGTGCCTGTGTGGCATTTTACATCAGCAAAATTAACCCAGAATTGTTTTTCTGGTAAGAATTCATTTGAATTAAAATTATCTAGATTTATATTGTATTAGAGCTGCACAATTAATTGAATTTTAATTGTGATCACAATTTTGTATGGAGGTAGATTTGAGTCTTTATTATTGAATTTAAAAAAAAAAAAACTTCAATTAAAAAACCTTTTTTTTAATTTAATTTACTTCAATCAAACATAAATATTGTCAATCAACGTAAAAAAGTGTTCAAATGCAAAAAAAATATTTTAAAATTAAATTTTTTTTCTTTGATTGAAGTCATCTTTTTTGTATTTGGGCCATATTACGGGTTGTACACTTGTGTCTTTATTATTCAACCAAACACTAAAACATTTCAATCAATGAAAAAAAGTGTCAAATGTAATTATTTGTGTCTCACATGATTTTTTTTTAGCATTTGATCACTTTTTTTTCTTTGATTTGAAAATATTTATTTTTGATTGAAAATATTTAAATTTTATGAATGATAATGATAAAAACACAAATCTACCTCCATCATTTTTACTGCCACGTTAGATTAACCTGATTGTTGGCAATATTTACATTTAAACAGGCTCTGCACTCTGTAATAGTGTATTTATTCAGTTAGCCTTTGGTACATTTTAAATTCTTGGGGTAATTGTTTTTTAGTTATTATTTTTTAATTATAATTCATTTTTAAAGCTTACTTTTGCACTGTAAACTCCACACATATTATTTGTTTAAAAGTAGTGCCATAATAACTAAACTAAAAAATATTTTTACCAAATATGATAAATAATTGTGATTCTAATCATGATTACAGTATGAACAAAGTCATGTTGATTTTTATTGTGGCCATAATCGTGCAGCTCTATATCATATATATGACCATTTTTAAGAAAAAATATTGAGATATCAGTTTTGGTCTATATCGCACATCCCTAAAGACCACATGATCGTATGAGTTCTGAATGAATTATTGAAAGTTATACCGTAGTTTGATTTTTATTTGTTGATGACAATATCAATATATTTTGATACACTTTTCATTCACGTGTATTTTTTTAAATTACTCATAGTCTTGTTATCGTCACTCAAAAAAATGTAGTTGATGAAAACTGTGACGTATAAATCAAGACCTGATAAAGATTGTGATGTCATCACTTGTCCACACACAGAGGAGGAGCCAAGCACCGAGTCAGCGGGCCAAACGCAGCCAGGACGAGGTGGACCAGGAGTGGACACTCAGAAAAGTAGGAGTGTTACTCATGATGGTGACTGAGAAACTCTTTAATAAAACATGAACAACTTTTCCATCTGTGTTCTACGGTTTGAACACATTGAGCTCAGATTGATAGGCCATGTTGTAAATGTCATCCTAACGTACTACTCGTACGAATTCTGATGTCAAAATCAGTATGTAGTGTGTTTACATGAGTACAACAGTTTCTTCAGTGTTGTTGGGGCAACGTTTTGGGGAAATCTGTAGCAAATATGGTTGATTTATTGGGAATTTCCAAAGTTTAAAATTTTAGAGGCGTACTGTAGCGCCACCTTTAGGACGATTGGCCTGTTTTTGCAGCTGGGACAATCTGGAATGAGACTGGACCTTTGTGCAAAATTTGGGGTTTTTTTTGTGCAAGAAGAATAAGTAGAATATCGTGATGTGATATTTTTGTCCATGTTGCCCAGCCCTAGTTGCAGTTATTGCTTTATCCAAATAATGATTATAAAGATAATGTTTGTAATGTGTGTGTATGTGGAAGATTGTACAGATGTGGTAGTTTGTACTCAGATCTGTGTTTAATGCACTACTTTCCTGTTCAATCGTAATCTAACACTGCTTGGTTTCTCAGGAGAAAAGAAGAAAAAGTGAGAATGAGCTGCAAGAAAGCCACATTTCTCAGTTCAGAAAGCCTCTGACTCCCACTAACAACCGACCGGCCTGTAGTGATGGAGATAAACACGTAAGCATTGGAAACAAGCAACGAACCACGTTTCATTGGCATTCTTTACTAAATGCAGATGTTGATCACGTAACATCTGTTCAAATCTGTCTACAGGAGGCATTTATCCGAGCTATCCTCTCCAAGCCTTTCAAAATCCCCATTCCAAACTACTCAGGTAACACTTTTCCTCTTATGTTGTTGTTTTTTCCTTCTGTCATCACCAGAGGGGTATTCCAGAAAGCGGGTTGTGTTAAAACTTTGAGTATGTTTGTGCTCAAATAAAGGAAACTCTGAATTTCCGGTTGTATAAAGCAAGGTAAGTTATACTCTGAGGGCCGGATTCACAAAGATCTGAAATAAAGGGTAGTAAATTAGTTGCCTACTTAAATGAGCGTTTTGCTCGTTTATTGTGGAGACGTCAGTGCGCACAAGCACTGACATTTGAGGCAGATGGAGTTCTCTGTCTGCTGTTCAAACATTTATTAACGTAGAAAAATAAATACACAATAAAAATCTTTTTTCTTTTTTTTTTTTTTTTTTTAAACAACAACTTTAAAACCTAGTAATATTGATATTGATCTGAGTTAATACAACTACACAGTCTGTCAACCAGTCTGCATTCTTTGAAGATGATCTACTGACCATCATCCAGCGCAGGTCTGAGCAGCGCTGTGTCACACACACTCTCATATGTAACCATTGTGCCATCAGTGATCATGCGTAAATTACACATCTGATCTGTTGATTCTGGCCTGACATCAACACGACACAATACTTTGACGGTCAAAACATGGAGAGAAAGGAGATCAGTGGAGCAGTTAGCCCAAAGCGATATTGATCCATGCTCATTTTTGTATATCCATCTCTGCGCACAGCAACCCTCTTTTTCTTTCTCTCTCTCTCTCTCACACACACACACACACACACACACACAACTGGAGCCTTTTTTCTATCTCCACTGTGTTTTCTGTCAACTGTGTGTGTCTGCACTTGCCCCTCACTTGTACTATTTTCCGTACTAAAACAATCACTGCAAACAGTTCAAGATTTCATGAATGGCATTTCATCCCCTGCATCAATTTACTTGCATTTCTTCCTCCCATATTTTTGCTCCCCCTGGGAGATCCGCCTACAATGCATATTCATTAGAGGAAAATGCGCTAAATGGAATGAAAAACACCCCTGCCACCAATTCCGGAGACCACCACAATAATTTTCATACTTCTTATATATCACACTTAAAAAAAAAAATACAGTTGTGTTTTGTTTTACCATGGGGAGGGACGTGTCCCCAAATAAGGTCCTTTTTGAGATTTGGCCGTTAACCTATTTAGAACAGGTTGATATTCCTCTATAAACACCTGCAGGAGAACTTCTAGCTCCATCAGGGAGAAATAAGTTGTTCTCTTCCGTCTCGTTGCCATGGTAGCTCGTTGTATTTTGGCTCCATTGATGATGGCTTTTTATCGTGCTCATGCACGTAAGTAAGAGTTGATTGACCCACTTCATACCAGCTGTAATGAAACCGGATACCCAGAGTTTCCCATGGTGGGGTATGTTAACTCAGAGTTTATGGATGGACTCAGAGTTTATTGAACCTCCTGTCTGAAATACCCCCTGCAGCTTTCAGTTGTTGTCTTATTGATTGACCTGCAGGTTCACTGGGAATCAGGGCACTGGGTCTGAAACGTGCTGGAGTGAGGAAATCACTTCATGACCCTTTTGCAGAAGATGCTTTAGTTCTTTATGAGCCTCCAGCTCTGAGTGCTCACGAGCAGATAAAGGCTGAAAAGTAAGTTTAAAACATCCTCACATCAACACTAAAGCTGTGCACATTGTAGATGTTTGCAGTCAGTGAAATGTAACACAACTTCTCATCCTCCATCCAGAGAAAAACTACCAGTACATGTTGTTGTGGATCCAGTTTTAGGAAAAGTCCTCAGACCTCATCAGAGAGAGGTAAACCTGCAACTCTTTTTCTTACACTTCAGATCAAATCCAAATATCGAACATTATGACAACTTTCATCACAGCAGGGCCACAAAACTGTGTTTGTCTGATGTGAGGGTCACATTATCAACATACGTGTCTGCGTTAGAATAATGACCAATCAGAATCATGTGTTTTTGGAGCCATCATTGTTGTTGTTTTATATGTTTTTTCTTCTGTATTTTAGGACTCCTTTGGCATATTTCTGTTCTCCCTTATTGTATTTTATTTTATTTTTTTTTTGCAGTCGTTTTGTGTACTTATTTTTTGATTGTCATTTCTCATATTGTTCTGTATTTTATTTAGCCTCCTTATGTGTTTTTAGAGTCATTTTGTGTATTTTTGTTGCCCTGTTCTGTAATTTTGTTGTGTTGTGTTTTCAGTCATTCTGTGTATTTCTTTTGTCATTTTGTGTTTTGGTATTCATTTTTTTTTTTGGTACTTTCTATTGTCATTTTCTGTATTTAATTTCTTTTGTGTTTTTTAAGTCATTTGGTGTAGTTTTGTGGTCCTGTTTTTTTTCTGTATTTTTTTTTGTGTGTTATGCCACATTTTATGTTTTTGGAGTCTGTTTTGTGTATATATGTTGTCATTTTGAATTATTTTGTCATCGTATTCTGTGTTTTTGGAGTATTTTTGTGTATTTTTTGATTTGTTTTGTGTGTTTACTTTTATGTTTGTGATGCCTGAGACTGCCTGTGTTTTTTAGACACCATTCTTATATATACTGCAGCAGTAAGTCAGATTAGCTCATAAAAAAACTACAACAAAATAATTCTCAATGTACATCTTTAAAGCAATAAATAGGATTATAATAAGAGCAAGAAAAAGTCATTGCCATGTGACAAAGAATACAGTGACGAGTGTGAGGTTTACACTCGTGAATACTTTAATGAGGGTACGTGATGGCACTACAGGGGTACTTGAGCGAGAGAGAAAAAAAATTTAACAAATGAAAGCATAAAAAACATGGGGCTTTATAATGTTTATTTTTAATTAAAAATGATAATCATAATCATAAATATTACCAGCAACTCACAAAACGACACCAAAAACATGCACTAAGAGAGAAAAATACTTATTATATCCAGCAACACACAAAACGACAACAAAGACACTAAATGAGAGAAAAATACACAATATCACTACAAAAAAACACAAAAATAACAGAGAAACATACAAAATCAAATAAGAAACAACCAATCGACACCAAAAACACACACACAGAATGATTTAGATAATAACAACAACATACAAAATTAGAGAAAAATATACTGAATAATGAAAAGAACCAAATTAGAGAGAAATATAATGAATAATGAAAAGAACAGACAAACAACAACAAAAAACCAAAAAATGATGATGAAAATAATCTGGATTAGAACATGAACTGAAAATACAAGGGTCAGTCTTGGTCCCACTACAGGAGGGTAATGACGTAAATGATAAAAACTATAGAAATAGATCTATTCAGGGGCACTAAATTTACAAAATGGCATTATTTAATGTGTGTTATCACTCCATCATTCCATCACTGTGCTCTAAAGTGATTTTTCCACACAATTCTAAGCAAATTCTTCTAGTCGGACAAAGGGGGGTACTTGAATTCAAAAGTTAGAGGAGGGGTTTCTTGAGCCAAAAAAGTTTGACAACCTGCTTTAAAGCATCCAATGTGGCCCACAGAAGAAAGTAAAAAAGTATAGAGAAAACGTGAATGACATAATTCAGTTGTACATATCTCAGTCTCTCCAGTGAAACTCCACAATATTTACAGGGCTCAGTTTTTTCATGCTTATATCACATGATGGCAGTCATTTTTAATCTCACATTGTTGAAAGAACTCCCAGTTTCTTTAAAATCCTGTAATTTCATAGTAAATGGTAAATGGACTAGATTTATATAGCGCCTTATAACCACAGTGAAGCAGTCTCAAAGCGCTTTACATATCAGCTCATTCACCCAATCACTCTCACATTCACACACCAATGGGACAGGACTGCCATGCAGGGCGCTAGTCGACCATTGGGAGCAACTTAGGGTTCAGTGTCTTGCCCAAGGACACTTTGACACATAGTCAGGTACTGGGATCAAACCCCCAACCTCTCGATCAGAAGACGACCCTCCACCACCTGAGCCATGGTCGCCCGTATCATGCAAACAATAGCACAAAATTCCCCTAAATTAAACAAAAATCTGTCCCAAAAATAAGTACTTTTGAAGGCAAGATCCTGCTGGATTGATGTGTCATTCATTGCTTGAATATCGTTGATTCTTCACATATCTTACATATCAGTTAATACGTGGAAGTGCAAACTAGGGCATATTATTGTTAAATCTGCTCTTTGTCCTTCCTAAAATCTGTGGCCCACTACAGATCAAACTGCTCCATCTTTGGCGCCTGAACTAAAAACAGTTTGACAGCAGTAAAACACTTCCTTTTCCTGTACTGACACACTTTAAATATAAAAGATGAAACCAATGAGGGACTTGTTTGAGTTCTGGAAGATGCACGGGTAGCAGGTTAGGGTTAGAAGCATCAGAACCTTGGTTACAAATGTACGATTTGCCGCAGTCACTTATTGCATTATATTGTATTGTATGCAGGGTTGGGGTCAATTACATTTTTTAATAACATTTTCTTCAATTGTCTATGTTCAATTACAATTACAGTGTCAATTACCAGTACAATTTCGTTCTCAATTACTGAAGTTCAACTACAATTAATCACAATAACTAAGCCTTTAATAAACAATCTCATGATATGTAACCTTCATCTTGTGTTAGCTTCCTGTTAGCATCTCTAATGATAACAGGTCAGTTTTGAATCATGTCTTAAATCAGCTGTAAAATACACAAAAAAATATTACCTTTGATTTCATTTGTTTCTCATCTGTTGGTTACCTTGTTAGACTTCCTAATCAATGAAAATATTGGTTTTAATATCTTTGGTGTGGACGTCTGTTCCTTTTTTTCTGTTGGCATACCTCTAGATTTCATTATTTTGGTGGGAAAAGTAAATATGAGACATATTTTAATGATTGCTAACTATGAAGATGGGTTCAAGATGGCTGACAGTGCAGTAGGGCTGGCGTGAGCTCTCCATTTATCTCAGTCTGTCGCTGTTAATGCTGATAATGCAGTGACCCACTCAACCCACTCAACCTAAATATATCTTGCCACTTCCTTTGCCATTTTTTAGTACTTTTTTCTGTTTTTGGGCCCAGTTTGAGAGTCAAACAACGTGCTCTACTTACCTGTGCCCTGTGACTCTTATAACATCGGCTCGTTCAGGCATGGATGCGGTCACTAACAAAACTTTGATCGATACCCTACAGCAATTAAAAAATGACTTGTTGTCTCACTTTGACTCTAAACTGGACTGCATTCAAAGCAGCATGGATTCTATGAAAGAGTCGCTCGTGTCGATGGGTGCTAAAGTCGGTGAGCTGGAAGTCAGGGTTAGCACTAATCAAGACACCCTGTCTACTCTGGAGGAACGGGTTAAGGCCCTGGAAAAACAAAATGCTTACCTGGCTGAAAAAGCGGATGATGCCGAGAACCGTAGCAGGTCCTCAAATCTACGTCTTGTCCGTGTTCCAGAGGGTTCCGAAGGCCGGGACATGATCGCTTTGTCGGGCAGTTCCTCACTCAACTCTTCGGTAAAGAAAACCTCCCTTCTCCTTTGGTCATCGAGAGGGCACATCGATCTCCAGGAATGATCGGACGTGATTCCAAAGCAGGTCCTCGGCCAATCATTGTAAAGTTCCTCTACTTTCAGCAGAAGCTCAGAGTTCTCCATCTCTCCCGCGACAAAAAGGAGCTTGTGTACAATGGAGCCAGAGTGCATATTTATCCTGACATCAGTGTGGCACTGATGGAGAAGCGCCGCTCTTTTAATGCCGCAAAGAAGAAGCTCCGTGACCTGGAGATACAGTACAACTGGGTCTATCCCTCTACTCTTCGAATCCATGCAGATAACGGCAAATTCCTACTGCTCCGTCCTCCTGATGAGGTGGTCGTGTACATCCGTAACGTTTCCAAATGATCCACACGACTCTGGTCTGTAAACCTTCTTTCTGCGTGTCACTTATATTTAAGTTTCTGATCTGATGCGGCTGACTGCTGACTATTGTGCACGCTGTTCTCTGTTTGCCGTAAACGGTGGCTGTCGTGATTTAATCACCTGATGCATATCCCGTCTATTTGACTGTTTGGAGCAGCAGATTCGACTGTTATAAAGTCAATAATATTAATGGTTGAGTGGTTTCTGTTTTTGTTACATTAATTAGGGTTTATTTAATTTTTCTCTAACAAATCCTGTCTTTGATTGATATACATTTTGGTATGCTATCTAGTCTAAGAAGATCTCCCTAATTTAATATTGCAGACTGAGATTTCTGTTCTGAGATTTCTGTTTTGTTTTGTTGCTGTTTGCTGTTTCTTGTATTATGTATGTATGTGTGATTGTGTGGTGGTGTGGAAGTGTATGTATGATTATATTTGCTCTTGACTGGTTGTTCTCACTCTTATTTGTTGTAAATTGCTTTATATTTTTTCTCTATATTTTCTTTTTTATTAAGTATGGTTAATGGTCTTAAAATGATTCATGTGAACATTAGAAGCTTACTTCCTAAAATCGACCAATTGAGAGCCTGGATAACTTACAATAAACCTTGCATTATTACAATATCTGAAACATGGCTTTCTTCTAGCATCTCTGACAATGATATTCATCTGGAGAATTATATTTTGTACAGAGCAGACCGAGGCTCTAGAGGCGGCGGCGTAGCCACCTTTATAGCATCTAATCTTCAATCTCTGCTTATTCACCCAAAAGAAAAACAAGTGCACTTTGAAGGTCTGTTTGTAAAAGTTATTTTGCATGAAAATAAACAATAAATCATTGGTAATATTTACAGATCTCCTAACTCCCCTTCTGATTCCGTGAAAAATATATTGTCTACAGTTTCATCCTTAGGCCGTAATAATGAGATGATATTACTGGGTGACTTTAACATAAACTGGTTGGCTCCTTCCTCTGCATCTGAGCGAAACATTTTTAATAGCTCAAACTTTTCCCAGTTGATTAATGACCCTACAAGAATTAGTCCCACATCACAATCTCTTCTTGATCTGATCTTAGTAACTCACCCTGAGCGCTTTTTAGACTCTGGTGTGTTATCTGATTGTTTTAGCGATCACTGTATTGTGTATTGTATATGGAAAATTAAACCTCCATGTCTCCCCCCAAAAATTATTAAAGTTCGTAGAACAAAATGGTTAAACAGTGAAAACTTTATTAACGATATTTTAAATATTAACTGGGACAGATTTTATTTAATACCTTCCATAAATGAAGCCTGGGACTATTTCTCCTCTGAACTGCTAAATGTTATTAATCTTCATGCTCCATTTACAGAAATCAGAGTTAAAGGAAGCCATCTTCCCTGGGTGAATGGAGAACTCCTCAGTCTGTTTAGACAACGGGATAAGGCCTGGTCAACATTTAATCAAACTAAGCTTGCTGCTGACTGGGATGTATATCGACACCTGCGAAATATATGTACCACGCAAACTAGAAATGCTAGATCAAATTATTACAAAAACAGTCTTACAAATAACTTTAAACATCCTAAACAGTTTTGGAAGCAAATAAACAAATTATCAGGTAAATCTAACTCTGCAACACATAATATGCTTATTAATGATGTAATTACCAATGACTCTGGTGCAATTGCTTCTGCCTTTAGCCAACATTTTTCACAACTTCCACAGGTCCATTCTCCTCCTTCACTTTCTTCCTCTGATGCTCCATCTTGCAGCAGTTTCTCATTCAGTAGGGTAAGCCCAGCTGTAGTAGAGCAGATCATAAATGAACTTTCTCATAGCAGTGCTGGTCCAGACGGCATTGAGACCAAGTTTATCAAGCTTGCCGCTCATGTTCTATGTTTTCCTTTAGCCGATTTGTTTAACTTATCATTTAGTACATGTGAAGTTCCCTCTGCCTGGAAATGTGCAAAGGTCATCCCCCTGCATAAAGGGGGTGACACTAGTAATGTAAATAACTACAGACCAATCTCTATGATTAATAGTATTGTTAAAGTCTATGAGAAAATAGTCTTTAATCAACTATCAGAACACCTCTCAACCAATAACCTCTTATCTCCATTTCAATCTGGCTTTAGAATACACTTCTCTACTACATCTGCTTTATTAAAATTTACCAATGGTATTTTTTCTGGCTTTGACAATAATCTGCTTACTGGTGCTTTATTTATAGATCTCTCCAAAGCGTTTGATATGGTCGATCACTATTTGCTTTTAGACAAGCTTCATTCTATAGGCCTGGATAGGTCTTCGCTCCTCTGGTTCAATTCTTACCTTCATCATCGGCAACAGTGTGTGTTTTACAATGGCAGCTACTCTGAATTTTTATTTTTTGAGAAAGGTGTTCCGCAGGGTTCTTCTCTTGGCCCACTTTTATTTTCAATATTTATTAATGATCTCCCTCTTGCATGCAATGACTGTAACATCCAACTTTATTCTGCAAAATCTAATATCTCAGATATTAATTACTCTATTCAGCATGACTTCAATGCAGTTCAATCCTGGCTACAATCTAATAAACTATTACTCAATAACTCGAAATCAAATTTTATGTTGTTCCAGAAGCGGGTTCGCCCAGTCTCAGCCAATGAGATTAAACTTACTTTTTCTGATTTGTCACCAGTCCCAGTTGTTGATCAGTTTAAATATCTTGGTCTATGGCTAGACTCCTCACTGTCATTTAAAACTCATATACAAACTATTACAAACAAAATTTCTTATCGCTTAAAATTGCTTTATCAATCAGTTAATTGTTTTAGTTACTCAGTTTGAAAAAGGATAATTTTACAATTGATTCTTCCCATTATTGATTACAGTGATATTATTTATCAAAACACCACTGCCACGATTCTCCAACCACTTAATGTCACGTACAATAGTCTGTGTAGATTTATCCTCCGCTGTCCCTTCAGAACTCACCACTGCCAAATGTATGAACATTTGTCATGGCTCTCTCTGGCATCTAGACGACAGCTTCACCGGCTATTATTTATATTTAAATGTATTAATTTAAGTTTTCCTGATTATTTAAAACAATATATAATTCCTTTCAGATCGTCATACAGTTTGCATCATGCTAATCAACCATATCTTGTAGTCCTTAGAGTCAAAAAAGTAGTCGGTAAATTTTCATTCAAATATAAAGCTCCATTTGACTGGAACATTCTCCCATTATCGATCCGCTCTCTAACCTCTGTGTCTCTGTTTAAAAATGCTCTTATCCTCCATCTCCAGAATATCTGTCAGTGTTTTTGATTATAGGCTATGTAACCGAAACCTTTTTTATTCATTTAATCTAATGAAAGTTTTTACTATCATTAGATAGCTACTATTAATGACATCACGATTATTACTTATTTATTTTTGTATAAAATATTTACTGTTTTGAGCAACTGTTGAATGTATACTGTGTGTGTGTGGGTGTGTATGTGTGTGTGTCTATCTATATTTTGTTGTATTTATTATTTTTGAAATATTGAATTTTTGTATTGTCTGCTCTGCTGTATCTGTCATTTTATGTAAGTTGAGGACCCCCTCGAAAACGAGATGTTCCATCTCAAGGGGCATATCCTCCAATAAATAAATAAAATGTGTAAACCATAGAACTGCAACACACTTCCCCAGTTTTGCATTTAGTTAAATTGTAATTAACAGTTTTTGTAGAATTTCCATGAAGTTCCCTAGACATTTCCATAAAATTACAATTACAAAGTCAATTATCTGAATTAAACTACATTTCATTAATGATTACAACAGTAACAGATTTTTTTCCAATTACATTTACAATAATGATTACGCCATAATTGTAACTATCAACTACACAATTGCAATTATAATTGAGCCCAACCCTGATTGTATGTGACTGTGAATATGTGTGGTTTGTTCAGGGGGTGAAGTTCCTGTGGGAGTGTGTGACCGGCAGACGGATCCCCGGGTCTTACGGCTGCATCATGGCAGATGAGATGGGCCTGGGGAAGACGCTGCAGTGCATCGCCCTAATGTGGACCCCGCTACGTCAAAGCCCGGATGCTAAGCCGGAAATAGACAAAGACATCGTCGTCTCGCCTTCCAGTCTTGTTCGTAACTGATATAACGAAGTAGGGAAGTGGCTTGGAGCTCGCCTCTCACCAGTGGCCATCGATGGAGGCTCAAAGGATGAGATAGACCGGCAACTAGGTGGGAGAAGTTCAACTACTAAGGTTCCTGCATACTTTTATCAATCTCCAAATAATAGAAAACAGAAATTATTATTATTTATTTATTTTATTATAGGGACAGTAGATATTCATTGATGTTGATAGGTTTTAAATGTAGTGAGTCCCCAGGACCCACAGGTGGTGATTTGAGTGGGTCTCTGGGAAATTCAATGGGTCCCCAGTAAAAAACTTTATTTCTTTCTTTTTCTTATATTCTTCTATTTCTTAAATTGTAGTGTTAAACTCTTTTAATGGTGGTATGATATGTCTATAATTAGCGTGTATATTTATGTATGTTCAAAATGTATCTGAAATTAAACAAATACATTTCAAATGAAAACAAAATGGTGTCTGTTGTACAAATAAATTATCAATAAAAGTGCTGATTTTAATACAAACAAAACATTCTCATCATCATGACAGAGTCAAAAAATAAAATGTCACCAAAATCTTCTTGTCTGAACATCAACTAAATCAAATGAACTGAGTCAATCACTACGAAACTTTTAGCACAAAATGTAACTTAACTAACAGTGCCAAGTCTGTAAAAATGAAATGATGCAGATATGTTTGTGGTGTATTGTAAGCAGCTAGTTAACTGGCTAGTTGTTGTTGTAGCGGCTAAACTAACATGTACTCAAGGCGATCATGTTTGTGCAGATTTAATGCGTAAAGGGGTCCACTGACGGTTAGGTTTATTTTGGTAGTTACTGTGATTTTAAACGTAAGTTGATGTTTACAGTGTATCGTACCTAGCAACATCACTGCTTACTACTAAGAACTTTGTATCTTTGACTTAGGGCCCTATAAAATTCATTTTACTTTTTTTTTTTACAAATGAGGTTTTATTTTTTCTCAAATTCTGTTTTCCACTTTATTTTATTAAATTCCGTTTTTTTTTTTTTTCAAATATTTATCATTTTTTAAAGAAAATGTTAGTTTTTAACAAAATACATACTAATACATAAAGAAACTCATAATCAAACAAAAATGTATGTCAAAAATAAAGTAGATATAAATTGCAGTGACATGGATTATTCTGACTGCTCCTTTTTAATTATTTATGTCATATAAAGATGTATGAGAACAGCATTAATGTCACCATATTTCCGCTCGGGGATCAATGGTTTACTGAATCTGATCAGATTTATTGATTAGGTTTTTATCAACTTAGATTAAATTAACTCAGATTTTGGTCTCCCATCTTTTAAAAGCTGTCGTTTTTCCTCAAAAAAAGTTTCTTTATTGTCTCTAGCGCTGTCATCCTGACTGTAGTGTTATCCCGCCCACTAGCTAGAGAACATAGCAGCAGCGGTCACGTGGTATCTATTCACTAATGTACTGTGAACTTACGTATAGCATTTAGCATAGTGCGGTTACGTCCAAAGGCAGATCTCTACGCTGCCTTTGGACGTAAATGGTTGTCATCTTGGGGACCTGACTGCGCATGCGCAAACACATAAAACCACGCAATGGGAGCAGAGGCAGAGGAGCAACGTGCCTTTGGGAGGGGGCGTGGCCTCCCTCTGCCTTACAGCGGAGTGAGACTGCAGCTATTCCAGGAAATAGCACTGTTTAGTAATTTGGGCTATGAAAATCACAAAATGCTGACACTTTTACACTTAGGTACTGTAGGCTATTGGAAATGGAAAATTAAATAATTTATAATTATATTATAATTAAAACAAATAATAAAAATATCAATTCACCCTTGGGTTGGCACTGCCTACCTTACCTACCCTGACGGCACGTCACTGTCTGTAGCTCTGATGAGATGTTGTTCGAATGTAACATTCTAATAACGTTGCTCCAACGGACTTTTATTTTGTAAACCGGAAGTTCCCATTGAAACGTTTGTACTTGAGGTAGCTTGCTGACTGTGAATGTTTACCTATGAAGCACGGACAAAAAGCTGGACTAAAAAGACCAAAATTACAGAACGGACTGAGTTATTCTTAGTTAGCCAGGCATAACAGTTCCAACACTGAGCAGGGGAAGATGATTAAAGCTGATCACGTTTTCACGGAGCACCGCTGCGATACACGAAGCTTTCAGGGGGGAGGGCGGTGCACTCAATAAGCGGTCCCGGGAAACATTTTGAAATGAATTCCACGTTAACTGGCTAGTTGGCTAAACTAGCATGTACTCAATGGGACCATGTTTGCGCTAAGTTAATGCGTAAAGGGGTCCGCTGACGGCTAGGTTTCTTTTGCTAGTTACTGTGATTTTAAACATAAGTTGTTGTTCACAATGTGTCGTTTTTCATGGGAAAAAATTAGGTGCGTCCCTGGGACACATGGATAGTGGATTTAATGCGTCCTTTTAGAGTTTTACAAAGTAGTAAAGTATATTATATACATTTCTGTAAATATGCCAGAAGTAGCCTAAGGGCTATTTTTCATCTGTAGTCCCTGGAGTAGTGTTAAAGTTCGGTGCCATGCTCAGGGGTACCTCGGCAGTACTCGAGAAGTGCCCTGTCACCTCTCCAGCTACCAGAACAACTTCTGTATTTTGGTCCGCACCAGGACTTGAACCGGCGACCCTCCGGTTCCCAACTCATGTCCTTACAGACTGATATAATTGTACAAATATAATACAGATATATACAAAAATCAAAGCTGTCGGGTTACAGTGCTGAATTGCAAAGTTCGATCGCCACAGGCAGGAATGAGTTCCTGTAACGTTAGATTTTACTTGTATTACCGGTACCAGTGAGACATTTTAAGTGTACTAGTTTTATTCCTTGTCATTCAGTCAGTGAAGGCTTTAAAGAGCTTATGATGTGCTCACACTCTGGTGTTTATTAGAAAGTACGGACAGAATTTGACATTTATTCATGTTTTCCAGAGAATTTCATTGCTCAGCATGGTTTGCGAGTACCAACCCCAATCCTCATCATCTCATACGAGACTTTCCGCCTGCACGCTGAGGTGCTGCACCGCGGCAAAGTGGGACTCGTCATCTGTGATGAGGTACGTGTGGTTTGAACTCATTCAGCCATCGGAGCGATCAGGGAATGATGAACTACTGTAATGGCCGTGTGTCGCAGGGCCACCGTCTGAAAAACTCTGACAACCAGACGTACCAGGCTCTGAACGCCATGAGCGCTCAGAGGAGAGTGCTGATATCAGGGACTCCGATCCAGAACGACCTGCTGGAGTACTTCAGCTTAGTCCACTTTGTGAATGCTGGCATACTTGGTGAGGAGTACTCGCTCTCTTTGTCCACCTCGTGCACACATACAGTACCTGTGATTTCTTCTCCCTCTACCAGGCACAGCCCACGAGTTTAAAAAGCGCCTTGAACATCCCATCCTGAAGGGTCGGGATGCTGATGCCAGTGATGGAGACAGACAGCGAGGAGAGGAGAAACTCAAGGAGCTGATCAGCGTTGTCAACAGGTTTGCCACCAGCTCACAAGTAGGACTTTCCTTACTGCTTTAGGAATGACTTGGGAAAATGTGAATGATGCAAGATTTTCCATAATTTCTGTGTTTCGATTGTAATTGAGAAATGACGTGGAAAAATGACATTTTCAGATATTTTCAGTTTATAAATTGTTAACTTAAACACTCACTGCTTTCTACCCGTTAACTCTTCAAAGTCAATGCCACCATGCAGTGGTTCCATATTTGGGGGGCATCATAACAGGGGGGTGGGGGCTCCTAGAATGGCCTTAGCATGATCATTAATAATAAAGCTTTATTATTGTTCTAAAATATGTGATTGCAAATAGGGCTGGGCGATATGGGTGTAATGTCATATCTCAATATTTTTCTCAAAATGGCGATGTATAAATATACAATATAAATCTTGATATTTTTAACTCAAAGAAATTTTACCAGAAAGACAATTCTAGTTCAAATTTGCTGATGAAAAATGCCACACAGGCACTTTTATTAACAAACCGCTGCACAATATACTGCCATATTTGGCTTTTTCTCCTCTAAGGGGCAGCATGTGTGAGTGAGTTCTGGAGTATGGCCTGTATAGGAAAAGGTCTGGGTTAGGACGCACTCATAAATCCATCTAACTGTGCTTTTCATGCTGTTCTGAGAAGTAGTGAAGGCACTGACCCCTAAAACAAGTCTTAATCCAAAATGAGCTATAAACTAAAAATATATTGATATAAGTGATATTGTACATTTCTATATCGCCAAAATGGAAAACTTGATATATCTTGAATATCGATATATTGCCCATGTTTTTTTATATTATTATTATTATTTGAAGAAGAAGTTTAAAAACTCAACACTTTTAAACCAATTGCAGAGCTACTGATATGTGCGCATATGCAGTGTTCAAACAAGAGTGTGGAGAAAATGTAAGAAGCCATATGATTGGCTGAAAGCAAACACACCTGATTGGCTGATGAATCTGTCAATCAGTTTTATCAGCCAATGGTGACGTTTGTTGACCCGCTACGTGAAGGCAGTCTCATAATTGACCACACACATTTCTCTCACAAATGCACAGAGGTTTCACAGCACAGAAGCAGTTTGTAAACGCATATTCAGAAATTTTCATTACCTTTGGATTTATATTACAAGTGTGCCTCAAAATGTGAAGTAGAGCTTGTGCATTTCGGAATTTCTATTACAATTTTGCATAAAATATATATTTGTGAAACAGATCGTGTGCATTTGTGAATCTGAAATACAACTGCAAGAGTTCATTCATTATGGTACTGTTCTGATTCCATAACAAACTCTTCACCATTTACTTGAACCTAGCTGAGAATCCATTCTTTCTTTAATGTTTGTCGAAGCAGAGGATTTTCTACACTTGCGTACGAGGACGGCTGATTTTCTGCCTTGTCTTAATTATTTCAGCTGTTTCACTTTGTATGTTTTTTGTCTGGATTTCTTTGACCTGCATCCACAGGTGTTTGATCAGGAGAACATCTGATATCCTCTCCAAGTATCTTCCTGTGAAGATCGAGCAGGTTGTGTGCTGCAGGTAAGGAGCCTTTGAGTGTAAAAAGAAGCTGCAGGAACACACGTGTATGTCTGTGTTATGTAAGACTCTGAGTACATGATGCCCTGCAGGCTGACTCCTCTACAGGCACAGCTCTACAAACGCTTCCTGAAGCAGGCCATGCAGTCCTTACAGGAGGACAGAATCAGTGTTTCCTCTCTGTCCTCCATCACTTCACTGAAGAAACTCTGCAATCGTGAGTTCTGCATCACCTGCTGTTCAAATCATGGTCGTATCTCCACACCTGACTGTGCTCTCCACCAGACCCTGCTCTCATCTATGACAAATGTGTGGAAGGGAACGAAGGCTTCGAGGGAGCACTGGACCTGTTTCCTTCAGGCTACTGCCCTAAAGCTGTGGAACCGCAGCTTTCAGGTGAGAACCTGTAAACATCAACATCAGCTTCCTTGAATTAAACAAATATAATAGAACGTCCTCATCGGAAGCACATTCAACAAGTAATGCAGCTTATTATCTAATAGCTAGCTCTAATAGCTTGGGGCTAAATCTCCAGTTTTATGACAACAATCTACCAAGTCCTATTGCATATGATAAAGATTCTTAGAGTGTTTAATTCAATTCAACTTTATTTGTATAGCACAAATTACAGCAGTCATCTCAATACGTTTATCAAAATATAAAATTCATAATAAGAAAGAAAAAACTCAACAAGATCCACATGAACAAGCATTTAGCAACAGTGAGAAGAAACAACTCCCTTTTAACAGGAAGAAATCTCCAGCATTTA
Source organism: Gouania willdenowi (assembly GCF_900634775.1). Lineage (NCBI taxonomy): Eukaryota > Metazoa > Chordata > Actinopteri > Blenniiformes > Gobiesocidae > Gouania > Gouania willdenowi. The sequence continues at coordinate 40,620,960 of NC_041047.1, forward strand.
TAACTCTCTGAGGGCCAATGTTTGTGAAGAGACGCTCAAGTTATAGTTTTCTTTGTTACGTCATAACTTTAAAGCCAAAAGTGAATTGTTGAATTGATGAAGTTGATGATGAATGTAGTTATAGAGTTACTCATGCTTGTTATAGGCCCTCAATAATAAATACTCACACACACTGTAGAGACAAAAAATAACACTTGATTCAAAACTCTGATTTGAAGACGCTCTTTTCAAATTTGAATGAGGCATTATGTGGGATCCGCAGTAATATTGGGACTATTATGGACACGCCCTCCCAACTCATTCATTTTATTTTTTTCTATTGTTTTAATTAGTTGATTGTTTTTGTTTAGATTGTGAAGCACACTGTTTATATGTGGCATTGAGTGCCACATATAAACAGTTGAAGTGTTGAAGTATTCGACTGCTTCATGTCCACAACACTATTAACTTTTCCTTGGAAATCTTCCCTAGGAAAGATGTGTCCATGTATCCGTACGTAGAGATCGATATCTATCAATCTTTTTCCCTGACTGTGATGCCTTTCAGTGATGAGTCAGCACTACTAGCCAGGGTTGGGTTCAATTACATTTTTCAATTACAATAACGTCTTTAATTATCTATGCTCAATTCCAACAAAATTATGATTATCGTGACCAGCATTTTTTACACTTAAAATTATAATGATTATTTTTCCACTAAAAGTCAATTACAATTACGTTTACAATTACTAAAGTTCAAATTCAATTAATCACAATTACCGAGCCTTTAATAAATAACCCCATGAAACACAACATTCTTCTTGTGATAGCTTTCTGTTAGCATCTCCCTTGATAACGGGTCAGTTTTGACACATGTCTTAAATCATCTGTAAAATACACTAAAAATATTATGTATCATCTAATTTGTTTTTCATCTTATGGTTACCTTGTCAGGCTTCCTAATCAATGAAGATATTGGTGTTAATGTCTTTGGCGTGGGCGTCTGAGCCTTATTCCTGTTTGTATACCCCTCAATTTCAATTTATTTAAAAAGAAGATAAAATGATCCTCAACAGAACTGAAATGGGAAAACTTGAAATGAAACATATTTTAATCATTTTTAACCACATAAGTGTAAGCCACAGAACTCGAACATGGTTCCCCAGCTTTGTGTTTAATAAAATTGTAGTTTTTATAAAATTTCTGTTTAGTGGTTTGTAAGCGGCACACACATTTTTAATCATAACTTGTTCTGTTTTAGGAAAAATGCTGGTTCTGGACTACTTACTGGCCATGACGAGGACCACTACGAGTGACAAGGTGGTTCTTGTCTCCAACTACACGCAAACACTGGACCTGTTTGAGAAGCTGTGCAGATCTAGAAGGTGCTTTGGAAACGCTGCCCATGTCCGACCTTGGTCATTAGTTTTCTCTGACGTGTGAACCTTTGTGTCGGTCTGTTCCAGATACCAGTATGTTCGCCTGGATGGAACCATGTCCATCAAGAAAAGGGCCAAGATTGTTGAAAGGTTCAACGTTCAGTCTGTGAGTGTGACTTTGTGGAACAAGAATGAAAGATATGAGAAATGAGGGCTGTGTTCGAAATGTCCCACTAACATTCTACAATCACAACGAGTATATGCGGTCGACTGTATATTAATAGTATGATTAGGATGATGGACCGTTCCCATTGAAGTATAATTCCAAGTTTTTCAAAATGCTTTTGGAACCTATAACGACAAAAATCTGAAAACATTTTAAGTGAGAAAGTGACCAGGTAGAATATCAACATGTGCTCATTTGATCCATAAAACTTGCGGAAAACACATTTAATTCCCACATTTCAGAGATTTTGGGAGAACCTCCATGCTATTGACAAAACTTCCAGTTAACTTCAAAACAAGAGCCCTATTTACAAAAGGGGTTTTGAAATGGGGATGTTAATTTTTTAGCTTGAAGCCGGTTCCATGACCATTTTACGTTCCGCTTGCAATGCATCATGCGGCGGTTCTGTGTGATTAGTGTGCCCACCGTGCAATACTTAGGAAATGTCTCGATATAGCATACATCTGGGTATTTCTCACGTACTCAATCTTTTCATACTATCTAGTGTGAGCGCACTACATACTCATTTTGACGTCTGACTTAATGTGAGTAGTACGCTAGTATGGGATTTTGAACACACCCAAGGAACTGCACCTGAATGCATTTGTTTTTCAGAACCCAGAGTTCATCTTCATGCTGAGCAGTAAGGCTGGGGGGTGTGGCCTCAACCTGATTGGTGCAAATCGTCTGGTCATGTTTGATCCTGACTGGAACCCGGCCAACGACGAGCAGGCGATGGCTCGGGTATGGAGAGACGGTCAGAAGAAAACCTGCTACATCTACAGGCTCCTCTCTGTGAGTGCACACAGTTAACAGAATGAAAATACTACCACATTAAATCAGCAACAAAAAACTTAAACACAACACTCCCTCCTGAAAGAATAACTAAACCCCAAAACCACTTTTTTCTTTTTTTTTTTTTTTCTTTTTTTTTACCTTGTCTGCACATGCTTTCGAAGGTTAACACTACAAGAAGTGCAATCTTTTGACAGCAATGCATATTTTATTATTGCAATTAAATAAATTTATTTATTTCATTGCATAATTGTGACCGTCACCAGCCCTCCCTAGGGAAGGGTAAGAAATACTTTATTAAAGGGAGGATGTAAAAAAGAGAGGGCAGTGTTACACCAAGGTGAGGGGTTGGAGGGGGGTGGGGAAGTTAGCAGGGAAGAGGGATACAAGATAGGATATGGAATGGGTGAGGAATAGTTTTAAGAGATGCGATGTGAAATTGTGGTTGTGTATATTGTGTTTATTGTTGTGTTGTCAAGCCAGTTTGGTGACCAGTGTGTGGTTTAGGAATAATGGTGGTGGCTGTGAACAGAGGAAGAGGTGAGTGGAAATTCCATAAAACAGGTATTTGGGAACAACGTGTCTAAGGTTGAGCCCAGTATGAGTGTTATCCCACAGCCCAAGGCCAGTGCATCCATGACAAATGTATTTCCAAGTACCGCCACTGCAAAACCCAAGAGCCGCCCCCGGGCCCGAAGAAGCAGTCAGGCCAGCAGCAAGAGCAGGCAGCCTAAGGGCCCCCGGCGACCACCCCACGGCCAAGCAGTCCCCCGAACGCCCCCAAGATCCCAAGCCGAGAGGCAGCCATCGCCCCCCCATACACACCCGAGAAAGCCCCAAGGAGCCAAGGACCCAGCGCACCACGCCACCGATCCCACCCCCAACCCCCAGACCCCCCACCCCATCGACCCCCCCACCCCCCCACCCCACCCCCGCGCCTAACCCCCCGAGGGGAGGGCCCAGAGAACTCCCTTTTTTCTACTGAATACAAATGTATTTGGGTATGAAGTAATGCTGTTGATTGATCTTGGTCCAACTCTCAACATTTTAGTCAAAGTATTTCAATTTGGCATATTTTATTGTAAAATGTGAGTGACTGCCTTCTATGTGTTGAAACCCAGCTATTACAATTGATTTTTGCTATTGGCTGAGAACAAGATCATGTGACATTTTGGGACCATCTTGTGTCACAAACAAGCATTGTTAGCCCCCCGGTCCTTTGATAAATCAACTGTGGTCTCGACAATCTGTGGTGAGTAGGTTGGATTGAGAGAAGAGTGAATAGAGAGGTATATTGAGTATTGAGTAGCTAGTTAGCATAGCATAGATTGTTACCGTAATTGGAGATTTAATAGTGTGGACTGGGCATGTCTTAACTGCTCCAGGATTCCCGCCCATAATCAAGGCATTTTTTTAAATTCCAATTCCAATTTTTTAATAAAGCATGTTTAAACACAAACATGGTTTGACCAAAACGCTGTACAATAAAACATATAACATATACAAGAAATACAACATTGAACAATTAAAAATGACATAGACTCACACGGTGTTAAAAGCCACAGCAAACAACTGTTTTTTAGAAGAGATTTAAAAATGGGAACAGAAGGAGCCTCTCTTATATTTATCTCGTTTCATAGCCTTAGAGCTGCCGCAGAGAAGGCCCAATCCCCTCTGGACTTCCTTTTCGTCCTCGGCACGGCCAAGAGCTGCTGGCCAGCTGAGCGTAGAGCCCGAGATGGAGTGTATGGCTGAAGAAGTTCAGACTTGTCGGATGGATGGAGGCCATTTAGACATTTGTATGTCAATAAAATAATTTTAAAATCAATTCTTTGGTGTACAGGGAGCCAGTGAAAGGAGGAGAGAAGAGGTGTTTTATGCTCCTGCCTTCTTTTACCAGTCAATAACAGGGCAGCAGTGTTTTGTACCAGCTGGAGGTGAGCCTAACATAGAGAGAGTTACAATAGTCCAGTTGTGTTGTGATAAAAGCATGGATAACGGTCTCCAGTTCTTTCTTACCTAAAACAGGTTTAAACTTAGCAATGCACCACAGCTGAAAGAAGCTCTTTTTTAAAACGTAAAGTTGACATCTTATTAAAAGTAAATCCAGAGTCCACGATGACTGGTCACAGACTTTTTTGAATATTTGTTCATAGAGTCCAGACTGAACAAGACTTTGGATTTGCTTGAACCAAACAGAATAGGCTCTGTTTTGGATTCATTCAAACTAAAAACATTAAAAGATATCCATGCCTTAACCTCAGGAGCAGGAATCATTGGGTATCAGGGGCATCTAAATCTGACAATCATCAGCATAACAATGAAACGAGATGCCATATTTTCTCATTATAGACCCCAGAGGTAGATGGTACAGAGCAAAAAGAAGGGGACCAAGAATAGACCCTTGAGGAACACCACAAGATGGATGCACAGAGTCAGATGTAAAACAGTCAATTTTTACATTAAGAGTTCTGTCACATATGAGTAAAACCAGTTAAGATCTGCCCCATTGAGCCCAATTCAATGCTCTAATCGAGAGTGTGCGATATGATGATATTAGATCGTTAAGGATTTCAACATGACGATGATCTCCCAAATCACGGAGATTGTAGAATCGTCTGTAGTTCACATTTTAACCCTTGTGGTGCCGTGTCTGCGTCATATGTCTGTGGTCCATACACAGTCATATGATGCAGACACGGCTCCCCCCCAGTGTACGGACACAGAGTTAGCTTAGAGTGCTGTTTCCTCCGTGTTAACGCCTGTCTGTCAGAGGCTCAGTGCAGATGTCTGTCTGTCTGTTAAACTCCATCAGTTCTGAGTGTTGAAACACTGAAATATGTTTGAGAAAACACTGCATGTGTTTCTCTTCTATAACTAACTCTCTGTCGCTGCGCTGTAGCAGAGATCTGCTGCTGTAGCTAACGGGGCTGTTTCCATGTTCTTAAAGAGACAGTGTCCTGAATGTGATTTACTTTAAAAACTACTTTCATCAACTCAGAGCTGCCCTGAAAAAAGCAACACTACATAATTTAATCACATTTCAGCCTTAATGAAGGAAAAAGTCAAAAGTGACACAAAATGTTGTTATTGTGTTGCTAGTCATTAGTAAAAGGGTCTTTGTGGCTCCACTGACTTTGACCCAATATTGTTTTTCTTGTAAAACTATTGAAAAAAATTGTAATAAATGGAGTTTATATCACCTTGTGCCATTTTGATATAGAGATATGAGTATTGGTCCATATCACCCAGGCCTAATGTAACCAAAGCAGTAACGTTTTATTTTGTAAAGGATATGATTGTTTGAACTGTGTGAAATGAGGGATTCAAACACTGCTTAAAGTAGGATTTTATTGATATGAGTGTGTTACCTCAATAACAAATAGAAATCACTAGACTGATATGATGCATGTTATGTAGCAAGTGTTGCTAATGCTAATGCTACACCACTTTAGTTAAACAAAGTAAAAAGACTGTCAGCTTTTTTGTTTGATGTTAATTGTACTAGAAACCAGTTTGATGAATTTCTTACATACAATTTAAAAAAAAGAAAGAAAGATAATTTCCTTGTCCTAAATGATCTTTTATTCCTTTTTTCCATTTAGGGCAATGTTTTAAGAAGGTGATTTGGTTTTTTTTATTGGTAAAGAACGTTAAAATAGTCTAAATGATTTGAATGAAAAAAATCGTGATAAAATCGTGATTGTGATTTCACAAAGTAAAAATCGTGATATGATATTTTTCCCATATCGCCCACCACTAGTACACCGTATCAAAAGCAGCAGTGAGATCTAAAAACAAAAGGATCACTGTGTTCCCTGAATCCGTTTCCAAGAAGATATCATTAAAAACCTTCAACAGTGCAGTTTCTGGACTGTGAATTTGTTTAAAACCTCATTGAAAATCCTCATAAATGTTATTTGCGGAGAGGAAATCATTTATCTGGTTAAAAACAATTTTCTCTAAAACTTTAGACAAGAATGGGAGCTTAGAGATGGGTCTAAAGTTAGAGTAGACTGAGGGATGAAGGGCAGGTTTCTTAATAAGTGGGTTTACTACAGCATGTTTAAAAGCAACAGGGACAACACCAGAAGTCAAGCTGCTATTTATGATCGCAAGAACTGATGGTCCGAGCGTGAGAAAAATGTCTTTAAAAAGGCGTGGCAGAATATCATCAGTAGGGGAGCCTGAAGGATTCATATGATCCACAATTTCCTTTAATTTCTGTAAGGATGTCGGCTCAAACTGAATAAAGGTAGCTGAGCAGGGGACAAAGATAGAAGGGTCATGAGCAACCTTATTAATAAAAAACTGCAAAAATGTGTTACAGAGCTCAGTGGAGGCATCGAAGCTGATTGGCTGAGGCCCATCAATGAGAGGATCCGGGTAACATCGTTAAACCAAGGCTGAGGTTTAGGTTTTAAACGCTTCATTTTTAGCAGCACCGCAAAGTCCAGAGTTTTTAGACATTCAGCTTGTGTGAGCAGATGCTCTGTATCTAAGCTCACAGATTACCCAGAGTCACCAAAGAGTTCTCAGTGAAGTCAGAAGTAAAGTATTGTGGTGGAGGAGTTAACCACATTGGAGAGCAAGGCTGGAGCTCGCGCTTTAAATTTGTGTGCAAAGGAAAAGTAAAAAACAACAGGTTTATGATCAGATAAAATTGCATCACCCACATTCAAATTTAAAATAGACATCATTACACAAGAACAAATACAGAATATGACCTAACTGGTGTGTGTGACCCACTACGCATTGCACCAAGATTGGATGAGATCCACAAAGTCATGTGTGTTGTCAGGACAACACACATGAATGTTGAAATGCCGAACAATTAAAAAACAATCAATCATACTTTGGCATTAGTTCAGCCAACCAGTCTGAAAAGTCATTTATAAAATCCTTGTTGTATTTGGTCTGTAAATCACAGCACACAGTACCAGCTGGGATCAGCCCAGCACAAATACTGTAGAAACAGTTCAAAGCTGGACGGAGGAGATGGCGCTGAGAGCTGTTTACAAACAAAGCTCTTCTTAAAAATAGTCACTAGACCTCCTCCTTTACCAGACTTTCTCGGACTATTAAAAAATAAACAGTCAGTAGGCAACTGATCCGAGAGAGCAGTGGACTCGCCAACGCGTAGCCAGGCCTCAGTTACGAAGAGAAAATCCAATCCACTGGAACCTGTTTGCCAGGGATCTTGCAATGACCAGCGCCATCCTGATAGGAACCGAGAGGCCATCCTGAGTAGAGGCAAGGCACGGAGCCCAAGTCAGATGCCACAGATTCTCCACGTTTCTTCCGTGTGTCCTGAGATTTGAAAGACAGCACCGGACTGGGGGTCGACTCCAGAGCCCACCACGGGAACCAAGTAGGAGATCGCAGGATCACAAAGTTGCCAGGGTATGCAGTGGATCAATCCAAGATCTGATGAGAGCACAAGGGAAGCCTTGAGTTTAACAGCCGACCACCTCGTTTGCCTCTGTGTCTCCTGCGGTGTCTCCGGGCAGGTGAGGATGTGGTACGGAGCATTTAAGGTGGCACATCCACAAGAGTTGAAATGGTCGCAGTTTTTTGCTCTTTTTGCCTCAAATTAACGGCAGAAAAATGAAGATCCAAAAGTGTCTGACGGTGATGCACCAGGAGGGAGTCGATGTCATTAATAAGAAGCGTCAAAAACAATAAAATCACAAAAATAGTGGACAGAGGTAGACGACAGGCCACATACACCAGCGCCATCTTACTGATCATCATTTCCCTCCTCGTGGCAGGTCAGGAGAAAGCAGAGGTTTAGTTACTTTTTGAGAGTTATGGGAAAGATCCTTTATTGTGATAAACTAACATATATTTAAAATCAATTCTGTGCACTTGGCTGTGAGCAGAACCAGTCTCCAGTCCTTTAATTTGTGTGTGTGTGCGTGCTGACAGACTGGGACCATTGAGGAGAAGATCCTGCAGAGACAGGCCCATAAGAAAGCGCTGAGCAGCTGTGTAGTGGATGAGGAACAGGACGTGGAGCGCCACTTCTCTCTGGGCGAGCTCCGAGAACTCTTCACTCTCAACGAAGACACTGCCAGCGACACACACGACAAGTAAACGCTTCCTCTGACAACTCATTAGTGAGGATGCAGCAGGCACTTGTTATCCTATAGCCTATAGCTCGGCTAATGCTAGGTTGGGAATGCTAGATTAATGCTAATGCTAGGTTAATGATAATGCTTGGTTCATGCTAATATTAGGTTTATGCTAGGTTAATGCTAATGTTTGGTTAGTGCTAATGTCAGGTTAATGCAAATGCTAAGTTTGTGTTAATGTTAGATTAATGCTATTGTTAGGCTAATGTTAATGCTAGGTTAGTGCTAATGCTAGGCTAATGCAAGGTTAGTGTTATTGTTAGGTTAATGATAATGCTAGACTAATGCTAGCTAACGTTAAGCTAATGCAGTGTGACGTGGACCAGCACCTGCATCCTCACTTGTATTTTATTCAGGAAATGCAAATATTGTAGTTTACAATGTTATTATTGTTTGCATCATATGTAGTTAAACGATTCTACTAATTACTGTGTAATGATAATGATAGATATTTTTCTCAAATTTAGAAATGATAAGAAAGTCACTTCTTGCACCAGGAATTAATAACAATTGTTCATTATCTTATTATTAATAATAATAATACATTTTATTTAAAATCTCCTTTCATAACAATCAGGCACACTTTACAAAAAAAGATAAAAACAATAACATGAATCAATGAGGTAAGTAAAATTAAAAAGCGAAAGCACAAAATGAAATTTAGATTATTTGTTAATTTGTAGTTTCATGTATAAGGCTGACCTTACGCTATCATTAATGTCATTCTTGACATTAGCATGAATGAGATGTCATGAAGACTGTCATTAAGTGTCATTTACTGAATTCTGACACATTTGGTATATGTTGGTATTTCTTGGGTTAGGGCAGGGGTCTGTAACCTGTGGCTCTAGAGCTTCATGTGTCTTTTTGACTCTTTTGGAATGTCTCCCTGTAGCTTTAAAAATTATATTTAAAAAATGAATTGTTATGTTTTACAGAGGGTTTTAAGGATTAATGACATTAACTTCAAATACAATTCTGATAAAACAATTTGTTAACTTACTTAAACATAAATCACATTGTGCAATAACTCTGCCACCTTCCTACTTCACCTCCTACAACATCTACTGACCATCAACTTTCCCTACACCTGTGGCTAACCTTAAGGTTTAAATCCCTGGTAATATAACTAACAAAAATAGTATTCTGGAAGACTTTGTGGGGAAAGGTTTATTTAATTCCCAACATGGCAGCTTAACATGCATGCTTGACATGTTGCAAGAAATTAGCAATTAGTATGTGACATCACATGATCATGAGTTATCAAATTCAAGTAATTTTTTTCACCTTCAAATCCATTAACTCGTAATATTGTTCAATACTATTTTAACTGTATAGAATTTAATATATTGTTAATGTTAAACAAATTGTAGGGTCTCATCTTTTGATCATGCTGGTCTTTTTCTCTCCTGTGTCGCTGTAAGGTTTCGCTGTCGTCGGTGTGTGAATGGCAGACAGGTCCAGCCTCCTGCTGATGGTTCAGACTGTACCAGTAACTATTCCCAGTGGAACCACTGCTTTGACAGGAGAGGCCTGAGGGACCAGGTGCTGAAGGCCTCCTGGGATGCAGCGGTCTCTTTTGTCTTCCACCAGCGTTCCCACGAAGACCAGAAAGGCCTAGTATAACACGGTCACACTCTACATGCATGTACTATTTATTTGTTGTATCGACTGTTTTATTTTTAATAAAATACATGTGAACCATAAGGTGTGATATCTACTCTTTAAAACTATAGGTTATTTACATAACCCTGGTTCTCTGAGTAATAGAAGTGAGATGTCTCACTATGGCAGTGGTTCCCGTACAAGAAAGCGCTCAATTTTCTCTTTCGCTGTTTCTGTTTTGTTGTCCTATAGCTTTTGTAATTTTTTTTGAGAATAGTTTGTTTTGTTTTTTTTAAGAACTGTTTTTAGGTATAGAGTTCACATCTGTATTATGAAATGAGTGCATACAAAGTAGTAAATTAAAATATAATTACCGATCATACTGAACACATTGGGAGAATTTGGCAAAATATCAGGGTTCAAAGTTAATTTACAAAAAAGTGAAATCATGCCACTTAATACTACTGCCAAATTGATTAATTTTGACCTTTTTTCCCTGAAAGCTAACACATGAAAATTTAAATATCTAGGAATCTGGATCACACATGATTTTAATGACTTTTTCAAAGCTAATTTCCCCCCATTATTGTGTCATTTAAAACAAGACTTGGAACGGTGGGGTCTGCTGCCTTTATCATTAGGAGGTAGAATCAATGTAATTAAAATGAATGTGCTGCCTACATTTTTGTATGTTTTTCAGAGCATTCCTCTGTTCCTGTCAAGATCTTTTTTCACATCAATTGATAAACTAATATCGGAGTTCATTTGGAATAAGAAAACACCTAGAATACATAAAAAAATGTTACAACGCCATTGTCAAAATGGTGGATTTTCCCACAATAACTTTCAATATTACTACTGGGCTGCCAACATATGAAATATACTCTACTGGAAATGATCCCAAAACTCTGATTCAACCCCTAAATGGCTTCAATTGGAACATTTGTCCTGTCATTCTACCTCTTTAGATGCATTGCTTAATACAGATCTTCCTTTACTTAAACGTATATCTGAATATTCTTCAAATCCAATAATTAAACACTCTTTTAAGATATGGACGCAATTTCTAAGAGTTTTTTCATTAAAAGATATTTCAATCCACGCCCCTAGAACAAAAAACCATGTTTTGGTCCTGCCCAAAACTGGATGGGTTTTGGAAACTGATATTTTCAACATTTACAGATGTCATAAAAACGTCATTAAAACCCACACCCATAGCGGCAATATTTGGGGTCATACCACCTGACTTGCATCTCAGTCGTCGGGCCAAAACTATGGTTGCTTTTGGTTCTCTTTTGGCACTGTCGAAGCAAATTATCTAATAATGTTTAATGATACATTTATATTTGTCATGTGTGTATGATTAAGGGGATAATTTGTTTTTTTAACTCTGTGCCTGTTTTTCTCTTCTTCCTCTTGGGTAGCCATTACACAACACACACACACACCCCCCCTGGTCTCTTCTTTGTTGTCGGTGGAAGGGGGGAGGTGGGACAGTGGGGTATAAATGTGTGTGGAAGGAACTTTTGGGTCCTTCTTCTTCTTTTTTCGCGCCTCTCCCTTGGCCAAGGGAGACCACTGCTTTGTCTATCCCGCTTTGTACCTTTTTGTTTAGTTTAGATGAAATCATTTTTTATTACTTCATCATCTCTCCTGTCTGGTCTTCATCATTTATTACCACAGAGTGTGTTTTCAAGTCAAAGACGAGGTAACCGTAAATTTCACCGTAACAGCACGCCGACTGATAATGTTTAAATGGAAGGACAAACATCCTCCGAGTTTCAATCATGGCTGAATGATATTGTTCATTTCTTGAAATATGAGTAAATACGATACACCACAAGGGGCAGTGGCCAGAAATTTTATACTAGCTGGCAACCTTTTCTCACTTACATAAAGAAAATGGAAACGAAGGATACTGTAAATTAGAGCTGATGATCCCACCACTTTTTGGGTAACTTATTAGGGGGCCAAGCCCGTGGGGCCTAGGACCAGCGGTGCTAGGAACCCTATTGTAATCGTAAGGATTTTTATTATTATTATTATTATTATATTTATTATGTTTCCTTGGGTAAAAGTAGTGCTGCAGGCTAAACCGTGCTAGGTAGGGCGGTGCCCTTTGGTGGTTGGGTCCAAAACCCCCAGAGGACCTTGGACGCAAAAATTCACATATATCTGCCAGCAGGTGGCGCTCTAACAAAGGTCAAAGCGTTTTGGCCAATAATTCCCACACCGTTTGTTGCAAATTTAAAACCTTCATATCCACAGATTCCTTGAATAGCACTGAATCACCTGGGCTAGGCCACGCCCATTTCCGCCTAAACTTTTCTCGGCGCAAAATCGCAAAAACTGAAAAACCTACTTTTTTGAACTCCTCCTTGGTGTTTTGTCCAATCAGCGTGAAACTTGGCACGTAGAGTCTTCAGTTGGACGTAATCTCCAGTTAACTCTATGAGTTTGTTCGGGTAACGTTTTCTAGCTGGCTATAAAAATGCAAACTGGCGCATGTCTCAGTCAAAATAAATGCTAACAACACCAAATCTGAGTTCCTTAGTTGGCATGTGACTGTGAGGGTATGCGCCAAATTTGAATGATGTAGACCACTAGGGGGCGCTACAAATAACGAATATTTATATCTCTTAATTGGCACGACCAATTGTTACCAAATTTGGAGGGGATGATCTTGGGTCCTTCCTGAGGCGATATCTCAAAGTTATTCACGATTGGTCAAAGTGGGCGTGGCTAATGACATAATAACACATAAATAAACAAACATTTATTTCTGCTGAATTATTATGTTGAGGGCAGTGAATTTTACAGGGTTGATATAGACGACTACACAGACCACCCATACCAATTATAGCGTCACTAGGTGGCGCTATAATTGCAAAAACATTTTGGCCTTTAACTTTCACAATTTAATTCACATCTTTAAAAAAATTCATATCCACATGTTCCCTACATAGAGTCGCATCTTCTGACATAGGCCACGCCCACTCCCACAGCACATTGCTCTTTGTAAGTCACGACATATCAAAAACCTACTTTTTCAAATTCCTCCTTGGGGTTTTGTTTAATCCCCATGAAACTTGGCACGTAGAGTTTTCAGTTGGACCTGATCTAAAGTTGATAAAATCATTTTGTTGGATCAAAATATGCGCGAATAATTACTGAGTAAAATTTTCTAGCTAGCTATAAAAATATGCAAAGCTATAAAAACTGTTGCATATCTCGGTCAAAATAAATGCTAACAACACCAAATCTGAGATCCTTGGTTGTCATGTGACTGCAAGGGTACAAGCAAAGTTTTAATAAGTTATGCCACTAGGGAGCGCTGCAAATATGGGAAATTTATATCTCTTAAATGGCAAGACCAATTTTTACCAAATTAGGTGGGTATGACCTTGGGACGCTCCTGGGGCCGTATCTCGAAGTTAATCGCAGTTGGTCAAAGTGGGCGTGGCTTATTACCAGTGCTGGGAACGTTACTTTAAAAAAGTAATTAGTTATAGTTACTCACTACTTGTTCCAAAAAGTAACTGCGTTAGTAACTGAATTACTCTGTAATAAAAGTAACTCATTACCAAGGAAAGTAACTATTTGCATTACTGTTAAAAAAAAAAAAAAGTTGCTATACGTCAAATAATTCAGATTTTTTTAGATGCATGTGTCGTGAGGTGCTTCATTAATTTTGAGTTGCTTACAACGGATGTTGACAAAGTCTTCACTCCTGGATATAAAGAACACTTCACATGCACGTTCTTGCCTTTGACCACAATTAATTTAAAGTAGTGTTTGTATCGTCACCTTAAAAATGACAACTTTTCATCAGACTGCTCCACGCTCGCCATTTCTGCTGCTTCATCCAATCTGCAGTGTGTGTGTGTGTGTGTGTGTGTGTGTGTGTGTGTGTCGCAAGTGCTGGCACGTCGCCTTAGCCAATCATAATCGCTCACCTTGTTTTTAACCCACCTGCTCACTACATTGAGTAAGAAGCCAGGGATGCTTTCGGATCACAGTTCATTTAATCAATACATGTAATTCACCGCATTTAACGTTCAGTAACGATAACAGCGTTGTAACGGCATAAAAAGTAATAAGTTAGATTACCCCGTTTCTGAAAAACAAACGCTGTTACCTAACGCCGTTATTTTAAACGCCGTTATTCCAAACACTGCTTATTACTACATAACATATAAATAAACAAACCTTTATTTCAGCTGAAGTATTATGTTGAGGGCTGTGAAATTTACAGGGTAACTATAGAAGAGCACACAGATCACCCATACCACAAAGTGTACCACGAGGTGGCGCTATAATAGGTGCAAATGCATTTTGGTCTGTAACTTTCACACTTTAAATCACATCTTCCAAAACTTCATATCCACCTGTTCACAGCAAATGGCACGTTGGCCTGTGTCCTGACGCTCGCCACGAGCCTGTCATCATTCGTGACGTACTTTCAGGGGCTCCGCAAAACCTGGGGTCCAAGTCGCAAGGGAAGGCCTGGCCCCCTTTCATAACTGCTTGCAGTTCTCGTTGTTATTATTATTATTATTATTATTATTATTATTATTATTATCTTGTTACTGTTATCTTGTTATATTATTTTATTAAGTTTTGCACATGTTAGTCTAACTACTGTTTATATTTATGTTTAGATTTTTTCTAGTTGATTGTTATTATTTAATGTCAAGACAGTTTTTGTGACTTTTAAAGAAGTTGAGTGTAAAATGTCCACTTTTCTGTGTTCTGATGCTTCAGCTGCAGCAGGTAAAAAAGACTCAATGAGAAACAGGGTTTTTATACTGTAGATAGGAACTTTAGACTTGAAAGTGGCTTGTGTATAAAAAATCTACACATGAAAAAATTTTAATGTCGCAAATGACAAGAAAAAATGTATAGACTGATGTTTACACATAAAATTATAGCTGCAAACTTGTAATCCAACATTTATTCACATGTTTTTTTTAATTACTTGCACAAATGATTGTTTACCGTAATTAAAAAACATGTGAATAAATGTTGGATTACAAGTTTGAAGCTGTCATTTTATGTGTAAATATCAGTCTCTAAATGTTTTTCCATCATTTGTGTAAATTTATTTCACATGTGAGAATTTTTTATACACAAGCTCAAATCACATTCTACAAGCTCTCACATTTTGCAACATATCTACCTTTATATATTGCTTCTATACAACAGTATTGAAAGCACATTTTGTGAAACATTTCCTAACTGACAGTTGATTAATGTCTATATCAGCACTCATTGAATGTCTCTTGTCCAGTCAAATTACTAATTGTTGTATAAGTGTCATTAAGGCCCTTCCTCACAATACAATTATGTGGTCACCTTTGTTCACTACAGACACATACACAGACTGAACTACTCAATACTGACCCTCTGTTCTTTCTTTCCACACTCACAGCAGCTGAACTTCCGGTTCTCTGCAGCAGCACTGCAGATTACTCCATCCTGGAGTGTATTGGTTATGGCAACTTTGGGCAGGTGATGAAGTGCCAGAACCTTAAGAACAACGAGACGGTGGCTGTGAAAATCATCAAGGACGGCTTTGAAGACCATCTTGAGAATGAGGTACCTGTTTGCACCTTCTAACATTTGATGGCTCAGGTTTTGCTATTTCTAAATTCTATGAACAATATTTTTGTTATCAATGTGTAATTACTTCAACATGGTAATGTGCTTTTCATAACTTTTGTACTATATTCCCAAAATTGCATTGAACTGAACAGATCTATTTTTAAAAAATCTGTATATTTGTAACACAATATTCCATGTAGATATCATATTAATTAACGTGTAAATGTAAAGCTGATAGCCATTGTCCATTTACACGTGTTCATGTAGCTTTTGTACCTATTACTTTATATATTTATTAATATCAACAATGAAACCAAACTTTGTTCCCTTTTGCTTTTTTGTGATATTCGCAAATTCACAAAATACAGATTTTCTAAGACCTGTTGGAATCAGCCAAAGTATTTAACATCTAATAGTCCCTTCTTTTTCTTTTTCTTCTTCTTCACAGATTTCAATGCTAAAGGTAATTAGTGTCCTTGATACTGACCGCACAAATTTGCTTACGTTTTACGAGCATTTTGTGTACATGGACTGCAATTGCCTGGCATTTGAACTTCTTGAGATCGACCTTCACACTCTGATGGAAAACCGAGAGTGGGAACCCCTGAGTGTGAATTATATCCATACAATTGCTGAGCAGGTATGGTTGGCACGTAGAATTTTAGACTTACTGTAACACCTAAACGTAGAATGAAAGAAATCCTGTTTTAAAACCTGAGCTCATACAGCAAATGTACAACGTTTATTCTAAACCTGTGTCTTCTGATCTCGTTTCTGCAGCTATTGGTGGCTTTAGATGCCCTAAAAGGCCTTGGAATCATCCACACAGACATAAAACCTGACAATGTCATGGTGGTCAATAGGAATATCCAGGAACTGAAGGTGAAATTAATCGACTATGGTGTGGCTGTTAAAACTTCCAGCATGGAGCCTTGCCTTGAAATTCAGCCTCTAGGATACAGGTAGGAGGATTTCTCCTCACATGGCTTAGCTGTGGTTAGGACAAACCTGTAATGCATTGTAATGATATGTTGGTCATAGATTCTCACTCTTATCTCGCATCCTTGCTTCTCAGGGCTCCTGAAGTCTCCATTGGCCTTCCTTTCAGTGAGGCCATTGATGTGTGGGCCCTTGGTTGTGTGCTTGTATTCCTCTACATTGGAGAAAACCTCTTCTCTGTGTTCTGTGAATACCAAATGATGAAGCGTGTTTCAGAACTTCTTGGTTTACCGAAGGACGACCAGCTTCAGGCCGGGGCTTACACCAGTTGCTTCTTTTGTGAGGCTGAGGAGGGCTCAAAATGGCGACTGATGGTAAAACTGAAGTTTTTTTTTTTTTTCTGGCAAACTCAAGTTCACCAAAGTTTAACTTTACAATGAACTTCATAACACTCATCTTGTTTCCCCAGACACCAGAAGAATATGAAGCTGGTAACAGCATCTCAACTAAGGAGGAACACCATTTCGTTGAGTTCTCTTCTTTGGATGATCTGGTCAATGTAAGTTTTTCATAAATGTCAATAAATGTCACTGTCCTGATTAAATCTTGACTGTCAAGAAGTTACTGAGACATCTTGACCATAAACTACTTACCGATATGCCTGATGTGTGAGCTTATGTAATGACCAGTCTTTTGTATTGAAATGCAGGTTCATCCAGGAGAAGAAAGTGGTGAGGTTGAGGACAGAGAAGCCTTTGTGGACCTGCTGAAGCAGCTTCTCTGCTTGGATGGAAATGAAAGGATCTCTCCCTGTCAGGCTCAGTTCCACCCTTTCTTCAGCACATCCCACCTCAACCAGCAGGAGACCAGCAGACACCATCAACCCTCATTACAGGCTAATGAGACCTCCTGCCATGCATCAGATGAAAAGTGTGTTCTAGATGATGCCTCTGCATCCAAGTCATCAGATAGTGACACACTGAATTTGGCCACTGCAGAAGCTGATAGTCTCCCTCCTCTGACTGACTTGGACTTGGTGTCTGCTCCCACTCCTCATTTAAATGATGACGTTCTGGATCAGTCTTCAGATGGAGTTACCGGCTGTTTTGGTTCTTTGAAGAAGAGGATTCAAAAACATTTCAAAAGAATCAAGACTTTCTTTTTCAAACGCTAAATGCTTGTTCTTGTAAATACATATATTCAATAGTTTGTTTTAGATCATTTTTTTGGATTTTCACAATGATTTTTTGAAACAAATAAACATGTAAATATGTATTCATTTGTTCTTGTTCCAGGTTCTTCTTCCGTGTTATAGTTTAAGAGCCGCTACATCTCATTTTATATAATAATTGACTTAAACTGGTGGTGATCAAAGAACAGGTGGAAAAACGCTAGAACCTTGATTGTTCTGATTGACTCAGATTTGACATTCAGCAGTTAGATTAAATCAAAAACAAAAACAGCCTTCCACCACCTAAAGAACATCTCCATCTCCTTAAAGGTGCCGTGCACACCTCTGAGATCCCTCTCTCCCAATCCCTCCCCTCTGCTCTCTTGCCCTGCCTCCAAACTTCCAAAGTCCCTCCCTCAGAGGAGCTAACAAGCTAACTTTAGTCCAACAGCAACATCACAGTAATATAACATGCTCTGTTAATAGCATATTACTGCAGCGCTTCTTTCTCTCTATGTCAGGGGTGGACAATTGTTTTTTACATGGGGCCACGTGAGAATAAGAAAATATTATGGAGGGCCGGACCAAAACTGAACTGAAATCTGCATAACATTAATTGTGTTTCTTTATATAAAGCAGTAAATAACATTGTTTTGATAAGCTGGAAAGACTGGTAAGAATATATGTTACAATTGAGCAATAAAAGAGAGAAAAAAATGACATTTATTCACTAAAACTTCCCAAAACAATGGTTAACAAAATGTGAACATTTGTACAGTTTTTGAGTCACTATATTAGTGACCATTTTCAGCCACATTCAGTATGACATTGTATGACATATTGGAACAATTAGGTGCCTACATTTGTTGGTTAACACTAGCATGACCAGAGTGGTGTCATTTGACACCTATACCTTTAAAGTCCAAGCTGGTGTCAGATGGCGGGTGTGAACAACTCAGCTTGTGACCATTGTTATGTTACTGAGGCCACTACTCCCCCCTCAGCTAGGGTGGGGGGGTGGCTAGGTAGGTTCCAGGACACAAAGACCTTTTGTAATCTCCTTTGTGTTTCCCATACAGCAGCTACATAGAGGTTGCAACTTATATTTCAACTTTTGCAACAGAAAGTAGTAAGTAGTAATAGTGAGACGGCAACAGTTTGTTTGCATTCTTGGTGAAATTTATTTAATAGAGATTTTGTGAACATTTCTGGAACTGCCACACCTCCTTTATGCATTTGCCACATGCAAACTTGTCACAATACATACAACGCTTGGTGGCACGGTTTTTCCTGCAGCAACACTTCACCTGGCACAATGCCCTTTTCCCCACATCAGGTGTGGGTGGTTATTGCTGAAGGTTTTGCTCATTCACCTCCTTGGCTGCCATATGAGACTGGGCAAGCTCATTTGCAAGCTCCAGCAAGAAGTCCACCCTTCTCTCCTTGACCCCAGTGCATGCCTGATAAAGCACATGTGCGTTCAGCGCTGCAATGTCAATCATGTTGTAAAACACAGCGACTGGCCAACGCCGTGTTCCTGAACGCACAGTGTACTTTCGAACCATCTGGTCCATGACATCCACACCGCATTTCATGCTGTTGTAGTCGGTGACTGTGTTCGGCTTTTTTTTCCGAGTAGCCTCAGTCTCCACCATGCTGTGCACGCTACTGAGGAGGCAGACAGTCTTCTTTCGTTTGGGCACATAAACAGTCAGTGTGGCACCAGAGGTTGAAAACACTTGTGTGCTGAATTCCTCACGGGCCAAATTC
Organism: Gouania willdenowi; assembly: GCF_900634775.1. Taxonomy (NCBI): domain Eukaryota; kingdom Metazoa; phylum Chordata; class Actinopteri; order Blenniiformes; family Gobiesocidae; genus Gouania; species Gouania willdenowi. The sequence goes on from NC_041047.1 coordinate 40,640,561, forward strand.
TTTTTAGCTGAATCTGGAAGCTCCCGGCGAATCTTATTGACTGTGCCAAGGAGGGTGGTCTTCCGGCTGTGCAGTCGACGTGCTAGTGACAATGAAGTGAAAAAATTGTCGATTGTAACAATTCTTCCTTTGTCCATAAACGGTTCCATAAGCTTCATCACCACATTTTCAGACAATCTCTCCCCAGGTGGACGACTGGGGTCTTTGCCAAGATATGGGATGATTTTGCACACATACTTGGATTTAAGGTCACATGCCACACAGAACTTGATACCAAACTTGTCCGGCTTCGTTGCAATGTATTGCAAGAAACAGCAGCGAGTCTTAGTTGGAAAAAGTTGCTCATCTATGATGATGTGCCTGCCTGGGTTGTACGAAGTGATGCGGTTGGCAACAAAAGACCCCCAAACGTCAGAGATTGCAGCAAACCGGTCAGTCGCAACTCGTTCACCACGTGTGTCCTTGTCGTCGAAGCGTAGATGCTGAATGATGTCCTTGAAACGGTTTCGAGCCATAATCCTGTTGATCAGGGGCGGTCCCAGTTTTGCTGACCATGCGTCATGCAACGATGGAAGGCGGACAATCCCCCACAGAAGCAGGATGGCAATAAACGCCATTAGTTCAGGTATGGCCATGAACCAGTTCTCATGTTGTGTCTGGAGTGCATGCTGGACAGTCCACTCCTGAATGGTCCGAAGCATTTCCAGAGTTATGAAGCAGAAGAAACTCTGTAAGCGACTCGTCACCTTTCTTCTGGCCAAAGCAGTTGGCTCTCCATCTGTGACGTGACCTTCAATTGGGCTGTGATGGAGAGGCCTTCCGACCTGTTCTTCACGCCACACTGTGCCGTCTTTTGCCGTCTCTGTCAGCCGCTCGTGTGTCTCCAGGCGACCTCTCTTTTCTGAAGGTGGCGAATCCTCCTCATGTATAGGGTGATCATATTTTTGAGATGTGATTAATGAAACATTAAAAACACAACTGCCATAATCAGCAAACAAAAAAAAGGATGTTTAGAAAATCTTACCGGAAGAAATTTCAGAGTCAGAACTCAGCTGAAGGGATATTTCTTCTCCATCGGAGTCACAGGGGTTGGCGTCATTTAGGATCATCTCCAAAGCCTGCTGAGAGCTGTAAACTTTTGACATCCTTGCTTCTCAGTCGCCAGAGTCAGTGAAATATCTGCCCTGAGTTGGCTATTTATTCACCTTGAGGTGATAAGCCTTTTCAAACTTTCACTATGGTTCAGTACTTCCGCATTGGGTCAAAGGTCAAGAGGGATAATGTCAGCATAACTGATGGTGTAAACAGAGATTTAGATTGTTTTTCCCTGTTGAAGCATTGATTCGTTGTGCATCTTGTGCACTTTCTTCAAATTTGTAAAATAATAGCTTAATAAAATAATTCATGGACCTGGTTAGTGAATGGTGGACCTCGTGAATTTACCTTTTTAAAGTGAGAACTCAAACAGTCCTTTTCACACTCGGAAATCTTTCTTTACCATAAATAGCAACAATACATTTGATTTATAAGCACAAAAACAATAAAGGTAAATAGTGAAAATACAGGAGTAGGAAACAGGAGCTTGGTTGCTTTATTACTGTTTTTCTTTTTCTAATTTTATTTATTGTGGTTTATTAATTGATCACAACACACATGGCTCATATTAATTTGGCCATTGTTATCCAATAATTCCATATAATGTTATTTGGATTAACAAACATCTACCTGGGAGAAACTGGTTTCTCAACACTGGCCATCATTTACACCAACCCCCAAAGTTTGTCACTGCCCAGCTGCACATTCCGATCGAATGGCTTTATTTACATAAGAGAGGTGGCCCCACTGAGTTGCAAATGAGTGTCATTTGGCGGCCTCTGGGCAGGGCAGCAGGAGTAAGAAAACCTTGGGCATGCTAGTGTTAATCACATTCACACTCATTGTGTGTTTTTTTCCAGTTCTTTTTTCTTATTAAGTGAGAGAAATCTAGTCTCTGTTGGTCTTTAACAAGTGCATCAAAGTCAGCTTGAATGTCTGAGGTGGAGATGCAAAGCACAGCTGACAGATGATCATCAGTGAGAGAGGATCTGTACCTGGACTTGTTAAACTTCATCACTGAGAATGTTTGCTCACTTATGTAGCTAGAGCCAAAGAGCACAAAAATCTTCTGAGCATGTCTCCTCATGTTTGGAAACCTCTCTTGCTTAAGAGCAGAGTAGAAATCCAGCAGTGGTTGTGACTTGAAGTGCTCTGCATCAGACTGCAGGTCAATGAGTTCCAGCTGGACATCACTTGGTGCATCATCCACATTGCAGGTAAATGCAAAATTTGTCAGCCATTTCTCATCTGAGATGTCTTTGCCTTTCTTCTCACAAAACGCTCGGATCTCTGCTTTCAGATCCCAGACTCTTTTTAGCACTTTGCCCAGGCTGAGCCATCGGATAGTTGTGTGATAGCTGATGTCACCATGTTCAGTTTCGTGCTCCTCTTGTTGCTTTTGGAACGTCGCTACCAAATTTTCCGATATCCGCACCATTTCACCATCATTTAAGTTTTTATATTTCTCTGAATGTTTCGTCTTGTAATGTCGACTCAAATTGTAATCCTTGAACACAGCAATCTGGTCCCTGCAAACCAAACACACCGCTTTACGTCTGACTTTGGTAAATAAATACTTGGCAGTCCATATCTTGTTGAAAACCCTGCATTCAGCATCTACCTTTCTCTTTTTAGTCGACATTTTGGGGGTGAAATGTGTCATACTAAGTTAGGTGCATGCGTGTGCAGACTCGGTGCAAAACAACCGGAGGACTGCTGAGGCAATGGTGCACGAGGAGTGGATGGAGCGGTATCTCAGTCTGGATCCAGTAAAAAGTGACCATGAAAAGCTGTAAATGGACTGATATGCAGTGGGCTTCTAGTACTTCATATTGAAATTGTGTTTGTGAACATGTGGGCCACTGTGCCAGTTTTACTAAACTTTATAGCTACTTATACAGGCTCTGAGTTGAAATAAATAAAGTGTGTCAAAATAAAGCGGTCACTCTCCGTGGTGCTGAAGCGCTGATTTGTTCCACTACTGCTTACGTACCATTGCGCAACGTAAAAAAACAAAAGCTACAAAATAAAAGCAATGCACACTCATGAGGTAAAATAAAAAAAATTGTTTATTTTGTCATTTCTTATGAAACTTACGCGGGCCGGTCAGTCAGCCGCATGTGGCCCACTGGCCGTAAAATGCCCAGGTCTGTTCTATGTGCACACACCTGTAGCAGTATTGCTGCTAGCAAGTTAGTCTGGCCTATTAACAGGGTGGGAGAATAAAAGGGATTGAGTTTCTTCCTCCAACCACTCGTTCCTCCCTGGCTTTTGCTCCTCCCCATACCTGACTCGGGCACTCCTGTTGCACGCTACCGGAACTGCGTGCTCTCATTGATTCTCAGATCGGTAGGTGTGCGACTCGCTCATTTTCAAATGTTTGATTGCCTGATCTTAATGATGGACTCGTGGTTATTACGCATTATAGGGTCATTTAATACCGACAGACGGTGGCGATCATCAGCCCCCCCAAACCTGACCTCGCCCTGCAGCGGGTAGGCATTGATTGTGGCTAATGTGTAGGCTACCATTAGCTGTGGTGATAACGTGCCTGTGTTAAACAGAACCGGAACACACCAGCCGCGCAGGACGGAGGCTCTGCTACCGGGGGAGGGCTGCCGGCGATCGGGACACGGGACCTGTTGGAGAAAGCTAAGTAGAACAAGGAACACTGCTGCTTCGCCTACTGCGTGTCCACGGGAACGCTTACACCCCGAGGCATCGGTAGCTTCGGCTGCCTTAATCGAAGCCGGTGCCCGGCTCGCACTCGGCTGCCCCGGCTGCGGCTGTTAGTGACGGGTATCGCCCGGTCCAGCTTCTGTGTGCATGACGTTGCGTGTCTGTGTCAGTGTGTAGTGTGTAGTGTGTGCATGCTTGCGTGTGTGTGTGGCGTTTGCGTGTCAGTGTGTGTTGTGTGTGTGTGTGTTTTGCCTAAGGGAAGATTCATCACTTGTGTGTTCTTATTGTTCGGTTTTGCATATTGTTTTTGTCAGATATATTTGGTTAAAAAAATAGTTGAATGTTTTGTTTTCATGACAGAATACCCCCAACTGTAGACCTGATTTGTAAACCTATTTGTGTTTTCTTTTTGTTTATGGAATGTCCGCTCATATTGGTGTTTAAATTTGGTTATATTGTATCCTCACTGTGCTTCTCCTCTCGGCAGCCGCAGCAGTCATCGTGGTGGTGGGTCCGAGGTGGTGGTTTTTTTCGTGTGCGGTGCAGTCCTGGTGTAGGCGTTTGGGCGTTTCCTCCCCCCCCCACATAGTCGTGAGTGTGTCACTTTAATTTGATTTGATTTATTTGGACCCTCCTCCCACGTTGATGGTAGGCCGGTTGCTGCTGTATATAGTGAGCTTACTCTTTTATATGGACAGTTGTTTTTTTATTGTTAAAGAATAAACCATTGTCAGTTTTTCCACCAAGAAACACGTCTCTGTTCTCCATTATACACGATCACCTGTGTGTCTTCTGTTTACCCCTTGACGGAAGTCTGTTTAAACCTAATTTTGAGGGGTTGGCGTTGTCATCTTTTTTTCTACCTAACGGGCACTTCGCCTCATAACGCCACACACCATTCTAGCAGCAGCAGCAACAACACAGTGTCACTTACAGTACCCAAACGGAGGCTGCTGCGTGCACATTAACACACACAGGCTCTCAGTGACGTGCCGTGAGCACTAGGGTAGGGTAAGCAGGGCGTTCCAAATCGTGACCACCAATGTCAACACCAATGACAATTTCATATGTTTCTGCTGACAAGTGTTAAGTCAATTCAATTCAATTCAACTTTATTTATAAAGCATAATTTACAACAAAGTCATCTCAATGCGCTCATCAAAACATAAAATTCAGATCCACATGAACAAGCTTTTAGCCATCTACCAAAATCAACGTCGTAAAACACCATTAAAGAAACATAAACAATTATTTAATATAGCCTCCATACTCTCCCAACATTTATGAAACTGTGCGTAGGTAAGATCACTTCAGGTGGCGTACGCTGAAACACATGAAATGCATAAGCAAAAAAAAACAAAACAAACACTTGGTGTTGTTTTTTATTTATTGTTTGTAACTTTTACAAAAATATTTGCAAGATTACAAACTCAATAAGGATAATGAACTCAACTTCCAACTTCTTCAAAAGCACAGAACAAAAAAAGGGTACATTTAAGGAAAAAAATATTATTATATTATATATATTATAAAAAAAATATTGCACAATAACAAATATGGTGTATCAGGGCTCCCATATATATATCCCAATATTGTCTTTCCTCCCACCTTGTTTGCACATGCTGTTGAAGGTAAAAACTACATGTAGTGCAATTTTTTGATGACAGCTATGCATGTTAAATTATTGAAATTAAATAAATACCTCAGATTTCTCTCTACTTTTTTGACATTTTTTTTAATTTTGACAAAAGAGTTTCACATCCAATTATAAAATAACACACAAGTAAATGAAAATCATTTTAAACATATTAGTAACACGGTCAAATTACAAATGATTAATATCATTAGAGGAAGGCATTGCAACAACAACAAAAAAAAAAATAGAATAGAATAGAAGTGTGAGGTCATGTCTGACAGATACCACAGCACACTTCTTGACCATTTGGTCAGGAAGAGTTTCCCACTTTTTCCCCTCACATACAGAGACAAAGAGCTAAGAACAGGAATTTACGACTGTTTGTCCTTCTCCCTGCTGTGAGCACATGGCAGAATCTTTGCTTTGTGCTATACTGTTCTCCAAGAATTAACAATGAAACATTCCAAAAACGGACACAAATTTCTGATAAAAGTTTGAAATGTATTTTTCTACACTGTCAATAACTGTTTTATTCACAGGAAGTCAAGGACAACCTTAGAATAAGATCATATAATTGTTTTACAGTAAAAGTGTTCCTAAGGAATATCTCTCATTAACGTTGCATAAAGTATATCATGTTTGGTGCCACAATAAACAGGAAAATATGATCTCTGCTTTTGTCTAGTTTGGAAAGTTATAATCTAACTGGTTTCTGAGTTATATTCATATTTCTTGTTCCAAAGGATTTCTCATGCATTCATTCCTTATCACACTTACATGATTGCCACAACCCACAGAACATCCCAAGCAATCTAATTGGCTCCCGAAAACACGTCGAACAATAGAATCGCTTGGACCATGATAAAACCGAAGCGCAAAATTCAAATCATTGGATTTTGGTGCTGGCCGCTAAGATACCCACTGCAGTGTTATGTACGTCTTCTTTAATCTTTTATTTTCTTTGTAACAAAGTGTTTTCTTTCATTAGACCTTTTAAACAAGCTTGCGCTTCCCAGAGATAAAACCTCCTGTTTCAACTGAAGATGCTGAACCAAGAACCAAGAACCAAGAACCACCCACAGCAGTCTGTCCTGGCCCACAACTTTCTGACTAGCCCTGCCACTTCTGTCCCATGTGTGAGGCTGTTCTCACTTTCAGGTCACATAGTGACAAAAAATATCTTCCTTGAGCTCTGATAATGTGAACTGGTTAGTTTGTCTGAGCTGAAGGAGAAGAAATAGGCCTGAAGGTGTTGTGAGGCTGATGGGTGTTATTTTTTGCACTACAATGTTTATCTAGTACTGTTATTTAGTACTTGGAGTTCCAAAAACATTTAGGCCAAATGACTGTTTATATTTCAAATTTTACTTGAATTAAAAAAAAAAACCCACTTTATGTTGATTTTTTTTTTTTCACCATTTCAAGCCAACACTGCTGTGAAAAGTACATAATGTAATTAAAATGGCACTTTTACTTAGATTTGTTACATTTTTCCACAATTGTGACATTAAAATTGTTTGAGTTTACTGTATTTCTGTCTGTGTTTATTATTTGATTCATTCATTCACTAAAATCCATTTAGATTGAGAAGTGTTGCTTTTTAGGGCAAATATAGTTATGCATTTAAAATGTGATTAATTTAGATTATTAATTACAAAGCCCCAAGTTAATTAGATTAATTTTTTAGGGGTGGGACTTATACACAGTGATGGGAGGGTTACTTTTACAAAGTAATTTGGTACAATTACAAGTTACCTGTTAAAAAATAGAATCAGTAACTTACTCTAAGTATCACTATATTAAAGTAATGTAACTGATTACTTTTGGATTACTTCAACACCAAACATGCAAATAAAGACAGAAAATGATAGAATATTATTTTAGACAGACATAAAATCACCTTCTATAGTCACACTGTATTAAAGGGAATGTTTTAGTTTAACATAGACTGGGAGAAACCACAGTAGTTTAAATAAATAAGGTTATCAATCAATTTACTCATTAATTATGAAAAACTCAGTTTATTCATTGACCTAGACCACAGTCCATACAATAACATGATTATTGTATTGTATAAAATAAATGTTATTGTTACAGCTTTGTAATATATGTAAAAAATAAAAGCACCACCTGAAAGTGGTGTCAGATAGTTCTATATTTATAGTTACAAAGATTATATACACAACATAGCAACAATTATTATTAACATGCTCCAATGTTAACTATAACTTATTTTGTCTACACTGGTGTCAGCATGTACAACAACTGTGTTTGTGTTTATTATTTAAATGGTAAATGTACTTGATTTATATAGAGCTTTATCCCTACAATGAAATTCTCAAAGCACTTTACATATCAGCTCATTCACCCATTCACACTCACATTCACACAAAAAAGGGACAAAACCGACTAAACCTCATCAAACCAACCAAGTCCCCATTATTCACAGAATGAACAAAGAGCTGTGCAAAAGGCTCAATATTTAACATTTAATAACTCAGCTTCATTTATTAATATAAGTGTTTTATATAACAAAAACAAATCTACAACAACACCTTTATTATTAACAAAAACACATGTCTGTTAATTGTAACATTTGAGCATCATGAGGTACATTTAACAAACACTAAAGAACTAATCAAATGTAATGGTAAGTGCTTCTTTTGTTTAGCTAAGCAGACATTAAATTGCTGTTTTCATGGTACAAATCCCTTTTTGTGAGAGTTAGTAACAAGTTGTGCCATCTCAGACATTTTTATATTGAATTCTATTATTATTATTATTATAACCTTATTATTATTATTATTATTATTATTATTATTATTATTATTATTATTATTATAACCATATTTATATTTGACATAGTGAAAGTATAGAATAAAGTTGTATAAGATTTTAATTTGTAATTTTTTTATTATTATTTATTGTTTTATTTTATTTATTTATTTTATCAATTACTAGACATTTCAGGCAACTCCATTTAAACTCCAAGCGAGCACACCTAAGGTCACGACCCAAATGTTGAAAAATGCGGGGGAACAAACCTGCCGAAGTTAAAATTAAATGAATAAATAAATACACGTTTAAAAACAATTACAAAGGAAAATTTTAAATGAAATACAAATAAATAAATATAAGTGGGGAAAAAAACAAAAGTAAAAATATGATTTAAAATATAAAAACATCATTGAATAAATGCATGCAAAAAATATTGTTAAAAAAATTAAATGAAATAGATAAAAAAACAAATATAATTTAGATACTTTTTTTTAACTTGTATTCATTTAATCATGTATTTTATACATATAAAACATTTTAAAAAATTGTTTTTATTTTTACCTTTATTCTTTTATTCATTTATTTTTTTAATTATGGCAGGTTTGGTCCTCCATAGAAAAACACTGGCCGAACGTGATCTCAGTGGTGCGTTCAGGGTCTGTGGGAAACCGGGGCATTGCTATGAATTTTACGCAACAGACAGAACGTGAAAAGTGGTCACGTGCGTTGTAAAACTGAACGTTTCACCTTACGTAAATTATTTTATTTTTATAGTTCATATAAAACGTTAAGATAGCCATTATTTATGTATTGCTCACAAATAAACACAAAAATAGATTGTGTATCTTGAAAAGTTTTTTTAAGTTTTTACGTCAAGTTGCGTGACGGCGTAGCCATGGAAACAAGTTGGATGCGGCATTTAAATTCACCTGCTGAACTTCAACGTTCTTAGCGAGCAGCGAGAGACGTTGAGAGGAGAGCTGTGAGCATCTGTGAGCATCTTTGAGCTGAGAAAGGAGAGAAAAACTCTACAAAACACTGAGAAAAGTCATCAGAAGACCTCTACACGACCAGAAGAAGAACTTCAGACCAGGACCAGAACTTCAGAAAAAGGACTTATAAGACGACGAGACCAGAAAAGTGAACCATGGCCCTGCGCATGGCTCAAGGTAAGACACGTTTGAATTATTCTCACCTGATAGGCCTTATTTCATCATTTTAGCACTGAAAAGTTAAACATATATTATGATTTATAATCTATAGGTCTGTCTAAATCAGGTTCGGGGCCTGAGACGTTTATATTTTATATTATAGGCCGACAGAAAATGGTTTTAACATAACAAAAATCAAGAAATGCTGATTTGTCATGTGTTACTTTGACTTATGTAATAATTTTACTCTGATGTGACACTTTTAGTGATTATTTGGGCTGTTCCGACTGTTTTGCTGAGGTGTAATTATTTAAAAAAAAAAAAAAAAAAAAAAGTAGATTTATTTAAGTCCTGTACTGACTGAGGTAGATTTAATGTAAATTTGTACTTTAGTTCATAAATAATTTAAAGTCGAGTTTCACTTCATATTTTTCTAGATAAAATTGATACTGAACTGTTTGTTTTGGTTTGTTTTTGAAGCAGCCAATGAGGTGGGTGAAATGTAGTTACCATGGATACTGTTTGCATTGTTTGTGCTTGAATATTTACTTCATTTATTTACAGATACAAACTTTATTTCCTACATTGATCACTTTCTTAAAATGTCTCCTTATTTAAATTTAAATAGCTTATTTTTTCCCTCTTATTTAATTTGTTTTTCAAAATCCTCCTGTGGACAAGTGTTACAAATTAGCACACGTTAAAACAATTAAAAATTGTCCAATGTCATTGTGCTGTCCATATCAAAATAGAAAATAAATAATCAATAAATAAATTCCTTTAAAAAATAATAAATAGCAGTGCTAAACATCCATCACTGCACAAATTAAATGTTTATTTATGTTTTATCTGTATATGTTGTCAAAGTTTATCACTACATAGTGCAATCTTTTTGCACAGCTATGAATGTTTTAATCTTCCAAGAAATAAACAAATACATTTATTATTTTTGCTTTATTGTGACCATCATTAGCCCTCCTGAAGGAAGGATAAACTAAAGTTTATAAGGGGAATTAAATTGAATTGAATTGTTTATTTTTGAATATGCAAACAAAATAATTAAAATGGGGGAAAAAGAGCATAAATTTGAACATAAAACATCAAATACAGAAGTGTAACTTATAAACTACTGCTCCTTCTTCTAATCTAAACTAATGAATTACAGTGGCAATCTTCATTGTACTAAGACAGTATGTAATATATATACAGTATGTATATAAGTGCATAGCATGTATATCACAAAATATCGTCCCAGGTTGCCCGTTAAGCCCTTGAAAAACAAATAAAGAAAAATAATAGTATAAAATATAAGATAATAATAATACAACAATATACCAAATACAAAACAATTGAACAATAGTATATTATATATATACTGTATATACATGAAACAGTGTCCTCTTAACACTCAATGCTATCCAACACCTCCCTCATGCCTGTACCTTTTAAAAATTGTTGTTGTGCCTTCTTTTGAAATGTTTAATATTTGGACTCTGCTTTAACTTAATGGTGAACCTGTTCCATAGTGTCAACACACTACCTGAAACAAAAACTTTGCCTAGTTTTATGAATTGGAGTTAAATTAAGGTACATTTTACCCTCAATAATGCTATAAATCTCCTGCATTTTCATCGATAATTGTTTTTTTTTTTTTTAGTCTAGCTGTCTGTTGATGTCTGAATTGGACAAATTTTGTCATATAATGAGTAAAATGTTCCTAAAACTCATTATATACTTTTTCTCGACATATTATATCCCAATTATACTGCAGTAATTCGCTTTTTAGTGTGTAATGCTCTCATAAACTGTCAACACTGGCAAATAGTGGTTTTTAACATTGATTAACAATCTGCTTATTGTTTTTTTTATCAATTCCATTGGTAAAAATATTGTCAATGAGAGTGGCAGAATGAAAACCTCTGTTCCCTTTAACTTCCTTCCTCATTTCAGAAGTGCGCTTTTCTGATTTCTGTTTGTGAATCGCACCATTACGTCGTTGTAGTTCCTCCTTTGCAGAGGGTGGGGTGCCTCCATGTGATTACAGATTCCCTTGGACAGTAGGAAGTCGCTCGAATCACCATCCATCTCACCAGGCTCTCCCCCGTCATCATTGGTCAGCGCTCGAGCGTATGGCCAGGGTATTATTTGGAGTCCGTCGATGATCATATCATTGACCCGCGTAAGTCTGGGACTCTGCTTTCCAAGTAGGTGGTGGTGCGCTTATCTTTTCTCTGCATTCAGCAGCCGCAGAGCCTTCACTTCTTTGACCTGGTTCAGTCGAACAGCATACAACACCTCATCAATGCCTTCCCCATCATCGGATACTTCTTTTAGCCCATGTCGCCAGTTTTTATTGGCAAAATAAAGCTATCAGGAGTTAAATGAAAACATTCTACAAACAACAACAAAAACATTTGGTGTTTCTGTATGTGAGACCATATAACAGTTTAAATGTACGTCTAAAGGAAGGTACAAACATGTTTCAGTTAAAAAAGAGCTTTAAAAACTTCATATTTACAATGTAATGAAATAAATATGTTTAAATATCACTGTTCGTTAAACATTTTTTTTTTTCCGTTTATTTCAGGTATGGGTCAGCCCGAGGGTTGGGTTGCAGGCTGGGCCGAGCCCGAGGGTTGGGTCGCAGGCTGGGCCGAACCCGAGGGTTGGGTCGCTGGCTGGGCCAAGCCCGAGGGTTCCCCACTTCGGAGGGATGTAGGAGAGGGAGATCAGATCAGTGAAGGCTTCTCTAAGAGTCATCTTGAAAGAGCAAGTTGTCCCGGAGCCAGTCCTACGCACCCTGTTCACCGAAGTAGAAGGCATCCTGAATGCCAAGCCACTTGGGTACGTCTCGGCAGATATAGCAGATCCTGATCCCGTGACACCAAGCATGCTACTCATGGGTCGCAGAGATTCTTCTCTTCCACAAGCCCTCTACGACAACGAAGACCTGTTGGGGAGGCGCCGATGGAGACACAGTCAGGTGCTTGCCGATAACTTCTGGTCTTCCTTCACTCGCCAATACCTTCCGGGCCTACAAGATCGTCAGAAGTGGACGACTGAGGCGAAGGGGCTCTGTGTTGGACAGGTGGTCCTCATCATTGACCCACGGTTCCCAAGAGCATCCTGGCCAGTGGGTATTGTGACTGAGACTTTTCCTGCTCCAGATGGTCGGGTACATACAGCTTCTGTAAAGGTGCAATCGAAGATTTACACCCGTCCGGTCGTTCGGTTGATCCCTCTTCCTCAGTTGGCTGAGGAAGAAGATAGTACTCCAGGCAGTCTTCCCGGGGATGGACAATTATCCTGACTGACAATTGGGGGCGGCTGTGTTGGGAAGACTGGGGGGAACTAATGTTTGTTCCGTGTTTCTACACGTGCCTCTTTCAGTGTTGCACATTGTTCCATGTCCCATTCTGACAGAGCTACCATGTGTGCGTCATCTGTTCTAAAGTAAGTTAATTTACTGTTTAAATGTTCTTAATTTATTAATATATATATATATATATATATATATATATATATATATATATATATATATATATATATATATATTTATTTATATATTATTATTAGTTTTAATTCATCACTGCAGCGCAAACAGTTGGTGGAACAATGACTGATGACAAACTTTTGGGGTGTGCAGTTACATCAAGCCCTTTAATATTCTTCTCCTTCCTCTCCTTCATCTTCCACACTATCAGCGCCAACTTCTTCATAATCTTTCTCCAGGGCAGCCATGTCCTCTCTGGCCTCTGAGAATTCTCCCTCCTCCATTCCCTCTCCAACATACCAGTGGACAAAGGCTCTCTTGGCGTACATGAGGTCAAACTTGTGGTTTAGTCTGGCCCAGGCCTCAGAGATGGCAGTGGTGTTGCTCAGCATGCAAACGGCCCTCTGCACTTTGGCCAGGTCTCCTCCAGGAACCACAGAGGGAGGCTGGTAGTTGATGCCCACCTTGAAGCCAGTGGGGCACCAGTCCACAAACTGGATGGAGCGTTTGGTCTTAATGGCTGCAATGGCAGCGTTGACGTCTTTTGGCGCCACATCACCTCGATACAGCAGACAGCAGGCCATGTATTTACCATGGCGAGGATCACACTTCACCATCTGATTGGCTGGCTCGAAGCAGGCGTTTGTGATTTCAGACACAGACAGCTGCTCATGGTAGGCTTTCTCAGCAGAGATGACCGGGGCATAGGTGGCCATTGGGAAGTGGATACGAGGGTAAGGCACCAAGTTGGTCTGAAACTCTGTCAGATCAACATTCAGAGCTCCATCAAAACGAAGAGAAGATGTGATTGATGAGATGGTCTGGCTCATGAGACGGTTAAGATTAGGGTATGAAGGGTGCTCAATATCAAGGTTCCTCTGGCAGATGTCGTAGATGGCCTCGTTGTCCACCATGAAGGCACAGTCTGAGTGCTCCAAGGTGGTGTGGGTGGTCAGGATGGAGTTGTAAGGCTCAACTACAGCAGTGGAAATCTGGGGTGATGGGTAGACAGCAAACTCAAGCTTGGCCTTTTTACCATAGTCAACAGAGAGCCTCTCCATCAGCAAGGAGGTGAAACCAGAGCCAGTGCCTCCACCAAAGGAGTGGTAGATGAGAAATCCCTGCAGGCCAGTGCACTGATCCGCCTGTAAAAAAAAAGCAATAAAATCCTTATTAGTTTTAAGATTAGGTTTTATTTCCTGCAACTTTCATTTCTTTTAGCTGTACCATTTTACGAGTCCTATCCATAACAAGTTCTATGATCTCTTTCCCAATGGTGTAGTGTCCTCGGGCATAGTTGTTGGCAGCATCCTCTTTTCCTGTGATAAGGTGATCTGGATGAAACAGCTGACGGTACGTTCCTGTTCGCACTTCATCTATAGAGAAAATCAAAGCAGTAAAGTTATGTAGTTTCAAAATAATCTAATGAAATACACAATTCAGAATAATCTTCAATCCATAGACGTTTTTTTTTTTAAAAAAAAAACATGACTTATTTAATTGGTGCAGTTTTCCTGATGTTTAGTCACAGGCCCAGGGCGCCATCTGCTGGAAGGGGGCCAAATAGCACCACATTTCTTTTTTTTTTTAAAATGATAATTTAAAAAGGTATAATGAACGTGAAACACACCCTTTACAATCACTGTACATGTTTTCTACTAATTGAATATTAATACTAAAAACCTGTAACTTTATATGTTAATCTTCTGCTCATATTTCTATATATTTTATTCTAATTCTTGTTCTATTCTATATACAGTAATTATATTATGTTGTTTGCACATTGTGTTCTTTGATTTGATTAGTCAGTAACACAAAACCTAAAATCAAACAGGAAAGTAGAAATGTCCTTGTACTGAAACTGTATATACTGTATTTTAACTTTTGATTGCACTGTTTTACATTGTTTTTGGATTTTTGCACCATTGTTGTTATTGTTTCTTGAGACATTTGCACTATACCTGTAAGTGTTATGTTGTATTATTGTAATTTTAAATTTTAAAATAGGTTGTATATTTTTTCAATGGGTTTGTTGTATCACAGAATTGCATTGTTTTGTCTTGATATTTAAAAGAAATGATAATGTGTTCACAGTGATTCCAGTATAAAGAAGTATTCTGTGTATAGTTATAAGTTTGTTAGTCATAGTTCTGATATAATCATATAATAATGAGTAATGATATGATTACAAACCGATGACAGTAGGCTCCAGGTCTACATAAAGCGCTCTGGGGACACGTTTCCCTGTCCCAGTTTCACTGAAGAAGGTGTTGAAGGAGTCGTCTCCTCCTCCAGATTCCTGGTTAGAAAGCACCTGTCCGTTTGGCTGAATCCCATGCTCCAGACAGAAAAGTTCCCAGCAGGAATTACCGATCTGGACTCCAGCTTGGCCCACATGAATAGAAATAATCTCACGCTGCAGAGAGAAAACAATATATCAGGATCCTGGCATCACTTAATCATGACATCAGTTGGTCATATGCTAATTTGTTTATTGCAAAATCTAATCATTTGTTCAATTATGAATATAAAGCAGATGAAGACAATGAAATCCTGTCTTACCATTGTTTATCTTTCTTTTTAAATGCTCAGGCTTTGGAGAGAAGTTGTAGTGTCAGAGAGAACTTTAACTCTGCGTTTCGACACCGTGTACTGTGAACTACACGCACTAAGTCTGACGTCATAACCAGTACGTCATTGCGTTCCAATAATGTACACATTACACGCAATTACGTACTGGTTATTACGTCAGATTTAGTGCGTGTGTACACACACACACACACACACACACACACACACACACACACACACACACACACAGTACATACAAATAAAATTTAGAGAAGAGAGGAAAACAAAAAAAAGAATTAAATGAAAATAATAACAAGTTAAAAAAAGTTAAGTCTGTAGAGCATTCATCATCATACCTTTAAAGATGTATGCTCTACAGACTTAACTGTATAACAATATAAAACAACAATCGAGCCTTAAAAGTTGATTTATTTAAATGATCATCTCCTCCTTTATATTATCCACAGGTTTTTATCCAGAGAACTTTACTGATGTCAGTAAATGTTTTAATGTAGATCAACCTCTCAGTGACTTTCACTTAATGATCTACATCTACAATGTTAGAAAGAAAACTACCATTTGCACAAAAATAAAAGTCGTAAAGCAACACAACATTAGTAATTATGTGAACACGTCTGTGGTGTGTGATGTTACTAATGTGTTTCAGAGAAAAGTGTTAAGGTTCATTAAAGTGTTAAGAAACGGTGTTCAGGTGGGCGGAGCCAGGTAGAAACCCAGGGTTTCTTTGATAAAACCTGCCAGCGACCAGGTTTAGTTCAGGACAATGTTGCCATGGTAATGTAACCCAGGTTAACAGTGTTTATCAAAGTGAAAGCATGTTATAAACAACAGTAATAAAAAAGAAATAAATAAATGTGAAAAGAGTTATTAAATAGGTAAATATGATTAAATATTTTGAAACGTTTTTCATATTTTATTTATTTATAAGAATTTGTTAAAAGTTTAAAACTGTGAATTTGTGGGTTCATTGTTCAATCTACTTTAATAATAATTTTTAAAAAAAGTGTATCTTCCTATTTAGCAGGCAGCTGCGTAACCCATGTGATTACCATCAGCCAACCGGATTGTTTCCCGGAAATGTACCTGCAAAGCGAGGGAGACATGCACGGAGCTGCTGCAAAGAAATAGGACAAAAGGAGACCAGGCAGAAACATACACGGAGCTTCTGCAGAATAGAGAGCAGTGAGAACACATACAGGTGGTGCTGCTGCAGGGAAGGAAGAAAGGAGAGCAGAAAACTAGTCTAAAAGTTGTTGGATAAGTATTTTTGCTTTCCAACCTGTTCCAGTGCGGAGATTGGTACCGTGATAAACGGGACTTGGTGAGTGAGAGAAATGTATTTTTCTTTTTATTTCATGTAAATGCAAAGCTATGGTAGCGTATTCATGTTGTTTTTGGTAAAATGTGAAGGTGTAAAGTGCATTTAAAAGCTAAATGAAGGCACAAACTCTGTTCGCTGTTCCGTCTTTCTGCTCGTGTCCGTCATTACGTGATGGCGGTGCTGCTTTCAAAAAGCAACATTTACGGACAGAAATGCACATTATCGTTGTTTTAGAGCTACCCAGTGTTTTTATTTCATGTATTCATACCCATTTTATGTTGTGTATGATAGGCAATTTAGTGTGGGTTGAAAAATATCCGGCTAAAGTGAACTTTGAAGACGACGTGTTTGAAACAAGATGGCGAGCCGCTCTCGAACCAGCCTTCGAACCACGTGGACCTTCTGAGCTGTGCATCTGCCTCAAGTGCTACGCCCTCTGCTGATTGGTGCATGGTTTTCATCTGAACTGGTAGGATTCACCCATACTTCTGCAACACTGCAGAGGATAAAGACTGAACTGAACTGCTAAGTCAGAGTGAAGGGAGAAGAGACTATTTTCTGTGAAATACAGATTTGATTCAGCCTTTTACTGAATTCTTTTTATTTCTATTTTTTGTATTTTTATTTTCTAATGATTGTAAAAGGGTATTTTACAATGGTGTTTGTTGTCAACAAACTGTCCAACTTAAAAGGTACCCAAATGTGATTCAAACTAGTTAGCTTATGGTACCTTGAACCACTTGAATAAAACTAACTTGAATAGAAAATTAACTAAAAGGTTGCAACCAGTAAAACTAAAAATAGATCTGAAACTGAATAAACGCAGAAGAAAATAAAGGGTTTAACAAAAAAGATTCACACAAAATTGTGAGTTTGCTATTGTATGTTTTATGTTGTCATTGTTGTATGTCCTTATTCTTTTTTTTTTTTTTTTCCCTAATACAAGCCGGCTATTTAAACTTATCCTCTGGTCTGTGGTCTTTTACTTACATTTTTGTAGTGTTAAGCTGTGAATTTCTCCAGCAGTCGTACCTTACCAAATTCTTCTGGTCCATTCTTGTGTGATACACTATTAGATGATATTACCCCACTAGGGCGTTACAGAATTAGCGAGCCTGCCAGGAGTTATTCTACAGCTTTTCACGTGTTGTAAGTTGCAACTGAAACCGTCTATTTTGACCCAGACCCCAAAATAGTGAAAAAAAACCGGCAAAAACATGGACATAGTCAACACTGAGAACATAAAAATCCCAAACTCAGTCATCATTAGTAAGTTTACTGATGATGCTCTTGATGCTGAGTTAACTGACTTTTTGACAAAGTACGGGCGTATACTGAGAACCTTAAAAATTGATAATCTGCAGTCTCCATACCACAAACATGCTATTGTGGAGTACGAGAGTGGAGCTGCCCTGGAAGCACTTGAACCTTTGCTTCCTCATACGCTTCGAAGTCAAACTGAAACATGCCAGATCAGAGCCCTGTCCACTGAGTACATGGAAACAGTCACTAGTAGCGCCACCAACAGTTTCTTCAACAAACTGCAAGAAATAGCCAGACTGACAGGACAGTCATTTGAAGCAGTTTTAAATGAGCACGTTGCAAAATGCAGTCAGTCGATAACAAATGAAACTGAAACCGAACCAGCTGAGACACCAAGCATCAATTTTCCACTTGTCACAAATGGAACCCAAAGTGAAACTGAACAAACGAGTCCACTCAACTTGAATGCTAATCCGACCGAACCAGCCAAGCCAACACCACTTGCTCAATCGACAAACTTTTCTCAGAGTTTCATAACTCCCCCAGAAGTGCAAAAAGTAGTTGTTGAGCACATAGTCAGAAGTGAAGCCCATCTGTCCAAAGAGAACCTTTCTAGCTAGCAGAGTGCACAATGAAATTACATGCTTTTCATTCCTATTGCAAAACCAGTCATGTTCTGTAACACCAAACAGCACCGTGAGGGGGTTACACGGGACATTTCTGCCCAAAGAGTTTGGTCCCTGAAAAGGTTAGATGAAGGACTACTCACACCTAGCAGAACCTTGTAGTATGTAGATATAGCTCCTTTGGTATAAGATTTTACAGCTAAAACACTATATAAAGCTGAATGTTGAGGCGCAACCTCACACGGGGTTGCTAGTTCTAAGGAAGTGACGCAGCTGTAGAAAGCGAAAAAGGTGGGAATTTGGTATGTCGTGTTTTGTTCTGAGTTGTTCAAAGGATGCTAAATAACATCAATATAGAGGTCTTTAATAGCCAAAATGCCCCTCTCTCGCCACCTAACAAAGGAAGCATCATCCAAACCAGGGCAAAAAGCATGATTATCACATATTGGAGTGTCTAGGTACATTTTGGGTGCCTTTGTCAACAGCAGGAATTGATTCCAAACTTTCAAAGAGTTTTGAATGATTGGGTTCTTCTTATACACAGTATTCTTAATTTTTGTTGGGTTATTCAGCAAAGCAGGAAGGCAAGACCGCTGACAAGACAAATGTTCTTTCAGTAACCATGAACCCACCTAAAACTAAGAGCATCGTATTAGCTTCCTTCTATACAGCACCTCCTACCGCTCCGCATCAGCATAATCAGAGTTAGGCTAACTATTTGTGCAATATTCATACAGTATATATACATACATACACACAAATAGATAGATAAATGATTAACTAACAGAGTAATTTAGCTATTCCTATAATTAAAAATAATATGCATTCCAAAACTATAAGCTATATGTAGAATTCAGTATCATAGTGAGCAGGACGAAGACTTCAGCTCAGTTGCCAGCACGCAGCTTTTGGTCCAGAAACCTCATCACCATGTTTGGCTTGTCAAAAGTGTGCGTGTCCCCATTCAATGTCACTCGGAACCTCGTCGGGTGCACAAAGCCGTAACGCAGGTTGGCTTCCCTGCAGCGTTTACGCACCGCGTCGTACTCCCTGCGGGGAACGAGCTCACCTGCAGACAAATCTGGGAAGATCAGGACTTTTGAGCCGTTGTATTGCAGGGGCCCCTTCTGAGCCGCAAGTCTCACAATGAGCTTGCGGGTTTGAATGTTGTGCAGCCGCACAACAAATGGGCGTGGCCTGTTCTCGTCTACTGGTTTGGGACCCCAGGCTCGATGCGCCCTGTCCAGAAGTATATTTCCCTCGAAGTTGTCGTTTCCCAGAAGGTTGGGGATAAGTTTCGAGAAGAAGTTCAGTGGTTTCCCCATCTCAGTCCCTTCTGCGATTCCAAGCACTCTGATGTTCTGCCGACGTGAGCGAGACTCGAAATCATCCATTTTTTTGTGTTGAAAATCTTGCCTCTCTCGAAGCGACCGGCAGAGCGTCTCCAGTGCCTCGATCCTATCACCGTGATCATTCAGTGACGCCTCCATCTCACCTAACTTCCCGGTGACCGCTGCCATAGTCGTTGGCATCGTTGTGATTTGGGAAGAAAGGTCAGTGAACTTTGTATCCGCAGATAAACAAAAGTTAGTAATCGCCGACATCAGGTCGGCCAGTGTGAGATTAGCTTCTGGCTGCGGGTTAGATTCAGAGTCGCTTCCTGTTAGCTCCTCGGCTAGCATGTTATCAGTAGCCTTCGTAGGCAACAGGCTAAAGCGCTCTTCGCCCGGCTTCTCCGTTTTGTCACGTAGTTTTTGTGCCTTGAGTCTCCTGCCGGCCGTACTTAAGTCGGAAGGCAGCTATTGCCAGCAAAAGGGAAGTTTACAGGTCGATCCTGCAGGAGTTATAAGGCAAAAAGGCAAAGGCTGATGCGGAGCCCCTTCAGAACGAGCTTACTCCATGCGGGTGTGTACCATCAAATCCATCAGTCATAGTTCTTATATAATCATATAATAATGAGTAATGATATGATTACAAATCGATGACAGTAGGCTCCAGGTCTACATAAAGCACTCTGGGGACACGTTTCCCTGTCCCAGTTTCGCTGAAGAAGGTATTAAAGGAGTCGTCTCCGCCTCCAGATTCCTGGTTAGAAAGCACCTGTCCGTTTGGCTGAATCGCATGCTTCAGACAGAAAAGTTCCCAGCAGGAATTACCAATCTGGACTCCAGCTTGGCCCACATGAATAGAAATAATCTCACGCTGCAGAGAGAAAACAATATATCAGGATCCTGGCATCACTTAATCATGACATCAGTTGGTCATATGCTAATTTGTTTATTGCAAAATCTAATCATTTGTTCAATTATGAATATAAAGCAGATTAAGACAATGAAATCCTGTCTTACCATTGTTTATCTTTCTTTTTAAATGCTCAGGCTTTGGAGAGAAGTTGTAGTGTCAGAGAGAACTTTCACTCTGCGTTTCGACACCGTGTACTGTGAACTACACGCACTAAGTCTGACGTCATAACCAGTACGTCATTGCGTTCCAATAATGTACACATTGTTTCATTCTGTTCCCTTTACTCAGTCTTAAAGCATACAGAATGGACGTTGTTATTTCTCAGTTGCTCTTTATTTATCCTCGTGCCTCTCAGCATACATATTACTGCAGCCGGCTCTAGCTCCGGTCCGTGTCACACTCCAATCGGTCCCCCGAGGAACACCTATATACTGTACATAGCCCTTGACACACACATTACACGCAATTACGTACTGGTTATTACGTCAGATTTAGTGCGTGTGTACACGCGCACACACTCACACACGGTACATACAAATAAAATTTAGAGAAGAGAGGAAAACAAAAAAAGAATTAAATGAAAATAATAACAAGTTAAAAAAAAGTTAAGTCTGTAGAGCATACATCATCATACCTTTAAAGATGTATGCTCTACAGACTTAACTGTATAACAATATAAAACAACAATCGAGCCTTAAAAGTTGATTTATTTAAATGATCATCTCCTCCTTTATATTATCCACAGGTTTTTATCCAGAGAACTTTACTGATGAACTTTATCCAGAGAACTTTACTGATGTCAGTAAATGTTTTAATGCAGATCAACCTCTCAGTGACTTTCACTTAATGATCTACATCTACAATGTTAGAAAGAAAACTACCATTTGCACAAAAAAAAGTCGTAAAGCAACACAACATTAGTAATTATGTGAACACGTCTGTGGTGTGTGATGTTACTAATGTGTTTCAGAGAAAAGTGTTAAGGTTCATTAAAGTGTTAAGAAACGGTGTTCAGGTGGGCGGAGCCAGGTAGAAACCCAGGGTTTCTTTGATAAAACTTGCCAGCGACCAGGTTTAGTTCACGGACAATGTTGCCATGGTAATGTAACCCAGGTTAACAGTGTTTATCAAAGTGAAAGCATGTTATAAACAACAGTAATAAAAAAGAAATAAATAAATGTGAAAAGAGTTATTAAATAGGTAAATATGATAAAATGTTTTTCTGAGGAAGAACTCAAACAAAGTCAAAGAAATGACCCAGCCATAAATGTAATAATACACCAACTTGAAACAGGTGAAACTTCTCCTCCTACAGTCCGCAAAGAAATTCCACAACTGTCCATCCTTCTGCGTGAACTAAACAAACTTGAGTTTCAGAATGGGATTCTTTATAGAAAAAGAAAAGTTGAAGACACTCAATGTCAACTCGTTCTTCCTGAAAGTCTCAGAGAAATGGTGTTAAAAACTCTTCACGATGACATGGGTCATCTCGGAACAGAACGGACTCTCGACCTTGCAAGAACTAGGTTTTTCTGGCCAAAAATGGCATTTGATATCGAACAGAAAATCAAGACCTGTCAAAGGTGTTTGCAGAAAAACACTGCCAGAGAAGGCAGCGCCCCTTGTAAACATTCAAGTCACCAGACCCCTAGAATTGCTATGCATTGACTTTCTGAGCATTGAACCTGACCGTAGCAATACTAAAGATGTCTTGGTAATTACAGACTTCTTTACGAAGTATGCAATTGCCTAGGGCTGGGCGATATGGAAAAAAATTAATATCACGATTTTTCAAATTCAAACTCAAGATTTCGATTTTATCACGGTTTTTTTTTTTTTTTTTTAATAAAGCACACTTTTAATTAACATGCTAATTTTTGTTGAAACAAGCAAAAACATTTTTTTTTCAATTTATTTCAATGTTGTACAAGTTATGAACACACAAACAAACTCACATCAACTATAAGATTATATGTAAACTAACAAAATTCACAGTCTAGTTTTTTACTGTCAAGTTTTCAAGTAATACTTTCAAGTGTAAATTAGTGCAACTTGCAATGACAACAATCGCATAATGGCTCATCCAATGAGGCAAAATAATTTTAGTGCACAAATGAACTTTTGGTTAAAAGAAAGTGCAAGTCATAACAATGACAAAAAGGATATACAAACAAAGCTTTTATATTGCCAGTGCAATAACATTAAAAGATAACTGAACAAATTTTCTGAACAACACAGTGCAATAGTTAAAGTGCAACTATAGTTTACTCGTGCTAAATCACAGATTTTTGGCCAAAAAGATCAGTTTGTCAACTTTATCTGGTTTAAGGGCTGCTCTTTGACAAGTGACAATGTTAGCCCCTGTACTGAACACTCGTTCAGATGGGGTGCTTGTGGCAGGGATGCATAGATACTTCAGTGCAAGTTTGCTCACTCATGGGAAGTTCACCTCATGTACCTTCCACCAGTCCAGAGGATTCACCTCACTGTCCACATTTGGTAAGGCCAAGTAGGAATGGAGTTCCCTTTGAATGAGCTCCTTCATCGTAGGATCTTCCTGTTTCACAGAGGTTGAGGGAGCTGTACCAGCTGCATCTTTTAAGAAGCTGCCCAAGGACCGCTTTGCTTTCTTTGCAGGATTAGTTTCTGGGGCGCTCTGAGGAGTGGAGTAAGAACATGCTGGTTGTGGGGACAGCAGGGAATCAAGCTCAGTGACTGCTCTCTCTTCAATGTGTTCTTTTTTAGCAGCATCAATGTACTGTGTTTTAAACCTGGGATCTACAAGTGACGCCATGTCTAACAGGGCATCAGTGGTGGGATCCTTGTATTTGATCTGAGCATTCAAAGTACTTTTCATTGTCACACAGCCACTACCGGAATATGTTTTATTTATTTCATTACAGCACGTCACCTAGACGTTAAAAAATATTGCAGACATGAGTAAACACAGCAACATCACTGTTATGTCATTTAACTGCCAACTGCCAGGTGCAATCTGTGACCAAAGCACTGTAGTCTTGTCCACTTGTTGAGATCCAAAGCTTTCACCATATTAGCCCCGCTGTCTGTCGTCATGCACGTAATTTTTTTTTCGTCCATGTCCCACGACTCCAGAGCCTCTCTTAATCCTGCAGCTATTAGTTCACCAGTGTGATCCTCTGGGAAATACGTAGTTTGCAGAGTCGCGTTGCGCAGCACCCAGTTGTCGATGTAATGAACTGTTAAGCTCAAATATGGTTCAGATGTTCTGCTGGACCATAGATCACTTGTTGTGGCATAGAACTGCACATTTAGTATTTTTTGAGCAACTTTACTTCGACAGTCTGTATACATGCGTGGGATGACGGTGTTGGAGATATATTTGCGACTAGGCAACTCGTAGCGCTTATCCAAAACTTCTACCATCTTCTTAAAGCCCACTCCTTCCACCGTTTGTAGCGGACACATATCCTTTACTATATGAAAAGCCACAGCATCTGTAATAGTGTTCCAGCGTTGACTGCCTCTATCATAAGGTGTAAGTTTAGCGAAGGCATCTGATATCTTTTGCTGTGGTTTTGAAGCGGCCGCTGCGGGGGGTGATTTAGCTGCTTGTGCAGCTCGACTTTCACTATACTGTTTATTATGTTTTCGCTTCAAATGGTTAAACAAGTTCGTGGTATTGCCGTCTGTTGCCTTTACCTTCTCCGTGCACACTTTGCATATTATATTATTTTGCTCTTTGTCGTGTGGGGCGAAGCCAAACCAGTTCCAAATTATGGACGTGGAGTTTCTTTTCGGGACATAATCTCCGCTCTCCGCTGCGTCTGCCATGCTCCGTGCTTGTTGATGAATGAAACACAGAGGAGGGGATTACGTGCACCGATCACTCTGATTGGTTAAAGGTCACATGTCACCACTGCCAGAGTGGAGGGGGGAGAGGGAGAGGACGGAAAAGAGCAGCGCCTTCGGCTTTCACAAATATATGCTTATATCACGATCCTACGATCTCTCCAAAAATACAGATCGTCAGCTTTGGAGATCGTAAGACGGTTTTATATCGTCATATCGCCCACCCCTACAATTGCCACTCCCACTCCAAACCAAAAGGCTAAAACGGTAGCAAAAGCTTTGTGGGAAAACTTCATTATTCACTACGGATTTCCTGAAAAGATTCATAGTGATCAAGGCGCAGACTTTGAATCAAAAACTATAAAAGAGCTTTGCGACCTTGCAGGGATTCAGAAGGTCCGAGCTTCCCCTTATCATCCCAGGGGAAACCCTGTTGAAAGATTTAATAGGACACTTTTAAACATGCTTGGTACTCTTAGGGATGAGGATAAAACGCATTGGTACGACTACGTCAAACCGCTTATACACGCGTATAACTGTACCAAACATGATAGCACAGGGTATACGCCGTACGAGTTAATGTTTGGTAGGCAGCCTAGACTACCCATTGACCTTGCTTTCAATGTCCTTTTAAACCAGCGTGAGCAACAATCCCACTCGCAGTATGTTAAAGCACTGAAAACTCACCTCCAAGAAAGTTATCAGTTGGCTACCAAAAGTGCTGCAAAAGCTGCTGAAAGAAACAAAGTGAGATATGACAAACATGTTACTGAATCTGCTCTCGATGTTGGCGATCGTGTGCTTGTGAAAAATGTCAGGCTCAGAGTTAAAAACAAATTGGCTGACAAGTGGGAGTCCACTGTTCATGTTGTCATAAGTCAAAAGGACAACTTACCTGTGTATACAGTTAAGCCTGAACAAAAAAATTGGTCCCACTCGTACTCTTCAGACCTCTTGTTGCCCTGTGGTTTCTTGCCAACTTTGCCTGAGCCTTCACCTGTAGTAAAAGAAAAACCCTGCAGGCCTAGCACACGCCAACATCCTGCACATGATTCTGAACATGAGTTTGAATACGACTCTGAGGAAAGTGATAGCTACCCACTGTATTTCCCCCCCAAGTCCTCTCAAGGAAATCTCAAGGACAGTTGAGGAATACATAGTAGTCCATCCTCCCAAATATGGCCAAAGTCCTACTGTTGAGCAAAATGCATCTGATAACTCAGTTCCAAATATTGAGGAAATTCCTGAAAATGCTCCAGAGGATGTGAATGAACCTGAACCTGAACCTGACAACCTACCTGATTATGACAAAACACCTGAAAATGACAAAAACACAGATAGTGGAAACTTAACAGATTATGGAGACAAAACTGAAAGTGAAATGGAAAACTTGCCTGAACCTGAAATGAAAGGAGTAAATGCAAAGGAAACAACAAAAGATGAAGTAATCATAAATATTGACAATATAAATGATACAAATGATCCTGACAGAGCAAAATGTCAGAAGATCTCTGAGAGAAAGAAAGACACCCAAACAGTTAACCTACCCACAGTTGGGTAATCCTCTTGTTACTATAATTCAGTCTCTTTTTCAAAGCCTGAGTGAAGCTGTCATAGATTCTATTGAACTACATGAAGTGAGAGTAGTCTGAACTATGCATTATGCAAAGGGACTTGCATAGAGTTAAGAGGGGAGGGTGTAACCCAGGTTAACAGTGTTTATCAAAGTGAAAGCATGTTATAAACAACAGTAATAAAAAAGAAATAAATAAATGTGAAAAGAGTTATTAAATAGGTAAATATGATAAATGCATTAAAACGTTTTTCATATTTCATTTATAAGAATTTGTTAAAAGTTTAAAACTGTGAATTTGTGGGTTGTTTGTTCAATCTACTTTAATAATAATAAAAAAAGTGTATCTTCCTATTAAGCACACAGCTGCGTGACCCATGTGATTACCATCAGCCAACCGGATTGTTTCCCGGAAATGTACCTGCAAAGCGAGGGAGACATGCACGGAGCTGCTGCAAAGAAATAGGACAAAAGGAGACCAGGCAGAAACATACACGGAGCTTCTGCAGAATAGAGAGCAGTGAGAACACATACAGGCGGTGCTGCTGCAGGGAAGGAAGAAAGGAGAGCAGAAAACTAGTCTAAAAGTTGTTGGATAAGTATTTTTGCTTTCCAACCTGTTCCAGTGCGGAGATTGGTACCGTGATAAACAGGACTTGGTGAATGAGAGAAATGTATTTTTCTTTTTATTTCATGTAAATGTAAAGCTATGGTAGCGTATTTATGTTGTTTGTGATAAAATGTGAAGGTGTAAATTGCATTTAAAAGCTAAATGAAGGCACAAACTCTGTTCGCTGTTCCGTCTTTCTGCTCGTGTCCGCCATTACGTGATGGCGGTGCTGCTTTCAAAAAGCAACATTTACGGACAGAAATGCACATTATCGTTGTTTTAGAGCTACCCAGTGTTTTTATTTTATGTATTCATACCCATTTTATGTTGTGTATGATAGGCCATTTAGTGTGGGTTGAAAAATTTCCAGCTAAAGTGAACTTTGAAGACGACGTGTTTGAAACAAGATGGCGAGCCGCTCTCGAACCAGCCTTCGAACCACGTGGACCTTCTGAGCTGTGCATCTGCATCAAGTGCTACGCCCTCTGCTGATTGGTGCATGGTTTTCATCTGAACTGGTAGGATTCACCCATACTTCTGCAACACTGCAGAGGATAAAGACTGAACTGAACTGCTAAGTCAGAGTGAAGGGAGAAGAGACTTTTTTTCTGTGAAATACAGATTTGATTCAGCCTTTTACTGAATTCTTTTTATTTGTATTTTTTGTATTTTTATTTTCTAATGATTGTAAAAGGGTATTTTACAATGGTGTTTGTTGTCAACAAACTGTCCAACTTAAAACGTACCCAAATGTGATTCAAACTAATTAGTTAGCTTATGATACCTTGAACCACTTGAATAAAACTAACTTGAATAGAAAATTAACTAAAAGGTTGCAACCAGTAAAACTAAAAATAGATCTGAAACTGAATAAACGCAGAAGAAAATAAAGGGTTTAACAAAAAGGATTCACACAAAATTGTGAGTTTGCTATTTTATGTTTTATGTTGTCATTGTTGTATGTCCTTATTCTTTTTTTTTTTTTTCCCTAATACAAGCCGGCTATTTAAACTTATCCTCTGGTCTGTGGTCTTTTACTTACATTTCTGTAGTGTTAAGCTGTGAATTTCTCCAGCAGTCGTACCTTACCAAATTCTTCTGCTCCATTCTTGTGTGATACACCATTAGATGATTTTACCCTGTAATTACCCCACTAGGGCGTTACAGTAACATACTCAGAGAAGAACATACCTCGCTTTTTGGAATGGGATACTCAGAGTTTCCCTTATTTGAGCCTGAACATACTCAGAGTTTGAACATAACCCGCTTTATGGAATACCCCTCAGCTCTCCTTGTCTGCAACAGAAAGGAGGTCATTAAAAAGCAAATCATGTAAAAAAAAAAAAAAAAAAAAAAAAAAAAACATTAAAACATCAAGTGATTTTTGATTGAATGAATGTCTTAGCAGCAGATTCAAGGTCCATAGAAAAACACTATTACATACAAAAATAATCATAAGAACAGTTCAAATGAACATTAGATTAGACAAGGCATTTGTTTCATTTACTATGTATTTATGCTGACATAACCTACAAGTGCAATTCAGCTACTACCAGTGTTCATAACACTGGTAGTAGCTGAATAAGAGTTTTAAATAATATAAGTTAATGTCTAGCACAAACACACACACAAACACTTACTTAAAATCATCGACCCTAATGAAAAAAAGAATAAAAGATCATTTAAGACCAGGTAATTTTCAAATATTTTTTTTAAATTGTATGTAAGCAATTTATCAAACTGGTTCCAAGTACAACTAACATCAAACAAAAGGGCTGACATGTTCTTATAGTCACACACAGTCTTTTTACTTTGTTTAACTTAAGTAGTGTAGCATTAGCAACACTTGCTGCATAACAAGGCAGAATATCTGTCAAGTGATTTCTATTTGTTATTGAGGTAACACTCATATTAATAAAATCCTAATTTAAACAGTATTTGAACACCTCATTTCACACAGTTCAGACAATCATATCCTTTACAAAATAAAACGTTACTGCTTTGGTTGCATTAGGCCTGGGTGATATGGACCAATATTCATATCTCTATATTTTTCTTCAAAATGGAAATAGGCAACATAAACCATTTATTTTTTTCAATAGTTTTACATGAAAAACAATAATGGGTCAAAGTCAGTGGAGCCACAAAGACCCTTTTATTAATCATTAGCAGCACAATAACAACATTTTGTCACTTTTGACTTTTTCCTTCATTAAGGCTGAAATGTGATTAAATTATGTAGTGTTGCTTCATTCAGGGCAGCTCTGAGTTGCAGAAAGTTGTTTTTAAAGTAAATCACATTCAGGACACTGTCTCTTTAAGAATGTGTAAACAGCCCTGTTAGCTACAGCAGCAGATCTCTGCTGAGGAGCACCAGAGAGTTAGAGAAGAAAAACACATGCAGTGTTTCCTCAAACATCTGTGTTTAACACTCAGAACTGAGGACAGACAGACATCTGCACTGAGCTTCTGACAGACAGTCGCTAACACAGCTGACTGTGTGTTCGTGCACTGGGGGGAGGGGGGTCCATTTTTTAGACGAATAAACTAACACTATAACACACACACACAGCAATATACAAAGCAGTGAACAAAATTGGGTAGTTACATTCCATCTCAAACGGCGTCTGACTTCTAGAAACTCTTTCTGAAAGCATGCCGACGAGTCGGTACGCTCTGTGTCGAGAGAGGGCTCGTCAAGACCCGCCTTACATTGCTTCTGATTGGTTTATTATTGTGTGATGCATGCCATGGTTGGTTAGATTTAGGCACAAGGAGACATGGATTAGATATCTCGGTCAGTCAATCAGAATTACTCGAGCTACGGCATGCCACGAGGATCAAAGTTTATTATCATAAAAAAATGGGGAATGGGGAAATATAAGCGTGAGAAATGTCAAGTGTGGTGTGAGAATGCGTCAAATTGCGTGACTGTCACGCTCAAAGCATGAGGCTTGGCAGCTCTGCAAATGTAAATGTCTAACTTAAATACAAGTAACATGAAATTAACAGCAAATATGCAATGTGTTGACTTGTATATGAACTGTAAGTATAATAGATAAACACATGTGCTTCATATACCCATTTATGTTTTAATTTAGGCTGTATTATAATTTAGGAATTAGGACTGGGCGATATATCGAGATTCAAGATGTATTGAGTTTTCTATTTTGGCAATATAGAAAACTACAAAGTCGCATATACAGATATATCTCGTATTTTGTATAAAAATACTTGTTTGACCTAACCCATAACAAGCCACACTATAGAACTCACTCACACATACTGTCCCTTACAGGAGATGTTGTATTGTGCAGCTGTTTGTTAATAATTTTTTTTTTTTTTTTTTTTTTTTTACCAAGAATTGTCTTTCTGGTCAGACTTGATATGAAATAAAAATTATTGAGATTCACCATTTTGAGAAAATGTATTGATATATTAGTTTTGGTGCATATCGGCCAGCCCTAGTAGGAATGTTCACAGCATTTTAATGTCAACAAATGTAGGCCTACCAGATTCTAATCACATTTGTATTTAAGTTTTAAGTTGTTGACATTGACAAGTGGCTATTTTAGATTTCCTGTACACTTGTATTAAAATATAAGGGACACTGGAGCTTGGTTGGGTTGGTGGGTTAGTCATATGTTAATGACCTGTTTGCCTTAAAATCACTACATGCTGTAAAATCATTATACTGCTGTAATTATTTTACTGTTGCAACTTAAGGGTTCAAGTTAAAGATTACTATATGATTATGGTCCAAAGCAACATCAAATGCAGTTTTTTTTAATCAAGGGACATGAAACTTATGTTGCCGACCAAACAGGGCTAAGAGAGGATCAGGCATAATGACTGTATTATATGCCGCACTAAGAGACGTAAAAATATCAGACCAAAATGTGTCAAGCCTGGGACAGAAAAAATCATGTGGGAGTGGTCAGCTGGAGATTGCTTGCACCTATTACAAGAGTCGGTTACATTGGGGTAGATCCGAGACAGTTTCAGGTTAGTGTAATGGACTCTATGTACAACTTTACATTGTAAGAAGCCATGCCTCACGCAGATTGAGGAGGAGTGCACCAACTTCAAGACCCGTTGCTAATAATCCTCAGATAATGGGGTCCCTAGCTCCTTCTCCCAAGACTCCCTGGGGCCCAAAACTAAACTGTCACCGATAGAGCTGTTCAGACTGCAAATGTTGGAGATCAGACGTTTCTTTTCAGGGTCAAGAGCCAGTAGTGAATATACAATGGTTTCAGGGGGGCGACTGTGGGGAGGCCTAGGCTTTTCAGCATTTGAACCCAAATGAATCCGTATTGTAAGGGACGGGTGGCAACCCTAGATCTGCACCACCAATAAATCGTAACTTGTAAGAGTAAGAGAGTAACCTGGGCTTTCACCATTATTGGTAATATATTGTATGTTATTACAGATATGAAATTTGTCTTCTGCATTTAACCCATCCATAAGGAGCAGTGGGCAGCCATTTTTGCGGCACCTGGGCAGAGAAGGGTATGTCTGCAGAGCCGGAGGCACCAGCTACAGAGCTGCTTTCTTCTTCTAGTGCTGTAAACGTGCGGCCGTAGAAGAAGAGTGCAGTCCTGTAGCTGGTGCCTCCGGCTCTGCAGACACATACTATTGGCTGGGGAGCAGTTTGGGGTTAAGGGACTTGCTCGAGTGAGATTCAAACCAGCAACAATACGATTTCAAGCCCATCGTCCTTAATTCTTAACTTTTCCTGCGGACCAAGTCCTTCCCTGTATGCCTTTGCATCTGTAATGCATTTTGAGGAGCTTTTTTGTCCTGGCTGTGTGCACTGAAGTGTTTATGATAATAAAGTAGTGAGTCTCAATCCATGTGTAACCGGTTCTAAACAAAATTTGTGAAAACTGAAACTCAAAGTCTTGATTCACCACTTTCATTAAATGATGTCCTGGTTCGGGGGTAAAGACAAAACAAACAAATTAGTCTTTGCCATAGAAAATGAATGACTTCACACAGAGAACAATGCACACAAACTGCTTAGGCTGTTCACAAGTTTTTGCACACAGTCCAGGCTATCATGACAAGTACACAGTTTCAGACACCACGCCAAAAATCCCAGGTTTTGATCCTTTTTTCCTTAGTTTTAAAGAGAGCTGACCATCACTCAACCTCCCTCCACAGTGCACATGGTAAAGACAGTAAACGCACAGTCACACTGCTACCAAGAGGATTTTGCCCTCAAGTGTCTGTCAACTGCTGTAAAGTGTCATAAAAAATAAATAATAATCCTAAAAATTGACACAAATATATAAATAAAATAAGGACATAGCCCCACCACATTTGTCTGCTTACACATTGACATAGAAAGCTTATACTTTGTTAATGATTTACTGAAAACTTAAATATGTATATGTAAATACTGAACACTTAACACATCAAATAACAGTAACGTTTAGGTGGGTTACACATGTATTTATTTTTAAAATGTATTTTAAATGGGCCTATAGGCTCATAGGTTTTTTTTGTCCAAAAGAAAAACAACCAACCCTAATATTCCTTGCTAAATACAACATACACAAAGCCAAATGGAGCCAAAACAAACCAAATCAATATCACTTTCAAAAAAAAAATACTGTAACCTAGTATTTTTACACAATTGAATTCACTGCAAACATAAGGCCATAAACATTTACAAAACATTCAAGAAATATATCAACACGGGCACCAAAGCCATCCCTAATGATTATATAGTTCATTATTTTTATGTTGTCTGTTCCTTTTATTGTCTTCCTATTCCTTTGTAGTTGTATGTTCATTTATATATTACATTGTGTTGCATGCGCAGTTTCAGAGTGTGAAAATGCTTATAGCTCAATTTGTTATTTGATTAAGTACATTGTTTAGCCCCTTAGCTCTTTTTTGTTTTGTCTTTTATGTCTTGTAACCTTGTCTATAATCTGTATTCATGTGAATACGTGCCTTTTTTTTTGTATCTACACTTGTTTAAAAAAAAAAAAAAAAAAAAAAGGTATACAAATAAGGCGGCGAATGCGCGGTCTCGTGTGTTTTAGCCTCTGGTGTTTGCCGTAGTGTTGTGAAAGTATGCGTGTATCTGATTATGTATTTGTGTTCACGACTGAGTTGTTAGCCATTAGGTGGGCTTTAGATTGGATTGAACGAAATAAACCTGAGATGTCGAAAATATATTTGGATTCCATGGCTGCCTTACAGGCAATTTCTGACCATCCCTCTGGGGCTAGGATAGATACTGTGGTAGAGATTTTGTGTTGCCTTCACCGGATAGAGTTGATGGGGTCTAGTATTGTTTTTTTCTGGATCCCATCTCATTTAGGTATTGTGGGGAATGAAGCTGCTGATAGGCTAGCAAAGAAGGCTCTTCTCGAGACGGAAATTGAATATGTGGTCCGATTGGGGAAGGCTGAGTGTGTCAGTGTTTTCAAAGCTACTGTGTATCAGCAATGGCAAAGGGAGTGGGAGAATGAGTCTAGAGGGAGGCATTATTTTAAGTGTCAATTTTGTGTGCAGGGCACTAGACTCCTGTGGGCAACTTGCCGATCAATACAAGTTAAGATAACCAGATTAAGACTGGGGCATTGTGGACTAGCTGCATATTTAAATCGAATAGGAAAACATCCGGATGGATTGTCAGTGTGGTCAACTTGAGACTATTTCTCATGTTCTATTGGCCTGTGGATGTTATTCTGTTGAAAGGGGAATGTTATATAAAGAACTTTCAACTCTTGGGCTGACAGTGTTTTCAATAAAGTCAATATTTTCACCAAGAACAGAGTCGATTTTAATAGATAAGGCAGTCGTGAGGTATCTCCAATCTTCCAACCTCTATTTGAGAATCTAAAATGGAGTGAATCTAAGTGAACAGAAAAGGGCAGCATTACGCTTCTTTTAGTGTACAGCCTGCCGGAAACCATTAGAAGAAGTAGTAGTGGTGTTGTGAAAGTTTTAGCGCGAACATGCTTGTGTGTGCACTGAGCTTTTCTACATGGAGACAGAGTCTCCAGTGTTTTACTGAGGACAGTGTGAGACATGAGGCGGACTGACAGTCATGATAAGGTCATTTATGAACTCCTTCATACTGTGTTCACTGCTAACAGGACCCGGGCCCTGTTCCAAGAAGCTGGATCAACATATCCTGAATTATCCAGCTTCACCAAGCCTGTAGTACATGGAGCTGGACTTAACTTTCCAACCAAGCTCATAATTATTAATCAGTCAGTCAAAGCTACGTTGCTTCTCACAGCAAGTTCTTAGTCGTTATAGTCAACTAAATGTCTACTAAAAGAGTTTATGCATTTTTTTTAAAGTGTCAATTAGCATTGATCAACTAGAGGGGTATTCCATAAAGCGTGTTATGTTCAAAATCTGAGTATGTTCAGGCTCAAATGAGGGAAACTCTGAGTATCCCAGTCCTAAACGCGAGGTATGTCCTTCTGAGTATGTTACCATGGAAACATTGTCCGTGAACTAAACCTGGTCGCTGGCAGGTTTTATCTACCTGGCTCCGCCCACCTGAACACTTTAATGAACTTTAACACTTTTCTCTGAAACACATTAGTAACATCACACACACATCACATCATTACTAATGTGTTGCTTTACGTTTTTTTTTTTTTTTTTTTTGTGCAAACGGTAGTTTTCTTTATAACATTGTGGATGTAGATCATTAAGTGAAAGTCACTGAGGTTGATCTGCATTAAAACATCTACTGACGTCTGTAGTAAAGTTCCCTGAATACAAACCTGTGGATAATATAAAGGAGGAGATGATAATTTAAATGAATCCACTTTTAAGGCTCGATTGTTGTTTTATATTGTTATACAGTTAAATCTGTAGATCACGGCTCTTTGAAGGTATGATGGCACAGTGAATTGTGACGCTGCTCTTGGAAGTGATGGTTCGCGTTTCGCTTCAGTGTTTTTTGTGACATTTTTTAGGACGTCGAGAGGACTCTGGTGACAATATTACATTAAAAATCAATATAAATGATGCGATATCAAGCGGCATTTACTGTCTTTATATCCAGTGTAACAGGAGGACTCTCTATGCAGTCATCCTATGCTGCTGACACGTCTCCTCAGACACACTTTATTCATATTATTTACCGCTCGTCACGTCACTGAAGCAATAAAGTGATGAAGCGACCAAAAAGTGTGACTAATTACAGGTGATTTAAGCCACTATAGTTACTAAAGACTGAACGCACCGTTAGAACAGGCTCATAGTCCTCAAACACCGGCTTATTTCACCCATTACGGTGAATAAATCACTATTTTCCGGGTGGTTGCCATGGCAGCTCGAGTCATCTTCGATCCATTGATGATGGCTTTTTATGGCGCGCGTGCACGTAAGTAACCCAAGGTTTACATACTCAGGGTTGATTGACCTACTTCATACCAGCTGTAATGGAATCAGATACCCAGAGTTGACCCAGAGTTTATGGATAGACTCAGAGTTTGTTAACCCTCCTTTATGGAACACCCCTCTGATATTGGATGGAATTAATGTTTATAAACACACAGAGAAATATTTGATGCGAATAATGAGTAAGACCACTGGAGCTGGGCAATATATCGATATTCAAGATGTATTGAGTTTTCTATTTTGACGATACAGAAAATTACAATATCACCAACATTGGATTTTGTATTAAATAATTATTTTCAGGAGTCGCTGCTTTCTCTACTTCTCAGAACAGCATGAAAAGCGCAGTTAGATGGATTACTAAAGAACTCACTCACACGTGCTGTCCCTTATAGTCGAAAAATACAAATTTGTCACATCTTGTGCCGATGTTTATTAATAAATGTGCCTGTGTGGCATTTTACATCAGCAAATTTAACTCAGAATTGTCTTTCTGGTAAAAATTCATTTGAATTAAAATTATCTAGATTTATATTGTATTAGAGCTGCACAATTAATTGAGTTTTAATTGTGATCACAATTTTGTATGGAGGTAGATTTGAGTCTTTATTATTGAATTAAAAAAAACAACTTCAATTTAAAAACCTTTTTTTAATTTAATTTACTTCAATCAAAAATAAATATTTTCAATCAACGTAAAAAATGTTCAAATGCAAAAAAATATTTTAAAATTAAAATTTTTTTTTTTGATTGAAGTCATCTTTTTTGTATTTGGGCCATATTACGGGTTGTACACTTGTGTCTTAATTATTCAACCAAACACTAAAACAATTCAATCAATGAAAAAAAAGTGTCAAATGTAATTATTTGTGTCTCACATGATTTTTTTTTTAGCATTTGATCACTTTTTTTTTTTTGATTTGAAAATATTTATTTTTGATTGAAAATATTTAAATTTTATGAATGATAATGATAAAAACACAAATCTACCTCCATCATTTTTACTGCGATGTTAGATTAACCTGATTGTTGGCAATATTTACATTTAAACAGGCTTTGCACTCTGTAATAGTGTATTTATTCAGTTAGCCTTTGGTACATTTTAAATTCTTGGGGTAATTGTTTTTTTAATTATTTTTTAATTATAATTCATTTTTAAAGCTTACTTTTGCACTGTAAACTCCACACATATTATTTGTTTAAAAGTAGTGCCATAACTAAACTAAAAAATATTTTTACCAAATATGATAAATAATTGTGATTCTAATCATGATTACAGTATGAACAAAGTCATGTTGATTTTTATTGTGGCCATAATCGTGCAGCTCTATATCATATATATGACCATTTTTAAGAAAAAATATAGTAGTTTGATTTTTATTTGTTGATGACAATATCAATATATTTTGATACACTTTTCATTCACGTGTATTTTTTTAAATTACTCATAGTCTTGTTATCGTCACTCGAAAAAATGTAGTTGATGAAAACTGTGACGTATAAATCAAGACCTGATAAAGATTGTGATGTCATCACTTGTCCACACACAGAGGAGGAGCCAAGCACCGAGTCAGCGGGCCAAACGCAGCCAGGACGAGGTGGACCAGGACTGGACACTCAGAAAAGTAGGAGTGTTACTCATGATGGTGACTGAGAAACTCTTTAATAAAACATGAACAACTTTTCCATCTGTGTTCTACGGTTTGAACACATTGAGCTCAGATTGATAGGCCATGTTGTAAATGTCATCCTAACGTACTACTCGTATGAATTCTGATGTCAAAATCAGTATGTAGTGTGTTTACATGAGTACAACAGTTTCTTCAGTGTTGTTGGGGCAACGTTTTGGGGAAATCTGTAGCAAATATGGTTGATTTATTGGGAATTTCCAAAGTTTAAAATTTTAGAGGCGTATAGGGATGTAACGATTCACTCAACTCCCGATACGATTTGATTCACGATACTGGGTTCCCGATACGATTCTCTCACGATTTATTTTACAAAATGGGAATGTTGACAAATGACTGAAAAATATTCCTTTATTTTTTGGGGGAAAATACTATACTATTTTCCTTTTATTTTTCATTGTCAAAAGAATCCCTTGATAAACTATTCAAAGTGATGCAATTTAACTAAAAATAAATCTTGAATGAAATAAATGAAGGAATAATACAAATGAAGAAGAAACCTATTAATTTAAATTCTGGTTTTATAGTAAACAATTCAAACCTGCATAATAGTTCTTTTTCTTTTTAAAAGTGCAACTGAAAATGTATTTTGTGCCTTAATAATTGGACTTTTTAAAAAAAAACAACAAAAAAAAAAACAGTCATTTTACTGTATTTACGTCAGATATTTGTTTAGACCAGCAGAGGGCGCTGGTAACCCAGTGGTCGGTTGGCATGCAGTTATTCCACCAGTGAAGAAGAGAAGCTACGCTAGCAGACAGAGCTAACAGAAAAACGTGACTTTTACAGATATTCACGTAATATTACAGATATTCTTTCGGTGCTAAAGGAGTAAAGAATCATTTATGAGCATGTTTAACAGTAAATGGCTGCCAGAAAGAAAATAGTAGCAGATTCCACCCGTCACGTCCGCTTCTGGAAGGATTTATATATAGCGCCCTCTGCTGTTTAAAAAAAGTACTGGGGCGGTGTTTAGCTCAGTGGGTAGAGCGCCCGCCCCATGTACAGAGGCTATAGTTCCTCACCTGCAGCGGGTCCAGGTTCGATTCCGGCCTGGGACCCTTTCCTGCGTGTCATTCCCTGCTCTCTCTGACCCCCTTTCCTGTCAAGCAACTGTCATATAAAGGCCACTAGAGCCAAAAAAATCCTTTAAAAAAAAAAAAAAAAAAAAAAAAAAAGTACTGCGATTAAATTTTCAGAGCATCGATGTGAACCGTGGTACCTATGAATCGATTTTTAACTGCCTTACGATTAATCGTTACATCCCTAGAGGCGTACTGTAGTGCCACCTTTAGGATGATTGGCCTGTTTTTGCAGCTGGGACAATCTGGAATGAGACTGGACCTTTGTGCAAAATTTGGGGATTTTTTGTGCAAGAAGAATAAGTAGAATATCGTGATGTGATATTTTTGTCCATGTCGCCCAGCCCTAGTTGCAGTTATTGCTTTATCCAAATAATGATTATAAAGATAATGTTTTTAATGTGTGTGTATGTGGAAGATTGTACAGATGTGGTAGTTTGTACTCAGATCTGTGTTTAATGCACTACTTTCCTGTTCAATCGTGATCTAACACTGCTTGGTTTCTCAGGAGAAAAGAAGAAAAAGTGAGAATGAGCTGCAAGAAAGCCACATTTCTCAGTTCAGAAAGCCTCTGACTCCCACTAACAACCGACCGGCCTGTAGTGATGGAGATAAACACGTAAGCATTGGAAACAAGCAACGAACCACGTTTCATTGGCATTCTTTACTAAATGCAGATGTTGATCACGTAACATCTGTTCAAATCTGTCTACAGGAGGCATTTATCCGAGCTATCCGCTCCAAGCCTTTCAAAATCCCCATTCCAAACTACTCAGGTAACACTTTTCCTCTTATGTTGTTGTTTTTTCCTTCTGTCATCACCAGAGGGGTATTCCAGAAAGCGGGTTGTGTTAAAACTTTGAGTATGTTTGTGCTCAAATAAAGGAATCTCTGAATTTCCGGTTGTATAAAGCAAGGTAAGTTATACTCTGAGGGCCGGATTCACAAAGATCTGAAATAAAGGGTAGTAAATTAGTTGCCTACTTAAATGAGCGTTTTGCTCGTTTATTGTGGAGACGTCAGTGCGCAGAAGCATTGACATTTGAGGCAGATGGAGTTCTCTGTCTGCTGTTCAAACATTTATTAACGTAGAAAAATAAATACACAATAAAAATCTTTTTTTTTTTTTTTTTTTTAAACAACAACTTTAAAACCTAGTAATATTGATATTGATCTGAGTTAATACAACTACACAGTCTGTCAACCAGTCTGCATTCTTTGAAGATGATCTACTGACCATCATCCAGCGCAGGTCTGAGCAGCGCTGTGTCACACACATTCTCATATGTAACCATTGTGCCATCAGTGATCATGCGTAAATTATACATCTGATCTGTTGATTCTGGCCTGACATCAACACGACACAATACTTTGACGGTCAAAACATGGAGAGAAAGGAGATCAGTGGAGCAGTTAGCCCAAAGCGATATTGATCCATGCTCATTTTTGTATATCCATCTCTGCGCACAGCAACCCTCTTTTTCTTTCTCTCTCTCTCTCTCTCTCTCTCACACACACACACACAACTGGAGCCTTTTTTCTATCTCCACTGTGTTTTCTGTCAACTGTGTGTGTCTGCACCTCCTCCTCACTTGTACTATTCTTCCGTACTAAAACAATCACCGCAAAATGTTCAAGATTTCATGAATGGCATTTCATCCCCTGCATCAATTTACTTGCATTTCTTCCTCCCATATTTTTGCTCCCCTGGGAGATCCGCCTACAATGCATATTCATTAGAGGAAAATGCGCTAAATGGAATGAAAAACACCCCTGCCACCAATTCCGGAGACCACCACAATAATGTTCATACTTCTTATATATCACACTTAAAAAAAAAAATACAGTTGTGTTTTGTTTTACCATGGGGAGGGACGTGTCCCCAAATAAGGTCCTTTTTGAGATTTGGCCGTTAACCTATTTAGAACAGGCTGATATTCCTCTATAAACACCTGCAGGAGAACTTCTAGCTCCATCAGGGAGAAATAAGTTTTTCTCTTCCGTCTCGTTGCCATGGTAGCTCGTTGTATTTTGGCTCCATTGATGATGGCTTTTTATCGTGCTCATGCACGTAAGTAAGAGTTGATTGACCCACTTCATACCAGCTGTAATGAAACCGGATACCCAGAGTTTCCCATGGTGGGGTATGTTAACTCAGAGTTTATGGATAGACTCAGAGTTTATTGAACCTCCTATCTGAAATACCCCCTGCAGCTTTCAGTTGTTGTCTTATTGATTGACCTGCAGGTTCACTGGGAATCAGGGCACTGGGTCTGAAACGTGCTGGAGTGAGGAAATCACTTCATGACCCTTTTGCAGAAGATGCTTTAGTTCTTTATGAGCCTCCAGCTCTGAGTGCTCACGAGCAGATAAAGGCTGAAAAGTAAGTTTAAAACATCCTCACATCAACACTAAAGCTGTGCACATTGTAGATGTTTGCAGTCAGTGAAATGTAACACAACTTCTCATCCTCCGTCCAGAGAAAAACTACCAGTACATGTTGTTGTGGATCCAGTTTTAGGAAAAGTCCTCAGACCTCATCAGAGAGAGGTAAACCTGCAACTCTTTTTCTTACACTTCAGATCAAATCCAAATATCGAACATTATGACAACTTTCATCACAGCAGGGCCACAAAACTGTGTTTGTCTGATGTGAGGGTCACATTATCAACATACGTGTCTGCGTTAGAATAATGACCAATCAGAATCATGTGTTTTTGGAGCCATCATTGTTGTTGTTTTATAAGTTTTTTCTTCTGTATTTTAGGACTCCTTTGGCATATTTCTGTTCTCCCTTATTGTATTTTATTTTATTTTTTTTTGCAGTCGTTTTGTGTACTTATTTTTTTGATTGTCATTTCTTATATTGTTCTGTATTTTTTTAGCCTCCTTATGTGTTTTTAGAGTCATTTTGTGTATTTTTGTTGCCCTGTTCTGTAATTTTGTTGTGTTGTGTTTTCAGTCATTCTGTGTATTTCTTTTGTCATTTTGTGTTTTGGTATTCATTTTTTTTGGTATTTTTTATTGTCATTTTCTGTATTTAATTTCTTTTGTGTTTTTTAAGTAATTTGGTGTAGTTTTGTGGTCCTGTTTTTTTTCTGTATTTTTTTTGTGTGTTATGCCACATTTTATGTTTTTGGAGTCTGTTTTGTGTATATATGTTGTCATTTTGAATTATTTTGTCATCGTATTCTGTGTTTTTGGAGTATTTTTGTGTATTTTTTGATTTGTTTTGTGTGTTTACTTTTATGTTTGTGATGCCTGAGACTGCCTGTGTTTTTTAGACACCATTCTTATATATACTGCAGCAGTAAGTCAGATTAGCTCATAAAAAAACTACAACAAAATAATTCTCAATGTACATCTTTAAAGCAATAAATAGGATTATAATAAGAGCAAGAAAAAGTCATTGCCATGTGACGAAGAATACAGTGACGAGTGTGAGGTTTACACTCGTGAATACTTTAATGAGGGTACGTGATGGCACTACAGGGGTACTTGAGCGAGAGCGAAAAAAAATTTAACAAATGAAAGCATAAAAAACATGGGGCTTTATGTTTATTTTTAATTAAAAATGATAATCATAATCATAAATATTACCAGCAACTCACAAAACGACACCAAAAACATGCACTAAGAGAGAAAAATACTTATTATATCCAGCAACACACAAAACGACAACAAAGACACTAAATGAGAGAAAAATACACTATCACTACAAAAAAACACAAAAATAGAGAAACATACAAAATCAAATAAGAAACAACCAATCGACACCAAAAACACACACACAGAATGATTTAGATAATAACAACAACATACAAAATTAGAGAAAAATATACTGAATAATGAAAAGAACCAAATTAGAGAGAAATATAATGAATAATGAAAAGAACAGACAAACAACAACAAAAAACCAAAAAATGATGATGAAAATAATCTGGATTAGAACATGAACTGAAAATACAAGGGTCAGTCTTGGTCCCACTACAGGAGGGTAATGACGTAAATGATAAAAACTATAGAAATAGATCTATTCAGGGGCACTAAATTTACAAAATGGCATTATTTAATGTGTGTTATCACTCCATCATTCATCACTGTGCTCTAAAGTGATTTTTCCACACAATTCTAAGCAAATTCTTCTAGTCGGACAAAGGGGGTACTTGAATTCAAAAGTTAGAGGAGGGGGTTTCTTGAGCCAAAAAAGTTTGACAACCTGCTTTAAAGCATCCAATGTGGCCCACAGAAGAAAGTAAAAAAGTATAGAGAAAACGTGAATGACATAATTCAGTTGTACATATCTCAGTCTCTCCAGTGAAACTCCACAATATTTACAGGGCTCAGTTTTTTCATGCTTATATCACATGATGGCAGTCATTTTTAATCTCACATTGTTGAAAGAACTCCCAGTTTTTCTAAAATCCTGTAATTTCATAGTAAATGGTAAATGGACTAGATTTATATAGCGCCTTATAACCACACTGAAGCAGTCTCAAAGCGCTTTACATATCAGCTCATTCACCCAATCACTCTCACATTCACACACCAATGGGACAGGACTGCCATGCAGGGCGCTAGTCGACCATTGGGAGCAACTTAGGGTTCAGTGTCTTGCCCAAGGACACTTTGACACATAGTCAGGTACTGGGATCGAACCCCCAACCTCTCGATCAGAAGACGACCCTCCACCACCTGAGCCATGGTCGCCCGTATCATGCAAACAATAGCACAAAATTCCCCTAAATTAAACAAAAATCTGTCCCAAAAATAAGTACTTTTGAAGGCAAGATCCTGCTGGATTGATGTCATTCATTGCTTGAATATCGTTGATTCTTCACATATCTTACATATCAGTTAATACGTGGAAGTGCAAACTAGGGCATAATATTGTTAAATCTGCTCTTTGTCCTTCCTAAAATCTGTGGCCCACTACAGATCAAACTGCTCCATCTTTGGCGCCTGAACTAAAAACAGTTTGACAGCAGTAAAACACTTCCTTTTCCTGTACTGACACACTTTAAATATAAAAGATGAAACCAATGAGGGACTTGTTTGAGTTCTGGAAGATGCACGGGTAGCAGGTTAGGGTTAGAAGCATCAGAACCTTGGTTACAAATGTACGATTTGCCGCAGTCACTTATTGCATTATATTGTATTGTATGCAGGGTTGGGGACAATTACATTTTTTAATTACATTTTCTTCAATTGTCTATGTTCAATTACAATTACCAGTACAATTTCGTTCTCAATTACTGAAGTTCAACTACAATTAATCACAAAAAACTAAGCCTTTAATAAACAATCTCATGATATGTAACCTTCATCTTGTGTTAGCTTCCTGTTAGCATCTCTAATGATAACAGGTCAGTTTCGAATCATGTCTTAAATCAGCTGTAAAATACACAAAAAAATATTACCTTTGATTTCATTTGTTTCTCATCTGTTGGTTACCTTGTTAGACTTCCTAATCAATGAAAATATTGGTTTTAATATCTTTGGTGTGGACGTCTGTTACTTTTTTTCTGTTGGCATACCTCTAGATTTCATTATTTTGGTGGGAAAAGTAAATATGAGACATATTTTAATGATTGCCAACTATGAATGTGTAAACCATAGAACTGCAACACACTTCCCCAGTTTTGCATTTAGTTAAATTGTAATTAACAGTTTGTAGAATTTCCATGAAGTTCCCTAGACATTTCCATAAAATTACAATTACAAAGTCAATTATCTGAATTAAACTAAATTTCATTAATAATTACAACAGTAACAGATTTTTTTCCAATTACATTTACAATAATAATTACGCCATAATTGTAAATATCAACTACGCAATTGCAATTATAATTGAGCCCAACCCTGATTGTATGTGACTGTGAATATGTGTGGTTTGTTCAGGGGGTGAAGTTCCTGTGGGAGTGTGTGACCGGCAGACGGATCCCCGGGTCTTACGGCTGCATCATGGCAGATGAGATGGGCCTGGGGAAGACGCTGCAGTGCATCGCCCTAATGTGGACCCCGCTACGTCAAAGCCCGGATGCTAAGCCGGAAATAGACAAAGCCATCGTCGTCTCGCCTTCCAGTCTTGTTCGTAACTGGTATAACGAAGTAGGGAAGTGGCTTGGAGCTCGCCTCTCACCAGTGGCCATCGATGGAGGATCAAAGGATGAGATAGACCGGCAACTAGGTTGGAGAAGTTCAACTATTAAGGTTCCTGCATACTTTTATCAATCTCCAAATAATAGAAAACAGAAATTATTATTATTTATTTATTTTATTATAGGGACAGTAGATATTCATTGATGTTGATAGGTTTTAAATAGGGATGTAACGATTAATCGTAAGGCAGTTAAAAATCGATTCATAGGTATCACGGTTGATATCGATTTTCTGAAAATTGAATCGCAGTACTTTTTTTAACCAGCAGAGGGCGCTATCCACAAGTGTAGGCGGCGGGCGGAGTCTGCTAATACTTTCCTTCTGGCCGCCTTCTACTCTTAAATATGTTAATAAATGATTCATTACCCCTTTAGCACCAAAAGAATATCTGTAATATTACTTGAATATCTGTAAAAGTCACGTTTTTCTATTAGCTCTGTCTGCTAGCATAGCTTCTCTTCTTCACTGCAAGATATCTGCATGCCAACCGACCACTGTGTTACCAGCGCCCTCTGCTGGTCCAAACAAATATGACGTAAATCAGTGCAATCGTTTTTTTTTTTTTTTAAAAGTCCAATTGTTAAGGCACAAAATACATTTTCAGTTGCACTTTTAAAAGAAAAAGAACTATTATGCAGTTTTGCATTGTTTATTACAGAATCAGAATTTAAATTAATAGGCTTCATTTTCATTTGTATTATTCCTTTATTTCATTCAAGATTTATTTTTAGTTAAATTGCATTGTTTTGA
Source organism: Gouania willdenowi (assembly GCF_900634775.1). NCBI lineage: Eukaryota > Metazoa > Chordata > Actinopteri > Blenniiformes > Gobiesocidae > Gouania > Gouania willdenowi. The sequence continues at coordinate 40,685,520 of NC_041047.1, forward strand.
ATAGTTTATCAAGGAATTCTTTTGACAATGAAAAATAAAAGGAAAATAGTACAGTATTTTCTAGTTTTTTTCCCAAAAAAAAATTTGTCTACAGTCCCATTATTTAAAATAAATCGTGAGAGAATCGTATCGTGAACCCAGTATCGTGAATCGAATCGTATCGGGAGTTGAGTGAATCGTTACATCCCTAGTTTTAAATGTAGTGAGTCCCCAGGACCCACAGGTGGTGATTTGAGTGGGTCTCTGGGAAATTCAATGGGTCCCCAGTAAAAAACTTTATTTCTTTCTTTTTCTTATATTCTTCTATTTCTTAAATTGTAGTGTTAAACTCTTTTAATGGTGGTATGATATGTCTATAATTAGCATGTATATTTATGTATGTTCTGAAATTAAACAAATACATTTCAAATGAAAACAAAATGGTGTCTGTTGTACCAAATAAATTATCAATAAAAGTGCTTATTTTAATACAAACAAAACATTCTCATCATCATGACAGAGTCAAAAAATAAAATGTCACCAAAATCTTCTTGTCTGAACATCAACTATATCAAATGAACTGAGTCAATCACTACGAAACTTTTAGCACAAAATGTAACTTAACTAACAGTGCCAAGTCTGTAAAAATGAAATGATGCAGATATGTTTGTGGTGTATTGTAAGCAGCTAGTTAACTGGCTAGTTGTTGTTGTAGCGGCTAAACTAACATGTACTCAAGGCGATCATGTTTGTGCGGATTTAATACTGTTTTTTTCCTCCGTATTTCCTCGGGAGTTCCATGTCGTCGCTGTAGCGTTCAATGAAGAGTTGACTTGAGATCTGTATGCATGTAGAAATGTACTCCTCGTTTTCTCCTTAAATTGTTTCAGATTATCTGACTGTTGTCTCTTCGTCAAGGCTGTTCCAGAGGTTCATGGCTCTATACACAGTACTATGTTTGCCAACGTTTGATATGATCCTGTTTGGTCTAAACACATTATGTCTGAATTCATAGGGATTTTGATTGTATGTGAAACGTTTTTGTATTCGATGTGGTAGTTTATTTGATGCAGCCCTAAATGCGTGTATTTGTGTGTTGTAGTGTATTATTTCTTGCAGTTTTAGGTATTTTGACTTCTCAAATAAATCGTTTGTGTGTGTGTTGTGTGGTACTTTATGTAAAATTCTTATAGCTTTTTTTTGTTGTTTAAATAGTGGTTCAAGATACGTTTTGTAGTTATTACCCCATATTTCGGAGCAATAATTTAAGTGCGACGCTATGAGTGAAGAATATATTGTTTTAAGTGATTTGGTATGTAGGATTTGCTGAAGTTTCCATAGGATGTAACTGCTTTTGGCAACTTTGTTTTTGACTATTTGTGTATGTTTTTTCCAGGTCAGCTTGTCGTCCATCCACACTCCAAGTACCCTATATTCTTTTACTTCTTCTATTATTTCCCTGTTTAGTTTCATTCTTATATCTACCGTTTTTTTTCTCTTTCCGAAATTAATGAATTTTGTTTTACTGACGTTTAGGGCTAATTTGTTTACATCTAACCAAGTTTGAATTTTTAATAGTTCCTCATTTGTTGACTCTATTAGAGTTTTAATGTCTTTGCCTGTGCATAGAATGGTTGTGTCATCTGCAAACAACGTTAGTTTGAGGCAATTTGAGACTTTGAAAATGTCATTTATGTATAGAATGAACAGTTTTGGCCCTAACATTTAACCCTGTGGAACACCACATTGTATAGTTTGGCATTTTGATATGTGTTCTTCAAAGTCAACATATTGTCTCCTATTTGTCATATAGCTTTTAATCCATTTTAAGGCGTTGTACTTTATTCCGTAATTTTGAAGTTTTTGTTCAAGAATATCATGATTAATTGTGTCAAAGGCTTTTTTTAGGTCCAGAAAAATTCCGAATACAAATAGTTTTTTTTCTAATGCTTCTCTTATATTCTCTGTGATGTCAATTATAGCCATTGCTGTTGAACGTCCTTTTCTAAATCCATATTGTCCTTCATGTAGTATATTATTATCTTCTATAAATTTGTCGAGTCTGTTCATAAACAGTTTTTCCAGAATTTTTGATAATTGTGGTAATATTGATATAGGTCGATAATTAGTGAAATTCCATTTTTCTCCACCCTTGTAGATCGGTCTGATTTTTGCAATTTTCATCTTTTCTGGGAAAACCCCATTCTTGAATGATAGATTACTTATATGTGTTAATGGCGGGGTTATTTCAGCTGTTATGGTTTTTATTAGACTCATAGTTAGATTATTAACGTCTCTGGATTTTTTTGAGGTACAGGTAGTGATTATTCTCTCCACCTCTGCTTCTGCTACTTCTTCGAGTACAAGGTACTTATCAATGTCTTTCTTCTCATTGTCAAAATGGTTCCATTTAAGTGTTGGGTGTTTATTTATCCCTTTCTCTATGTCTTTTCCAGTATTTATGAAAAAACTGTTGAGTTCTTGTGCTATTATGTTTTTATTGTGTTCTTTTACATTGTTTATTATAAAATGGTCTGCATTTTTTTCTTTGCATTTGCGCATGGTTATGTTGTTTATTATTTCCCACAATTTTTTGTTTTTGTTTTTATTCTCTTTTAATTGTTTTTCATAATATTCTCTGTTTTTTTCTCTTAGTAAATTATTAACTTTGTTTCTGTATTTTTTGTAACGTACTTCTGCTTTTAATGTTTTTTCTGTTATATATTTTTTATATAATATGTTTTTCTTTTTGCATACGTTGGCTATTTTCTTATTAATCCATGGTACATTGTTTATTTTACTTTTGGGCAGCATTTATCGTATATTGTCGTTATTGTGTCTGTAAATGTGTCATACGCTGTATCTACATCTCCTTCCTTGAAGACAGTTTCCCGCGTCTCTCTTTTTATCTGTTTAAAGTTTTCTAGTTGTTTTTCTCCTTCCAGTCTCCTGTATGTCTGTGTGTTATGATTTTCACGGTTCTTCTTCTCTTTTGTGTTTAGTATCATAAATATAGGTAAATGATCAGAGATGTCATTTATTAATATACCACTCGTTATATCTGTGTTTTGTATGTTTGTGAAGATGTTATCTATCAGTGTTGAGCTGTGTTTATTAATTCTGGTTGGTTGCGTTATGAGAGGTTTTAATCCATTTGTGTACATGTAATTAGTAAAGTCTTCAATGTGTGTATTTTTTAAAGGGTTTAAAATGTTTATATTGAAGTCTCCACATATCAGTAATCTCTTATTTTTAATTTCTTCTATCATTTTAGTTAGTTTCTCATTAAATATGTCTATTTTACAGTCAGGTGCACGATACAAACAACAGATTATTATCTTACGTCCCTCTGGACATGTAATTTTCACTGTTATACATTCCATTACTTCTTCCACAGTTAAACTCAAAGACTCTATAATCTCCATCTCTATATTTTCTTTTATGAATAGTGCTACCCCTCCTCCTGGCTTATGTAATCTGTTCTTATAGACAAATTTATATCCTTTTATCATAAAATCCATGCCTTTTTTTTCTGTCATCCAAGTTTCTGATAGTGCTATTATATCAAATCTATACAAAGTAGAGATGTAATCCTTAATGTCTTCAAAATTTGCATACATACTGCGACAATTACAGTGAACAAGTGACAGACCTTTTTCCTTCTTATTTTCCACTTTGAAGTCATTCTCTGTGTAGTAATGGCTGTTCGTGTATTGTTTCCAATGTGAAAAGTTGTTTGGGTCCACTTCGTCTACTTGATTAATCTCCCGTTGTTGATGTTGATGTTGTGGATGATTTTTAGCGATTCTGTCCATATCCATGATTTTTATCAGTGTTCTTGACTTTTAGGTACCTCATTCGTATTTTTCCAGGTCTTCCATCCTTTGGAGTAGAACGGGTTTTCCATTTTCTCCTCCTGGGGGTGTAATGTAAATCCTGCAGCCTCTGGTCCAAGTTCTCACAATTTTCCCTCCTTTCTTCAGTTGGCGTGCTTTCCATGCGATACTTGCATTCTGCTTCGTCAGGTTCTCGTTCATAAACACCATCGTTCCCACAAGTTTATTTCCTTGTTTCATTATTTTAGCTTTATATTTCACGTTGGTGAATGTAATTTTCACATCTCTGGTGTCTTTGCGTTTTGGCAGCAGCTGGCAGTAGTTGATGTTGTCTGGGTTCACTTCAATACCTTTCGAGTCCAGGTAATCAATCACCTGTTCTTCAATCGATTTTTCATCTTCGATGGTCGGATCCTCTGTTTGTCTTGTTGCACTGGCGTAGCTCCTTGGCCTTATCTTTAGGTCCGTGATGATGACATCCTTTTCTCTTTCTTTTCTTTCCAAATCTTCAACCCTCGCATCCAGCGTTTTTATCTTTTCAGCATTCTTTACATTTTCTTCTTTCAGTACCTTGACATCATTCTCCAGTATTTTCAATGATTTCTCCAGGGCATTCGTCATGTTCTCCATCTTCGTAGATAGTTCCTGTCTTAAGGACGTGAAATCATGTCTCATGTCCTTAATCATTTCTTTAAGCTCTTCTTTGAGGAGCTTAAAGTTCTCTTCCATTTTTGTTGGCATGTTCTGGGCCCAGTTTTCTCTCTCTTCAGATGCAGCTGGTCGCTGCTCGCTGTGATTTTAAACATAAGTTGATGTTTACAGTGTATCGTACCTAGCAACATCACTGCTTACTACTAAGAACTTTGTATCTTTGACTTAGGGCCCTATAAAATTCATTTTACTTTTTTTTTTTTTTACAAATGAGGTTTTATTTTTTCTCAAATTCTGTTTTCCACCTTATTTTATTAAATTCTGTTTTTTTTTTTTTTTCAAATATTTATCATTTTTTAAAGAAAATGTTAGTTTTTAACAAAATAAATACTAATACATAAAAAAACTCATAATCAAACAAAAATGTATGTCAAAAATAAAGTAGATATAAATTGTAGTAACATGGATTATTCTGACTCCTTTTTAATTATTTATGTCATATAAAGATGTATGAGAACAGCATTAATGTCACCATATTTCCTCTCGGGGATCAATGGTTTACTGAATCTGATCAGATTTATTGATTAGGTTTTTATCAACTTAGATTAAATTAACTCAGATGTTGGTCTCCCATCTTTTAAAAGCTGTCGTTTTTCCTCAAAAAAAAGTTTCTTTATTGTCTCTAGCGCTGTCATCCTGACTGTAATGTTATCCCGCCCACTAGCTAGAGAACATAGCAGCAGCGGTCACGTGGTATCTATTCACTAATGTACTGTGAACTTACGTATAGCATTTAGCATAGTGCGGTTACGTCCAAAGGCAGATCTCTACGCTGCATTTGGACGTAAATGGTTGTCATCTTGGGGACCTGACTGCGCATGCGCAAACACATAAAACCACACAATGGGAGCAGAGGCAGAGGAGCAACGTGCCTTTGGGAGGGGGCGTGGCCTCCCTCTGCCTTCCAGCGGAGTGAGACTGCAGCTGTTCCAGGAAATAGCACTGTTTAGTAATTTGGGCTATGAAAATCACAAAATGCTGACACTTTTACACTTAGGTACTGTAGGCTATTGGAAATGGAAAATTAAATAATTTATAATTATATTATAATTAAAACAAATAATAAAAATATCAATTCACCCTTGGGTTGGCACTGCCTACCTTACCTACCCTGACGGCACGTCACTGTCTGTAGCTCTGATGAGATGTTGTTCGAATGTAACATTCTAATAACGTTGCTCCAACGGACTTTTATTTTGTAAACCGGAAGTTCCCATTGAAACGTTTGTACTTGAGGTAGCTTGCTGACTGTGAATGTTTACCTATGAAGCACGGACAAAAAGCTGGAATAAAAAGACCAAAATTACAGAACGGACCGAGTTATTCTTAGTTAGCCAGGCATAACAGTTCCAACACTGAGCAGGGGAAGATGCTTAAAGCTGATCACGTTTTCACGGAGCACCGCTGCGATACACAAAGCTTTCATGGGGGAGGGCGGTGCACTCAATAAGCGGTCCCGGGAAACATTTTGAAATGAATTCCACGTTAACTGGCTAGTTGGCTAAACTAGCATGTACTCAATGAGACCATGTTTGCGCTAAGTTAATGCGTAAAGGGGTCCGCTGACGGCTAGGTTTCTTTTGCTAGTTACTGTGATTTTAAACATAAGTTGTTGTTCACAATGTGTCGTTTTTCATGGGAAAAAATTAGGTGCGTCCCTGGGACACATGGATAGTGGATTTAATGCGTCCTTTTAGAGTTTTACAAAGTAGTATAAAGTATATTATATACATTTCTGTAAATATGCCAGAAGTAGCCTAAGGGCTATTTTTCATCTGTAGTCCCTGGAGTAGTGTTAAAGTTCGGTGCCATGCTCAGGGGTACCTCAGCAGTACTCGAGAAGTGCCCTGTCACCTCTCCAGCTACCAGAACAACTTCTGTATTTTGGTCCGCACCAGGACTTGAACCGGCGACCCTCCGGTTCCCAACTCATGTCCTTACAGACTGATATAATTGTACAAATATAATACAGATATATACAAAAATCAAAGCTGTCGGGTTACAGTGCTGAATTGCAAAGTTCGATCGCCACAGGCAGGAATGAGTTCCTGTAACGTTAGATTTTACTTGTATTACCGGTACCAGTGAGACATTTTAGGTGTACTAGTTTTACTCCGTGTCATTCAGTCAGTGAAGGCTTTAAAGAGCTTATGATGTGCTCACACTCTGGTGTTTATTAGAAAGTACGGACAGAATTTGACATTTATTCATGTTTTCCAGAGAATTTCATTGCTCAGCATGGTTTGCGAGTACCAACCCCAATCCTCGTCATCTCATACGAGACTTTCCACCTGCACGCTGAGGTGCTGCACTGCGGCAAAGTGGGACTCGTCATCTGTGATGAGGTACGTGTGGTTTGAACTCATTCAGCCATCGGAGCAATCAGGGAATGATGAACTGCTGTAATGGCCGTGTGTCGCAGGGCCACCGTCTGAAAAACTCTGACAACCAGACGTACCAGGCTCTGAACGCCATGAGCGCTCAGAGGAGAGTGCTGATATCAGGGACTCCGATCCAGAACGACCTGCTGGAGTACTTCAGCTTAGTCCACTTTGTGAATGCTGGCATACTTGGTGAGGAGTAATCGCTCTCTTTGTCCACCTCGTGCACACATACAGTACCTGTGATTTCTTCTCCCTCTACCAGGCACAGCCCACGAGTTTAAAAAGCGCTTTGAACATCCCATCCTGAAGGGTCGGGATGCTGATGCCAGTGATGGAGACAGACAGCGAGGAGAGGAGAAACTCAAGGAGCTGATCAGCGTTGTCAACAGGTTTGCCACCAGCTCACAAGTAGGACTTTCCTTACTGCTTTAGGAATGACTTGGGAAAATGTGAACGATGCAAGATTTTCCATAATTTCTGTTTCGATTGTAATTGAGAAATGATGTGGAAAAATGACATTTTCAGATATTTTCAGTTTATAAATTGTTAACTTAAACACTCACTGCTTTCTACCCGTTAACTCTTCAAAGTCAATGCCACCATGCAGTGGTTCCATATTTGGGGGGCATCATAACAGGGGGGTGGGGGCTACTAGAATGGCCTTAGCATGATCATTAATAATAAAGAGCTTTATTATTGTTCTAAAATATGTGATTACAAATAGGGCTGGGCGATATGGGTGAAATGTCATATCTCAATATTTTTCTCAAAATGGCGACGTATAAATATACAATATAAATCTTGATATTTTTAACTCAAAGAAATTTTACCAGAAAGACAATTCTAGTTCAAATTTGCTGATGAAAAATGCCACACAGGCACATTTATTAACAAACCGCTGCACAATATACTGCCATATTTGGCTTTTTCTCCTCTAAGGGGCAGCATGTGTGAGTGAGTTCTGGAGTATGGCCTGTATAGGAAAAGATCTGGGTTAGGACGCACTCATAAATCCATCTAACTGTGCTTTTCATGCTGTTCTGAGAAGTAGTGAAGGCACTGACCCCTAAAACAAGTCTTAATCCAAAATGAGCTATAAACTAAAAATATATTGATATAAGTGATATTGTACATTTCTATATCGCCAAAATGGAAAACTTGATATATCTTGAATATCGATATATTGCCCATGTTTTTTTTATATTATTATTATTATTTGAAAAAGAAGTTTAAAAACTCAACACTTTTAAACCAATTGCAGAGCTACTGATATGTGCGCATATGCAGTGTTCAAACAAGAGTGTGGAGAAAATGTAAGAAGCCATATGATTGGCTGAAAGCAAACACACCTGATTGGCTGATGAATCTGTCAATCAGTTTTATCAGCCAATGGTGACGTTTGTTGACCCGCTACGTGAAGGCAGTCTCATAATTGACCACACACATTTCTCTCACAAATGCACAGAGGTTTCACAGCACAGAAGCAGTTTGTAAACGCATATTCAGAAATTTTCATTACCTTTGGATTTATATTACAAGTGTGCCTCAAAATGTGAAGTAGAGCTTGTGCATTTCAGAATTTATATTACAATTTTGCATAAAATATATATTTGTGGAACAGATCGTGTGCATTTGTGAATCTGAAATACAACTGCAAGAGTTCATTCATTATGGTACTGTTCTGATTCCATAACAAACTCTTCACCATTTTCTTGAACCGAGCTGAGAATCTATTCTTTCTCTAATGTTTGTCGAAGCAGAGGATTTTCTACACTTGCGTACGAGGACGGCTGATTTTCTGCCTTGTCTTAATTATTTCAGCTGTTTCACTTTGTATGTTTTTTGTCTGGATTTCTTTGACCTGCATCCACAGGTGTTTGATCAGGAGAACATCTGATATCCTCTCCAAGTATCTTCCTGTGAAGATCGAGCAGGTTGTGTGCTGCAGGTAAGGAGCCTTTGAGTGTAAAAAGAAGCTGCAGGAACACACGTGTATGTCTGTGTTATGTAAGACTCTGAGTACATGATGCCCTGCAGGCTGACTCCTCTACAGGCACAGCTCTACAAATGCTTCCTGAAGCAGGCCATGCAGTCCTTACAGGAGGACAGAATCAGTGTTTACTCTCTGTCCTCCATCACTTCACTGAAGAAACTCTGCAATCGTGAGTTCTGCATCACCAGCTGTTCAAATCATGGTCGTATCTCCACACCTGACTGTGCTCTCCACCAGACCCTGCTCTCATCTATGACAAATGTGTGGAAGGGAACGAAGGCTTCGAGGGAGCACTGGACCTGTTTCCTTCAGGCTACTGCCCTAAAGCTGTGGAACCGCAGCTTTCAGGTGAGAACCTGTAAACATCAACATCAGCTTCCTTGAATTAAACAAATATAATAGAACGTCCTCATCGGAAGCACATTCAACAAGTAATGCAGCTTATTATCTAATAGCTAGCTCTAATAGCTCGGGGCTAAATCTCCAGTTTTATGACAACAATCTACCAAGTCCTATTGCATATGATAAAGATTCTTAGAGTGTTTAATTCAATTCAACTTTATTTGTATAGCACAAATTACAGCAGTCATCTCAATACGTTTATCAAAATATAAAATTCATAATAAGAAAGAAAAAACTCAACAAGATCCACATGAACAAGCATTTAGCAACAGTGAGAAGAAACAACTCCCTTTTAACAGGAAGAAATCTCCAGCATTTATAACTCTCTGAGGGCCAATGTTTGTGAAGAGACGCTCAAGTTATAGTTTTTTTTGTCTTTGTTACGTCATAACTTTAAAGCCAAAAGTGAATTGTTGAAATGATGAAGTTGATGATGAATGTAGTTATAGAGTTACTCATGCTTGTTATAGGCCCTCAATAATAAATACTCACACACACTGTAGAGACAAAAAATAACACTTGATTCAAAACTCTGATTTGAAGACGCTCTTTTCAAATTTGAATGAGGCATTATGTGGGATCCGCAGTAATATTGGGACTATTATGGACACGCCCTCCCAACTCATTCATTTTATTTTTTTCTATTGTTTTAATTAGTTGATTGTTTTTGTTTAGATTGTGAAGCACACTGTTTATATGTGGCATTGAGTGCCACATATAAACAGTTGAAGTGTTGAAGTATTCGACTGCTTCATGTCCACAACACTATTAACTTTTCCTTGGAAATCTTCCCTAGGAAAGATGTGTCCATGTATCCGTACGTAGAGATCGATATCTATCAATCTTTTTCCCTGACTGTGATGCCTTTCAGTGATGAGTCAGCACTACTAGCCAGGGTTGGGTTCAATTACATTTTTCAATTACAATAACGTCTTTAATTATCTATGCTCAATTCCAACAAAATTATGATTATCGTGACCAGCATTTTTTACACTTAAAATTATAATGATTATTTTTCCACTAAAAGTCAATTACAATTACGTTTACAATTACTAAAGTTCAAATTCAATTAATCACAATTACTGAGCCTTTAATAAATAACCCCATGAAACACAACATTCTTCTTGTGATAGCTTTCTGTTAGCATCTCCCTTGATAACGGGTCAGTTTTGACACATGTCTTAAATCATCTGTAAAATACACTAAAAATATTATGTATCATCTAATTTGTTTTTCATCTTATGGTTACCTTGTCAGGCTTCCTAATCAATGAAGATATTGGTGTTAATGTCTTTGGCGTGGGCGTCTGAGCCTTATTCCTGTCCGTATACCCCTCATTTATTTAAAAAGAAGATAAAATGATCCTCAACAGAACTGAAATGGGAAAACTTTAAATGAAACATATTTTAATCATTTTTAACTACATAAGTGTAAGCCACAGAACTCGAACATGGTTCCCCAGCTTTGTGTTTAATAAAATTGTAGTTTTTATAAAATTTCTGTTTAGTGGTTTGTAAGCTGCACACACATTTTTAATCATAACTTGTTCTGTTTTAGGAAAAATGCTGGTTCTGGACTACTTACTGGCCATGACGAGGACCACTACGAGTGACAAGGTGGTTCTTGTCTCCAACTACACGCAAACACTGGACCTGTTTGAGAAGCTGTGCAGATCTAGAAGGTGCTTTGGAAACGCTGCCCATGTCCGACCTTGGTCATTAGTTTTCTCTGACGTGTGAACCTTTGTGTCGGTCTGTTCCAGATACCAGTATGTTCGCCTGGACGGAACCATGTCCATCAAGAAAAGGGCCAAGATTGTTGAAAGGTTCAATGTTCAGTCTGTGAGTGTGACTTTGTGGAACAAGAATGAAAGATATGAGAAATGAGGGCTGTGTTCAAAATGTCCCACTAACATTCTACAATCACAACGAGTATATGCGGTCTACTGTATATTAATAGTATGATTAGGATGATGGACCGTTCCCATTGAAGTATAATTCCAAGTTTTCCAAAATGCTTTTGGAACCTATAACGACAAAAATCTGAAACACACTGAGGCTAAATATCTCTGTTGATTCTCTACCTTTGAAAGTTCTGAAAACATTTTAAGTGAGAAAGTGACCAGGTAGAATATCAACATCTGCTCATTTGATCCATAAAACTTGCGGAAAACACATTTAATTCCCACATTTCAGAGATTTTGGGAGAACCTCCATGCTATTGACAAAACTTCCAGTTAACTTCAAAACAAGAGCCCTATTTACAAAAGGGGTTTTGAAATGGGGATGTTAATTTTTTAGCTTGAAGCCGGTTCCATGACCATTTTACGTTCTGCTTGCAATGCATCATGCGGCGGTTCTGTGTGATTAGTGTGCCCACCGTGCAATACTTAGGAAATGTCTCGATATAGCATACATCTGGGTATTTCTCACGTACTCAATCTTTTCATACTATCTAGTGTGAGCGCACTACATACTCATTTTGACGTCTGACTTAATGTGAGTAGTACGCTAGTATGGGATTTTGAACACACCCAAGGAACTGCACCTGAATGCATTTGTTTTTCAGAACCCAGAGTTCATCTTCATGCTGAGCAGTAAGGCTGGGGGGTGTGGCCTCAACCTGATTGGTGCAAATCGTCTGGTCATGTTTGATCCTGACTGGAACCCGGCCAACGACGAGCAGGCGATGGCTCGGGTATGGAGAGACGGTCAGAAGAAAACCTGCTACATCTACAGGCTCCTCTCTGTGAGTGCACACAGTTAACAGAATGAAAATACTACCACATTAAATCAGCAACAAAAAACTTAAACACAACACTCCCTCCTGAAAGAATAACTAAACCCCAAAACCACTTTTTCTACTGAATACAAATGTATTTGGGTATGAAGTAATGCTGTTGATTGATCTTGGTCCAACTCTCAACATTTTAGTCAAAGTATTTCAATTTGGCATATTTTATTATAAAATGTGAGTGACTGCCTTTTATGTGTTGAAACCCAGCTATTACAATTGATTTTTGCTATTGGCTGAGAACAAGATCATGTGACATTTTGGGACCATCTTGTGTCACAAACAAGCATTGTTAGCCCCCCGGTCCTTTGATAAATCAACTGTGGTCTCGACAATCTGTGGTGAGTAGGTTGGATTGAGAGAAGAGTGAATAGAGAGGTATATTGAGTATTGAGTAGCTAGTTAGCATAGCATAGATTGTTACCGTAATTGGAGATTTAATAGTGTGGACTGGGCATGTCTTAACTGATCCAGGATTCCCGCCCATAATCAAGGCATTTTTTAAATTCCAATTCCAATTTTTTAATAAAGCATGTTTAAACACAAACAAGGTTTGACCAAAACGCTGTACAATAAAACATATAACATATACAAGAAATACAACATTGAACAATTAAAAATGACATAGACTCACACGGTGTTAAAAGCCACAGCAAACAACTGTTTTTTTAGAAGAGATTTAAAAATGGGAACAGAAGGAGCCTCTCTTATATTTATCTCGTTTCATAGCCTTAGAGCTGCCGCAGAGAAGGCCCAATCCCCTCTGGACTTCCTTTTCGTCCTCGGCACGGCCAAGAGCTGCTGGCCAGCTGAGCGTAGAGCCCGAGATGGAGTGTATGGCTGAAGAAGTTCAGACTTGTCGGATGGATGGAGGCCATTTAGACATTTGTATGTCAATAAAATAATTTTAAAATCAATTATTTGGCATACAGGGAGCCAGTGAAAGGAGGAGAGAAGAGGTGTTTTATGCTCCTGCCTTCTTTCACCAGTCAATAACAGGGCAACAGTGTTTTGTACCAGCTGGAGGTGAGCCTAACATAGAGAGAGTTACAATAGTCCAGTTCTGTTGTGATAAAAGCATGGATAACGGTCTCCAGTTCTTTCTTACCTAAAACAGGTTTAAACTTAGCAATGCACCACAGCTGAAAGAAGCTCTTTTTTAAAACGTAAAGTTGACATCTTATTAAAAGTAAATCCAGAGTCCACGATGACTGGTCACAGACTTTTTTGAATATTTGTTCATAGAGTCCAGACTAAACAAGACTTTGGATTTGCTTGAACCAAACAGAATAGGCTCTGTTTTGGATTCATTCAAACTAAAAACATTAAAAGATATCCATGCCTTAACCTCATTTAAACAGTTCAAAAGGAGCAGGAATCATTGGGTATCAGGGGCAACTAAATCTGACAATCATCAGCATAACAATGAAACGAGATGCCATATTTTCTCATTATAGACCCCAGAGGTAGATGGTACAGAGCAAAAAGAAGGGGACCAAGAATAGACCCTTGAGGAACACCACAAGATGGATGCACAGAGTCAGATGTAAAACAGTCAATTTTTACAATAAAAGTTCTGTCGCAAATATGAGTAAAACCAGTTAAGATCTGCCCCATTGAGCCCAATTCAATGCTCTAATCGAGAGTGTGCGATATGATGATATTAGATCGTTAAGGATTTCAACATGACGATGATCTCCCAAATCACGGAGATTGTAGAATCGTCTGTAGTTCACATTTTAACCCTTGTGGTGCCGTGTCTGCGCCATATGTCTGTGGTCCATACACAGTCATATGATGCAGACACGGCTCCCCCCCCCAGTGTACGGACACAGAGTTAGCTTAGAGTGCTGTTTCCTCCGTGTTAACGCCTGTCTGTCAGAGGCTCAGTGCAGATGTCTGTCTGTCTGTTTAACTCCATCAGTTCTGAGTGTTGAAACACTGAAATATGTTTGAGAAAACACTGCATGTGTTTCTCTTCTATAACTAACTCTCTGTCGCTGCGCTGTAGCAGAGATCTGCTGCTGTAGCTAACGGGGCTGTTTCCATATTCTTAAAGAGACAGTGTCCTGAATGTGATTTACTTTAAAAACTACTTTCATCAACTCAGAGCTGCCCTGAAAAAAGCAACACTACATAATTTAATCACATTTCAGCCTTAATGAAGGAAAAAGTCAAAAGTGACACAAAATGTTGTTATTGTGTTGCTAGTCATTAGTAAAAGGGTCTTTGTGGCTCCACTGACTTTGACCCAATATTGTTTTTCTTGTAAAACTATTGAAAAAAATTATAATAAATGGAGTTTATATCACCTTGTGCCATTTTGATATAGAGATATGAGTATTGGTCCATATCACCCAGGCCTAATGTAACCAAAGCAGTAACGTTTTATTTTGTAAAGGATATGATTGTTTGAACTGTGTGAAATGAGGGATTCAAACACTGCTTAAAGTAGGATTTTATTGATATGAGTGTTACCTCAATAACAAATAGAAATCACTAGACTGATATGATGCATGTTATGTAGCAAGTGTTGCTAATGCTAATGCTACACCACTTTAGTTAAACAAAGTAAAAAGACTGTGTGACTAAAATAACTTGTCAGCTTTTTTGTTCGATGTTAATTGTACTAGAAACCAGTTTGATGAATTGCTTACATACAATTTAAAAAAAAAAAAAAAAAAGAAAGATAATTACCTTGTTCTAAATGATCTTTTATTCCTTTTTTCCATTTAGGGCAATGTTTTAAGAAGGTGATTTGTTTTTTTTTTATTGGTAAAGAACTTTAAAATAGTCTAAATGATTTGAATGAAAAAAATCGTGATTAAAATCGTGATCGTGATTTCACAAAGTAAAAATCCTGATATGATATTTTTCCCATATCGCCCACCCCTAGTACACTGTATCAAAAGCAGCAGTGAGATCTAAAAACAAAAGGATCACTGTGTTCCCTGAATCCGTTTCCAAGAAGATATCATTAAAAACCTTCAACAGTGCAGTTTCTGGACTGTGAATTTGTTTAAAACCTCATTGAAAATCCTCATAAATGTTATTTGCGGAGAGGAAATCATTTATCTGGTTAAAAACAATTTTCTCTAAAACTTTAGACAAGAATGGGAGCTTAGAGATGGGTCTAAAGTTAGAGTAGACTGAGGGATGAAGGGCAGGTTTCTTAATAAGTGGGTTTACTACAGCATGTTTAAAAGCAACAGGGACAACACCAGAAGTCAAGCTGCTATTTATGATCGCAAGAACTGATGGTCCGAGCGTGAGAAAAATGTCTTTAAAAAGGCGTGGCAGAATATCATCAGTAGGGGAGCCTGAAGGATTCATATGATCCACAATTTCCTTTAATTTCTGTAAGGATGTCGGCTCAAACTGAATAAAGGTAGCTGAGCAGGGGACAAAGATAGAAGGGTCATGAGCAACCTTATTAATAAAAAACTGCAAAAATGTGTTACAGAGCTCAGTGGAGGCATCGAAGCTGATTGGCTGAGGCCCATCAATGAGAGGATCCGGGTAACATCGTTAAACCAAGGCTGAGGTTTAGGTTTTAAACGCTTCATTTTTAGCAGCACCGCAAAGTCCAGAGTTTTTAGACATTCAGCTTGTGTGAGCAGATGCTCTGTATCTAAGCTCACAGATTACCCAGAGTCACCAAAGAGTTCTCAGTGAAGTCAGAAGTAAAGTATTGTGGTGGAGGAGTTAACCACATTGGAGAGCAAGGCTGGAGCTCGCGCTTTAAATTTGTGTGCAAAGGAAAAGTAAAAAACAACAGGTTTATGATCAGATAAAATTGCATCACCCACATTCAAATTTAAAATGGACATCATTACACAAGACCAAATACAGAATATGACCTAACTGGTGTGTGTGACCCACTACGCATTGCACCAAGATTGGATGAGATCCACAAAGTCATGTGTGTTGTCAGGACAACACACATGGATGTTGAAATGCCGAACAATTAAAAAACAATCAATCATACTTTGGCATTAGTTCGGCCAACCAGTCTGAAAAGTCATTTATAAAATCCTTGTTGTATTTGGTCTGTAAATCACAGCACACAGTACCAGCTGGGATCAGCCCAGCACAAATACTGTAGAAACAGTTCAAAGCTGGACGGAGGAGATGGCGCTGAGAGCTGTTTACAAACAAAGCTCTTCTTAAAAATAATCACTAGACCTCCTCCTTTACCAGACTTTCTCGGACTATTAAAAAATAAACAGTCAGTAGGCAACTGATCCGAGAGAGCAGTGGACTCGCCAACGCGTAGCCAGGCCTCAGTTACGAAGAGAAAATCCAATCCACTGGAACCTGTTTGCCAGGGATCTTGCAATGACCAGCGCCATCCTGATAGGAACCGAGAGGCCATCCTGAGTAGAGGCAAGGCACGGAGCCCAAGTCAGATGCCACAGATTCTCCACGTTTCTTCCGTGCGTCCTGAGATTTGAAAGACAGCACCGGACTGGGGGTCGACTCCAGAGCCCACCACGGGAACCAAGTAGGAGATCGCAGGATCACAAAGTTGCCAGGGTATGCAGTGGATCAATCCAAGATGTGATGAGAGCACAAGGGAAGCCTTGAGTTTAACAGCCGACCGCCTCGTTTGCCTCTGTGTCTCCTGCGGTGTCTCCGGGCAGGTGAGGATGTGGTACGGAGCATTTAAGGTGGCACATCTACAAGAGTTGAAAGGATTGCAGTTTTTTGCTCTTTTTGCCTCAAATTAACGGCAGAAAAATGAAGATCCAAAAGTGTCTGACGGTGATGCACCAGGAGGGAGTCGATGTCATTAATAAGAAGCGTCAAAAACAATAAAATCACAAAAATAGTGGACAGAGGTAGACGACAGGCCACATACACCAGCGCCATCTTACTGATCATCATTTCCCTCCTCGTGGCAGGTCAGGAGAAAGCAGAGGTTTAGTTACTTTTTGAGAGTTATGGGAAATTTCCTTTATTGTGATAAACTAACAAATATTTAAAATCAATTCTGTGCACTTGGCTGTGAGCAGAACCAGTTTCCAGTCCTATAATTTGTGTGTATGTGTGTGTGTGTGTGTGTGTGTGTGCTGACAGACTGGGACCATTGAGGAGAAGATCCTGCAGAGACAGGCCCATAAGAAAGCGCTGAGCAGCTGTGTAGTGGATGAGGAACAGGACGTGGAGCGCCACTTCTCTCTGGGCGAGCTCCGAGAACTCTTCACTCTCAACGAAGACACTGCCAGCGACACACACGACAAGTAAACGCTTCCTCTGACAACTCATTAGTGAGGATGCAGCAGGCACTTGTTATCCTATAGCCTATAGCTCGGCTAATGCTAGGTTGGGAATGCTAGATTAATGCTAATGCTAGGTTAATGATAATGCTTGGTTAATGCTAATATTAGGTTAGTGCTAATGTCAGGTTAATGCAAATGCTAAGTTCGTGTTAATGTTAGATTAATGCTATTGTTAGGTTAATGTTAATGCTAGGTTAGTGCTAATGCTAGGCTAATGCAAGGTTAGTGTTATTGTTAGGTTAATGATAATGCTAGACTAATGCTAGCTAATGTTAAGCTAATGCAGTGTGACGTGGACCAGCACCTGCATCCTCACTTGTATTTTATTCAGGAAATGCAAATATTGTAGTTTACAATGTTATTATTGTTTGCATCATATGTAGTTAAACGATTCTACTAATTACTGTGTAATGATAATGATAGATATTTTTCTCAAATTTAGAAATGATAAGAAAGTCACTTCTTGCACCAGGAATTAATAACAATTATTCATTATCTTATTATTAATAATAATAATACATTTTATTTAAAATCTCCTTTCATAACAATCAGGCACACTTTACAAAAAAAGATAAAAACAATAACATGAATCAATGAGGTAAGTAAAATTAAAAAGCGAAAGCACAAAATGAAATTTAGATTATTTGTTAATTTGAAGTTTCATGTATAAGGCTGACCTTACGCTATCATTAATGTCATTCTTATGACATTAGCATGAATGAGATGTCATGAAGACTGTCATTAAGTGTCATTTACTGAATTCTGACACATTTGGTATATGTTGGTATTTCTTGGGTTAGGGCAGGGGTCTGTAACCTGTGGCTCTAGAGCTTCATGTGTCTTTTTGACTCTTTTGGAATGTCTCCCTGTAGCTTTAAAAATTATATTTAAAAAATGAATTGTTACGTTTTACAGAGGGTTTTAAGGATTAATGACATTAACTTCAAATACAATTCTGATAAAACAATTTGTTAACTTACTTAAACATAAATCACATTGTGCAATAACTCTGCCACCTTCCTACTTCACCTCCTACAACATCTACTGACCATCAACTTTCCCTACACCTGTGGCTAACCTTAAGGTTTAAATCCCTGGTAATATAACTAACAAAAATAGTATTCTGGAAGACTTTGTGGGGAAAGGTTTATTTAATTCCCAACATGGCAGCTTAACATGCATGCTTGACATGTTGCAAGAAATTAGCAATTAGTATGTGACATCACATGATCATGAGTTATCAAATTCAAGTAATTTTTTGTCACCTTCAAATCCATTAACTTGTAATATTGTTCAATACTATTTTAACTGTATAGAATTTAATATATTGTTAATGTTAAACAAAGTGTAGGGTCTCATCTTTTGATCATGCTGGTCTTTTTCTCTCCTGTGTCGCTGTAAGGTTTCGCTGTCGTCGGTGTGTGAATGGCAGACAGGTCCAGCCTCCTGCTGATGGTTCAGACTGTACCAGTAACTATTCCCAGTGGAACCACTGCTTTGACAGGAGAGGCCTGAGGGACCAGGTGCTGAAGGCCTCCTGGGATGCAGCGGTCTCTTTTGTCTTCCACCAGCGTTCCCACGAAGACCAGAAAGGCCTAGTATAACACGGTCACACTCTACATGCATGTACTATTTATTTGTTGTATCGACTGTTTTATTTTTAATAAAATACATGTGAACCATAAGGTGTGATATCTACTCTTTAAAACTATAGGTTATTTACATAACCCTGGTTCTCTGAGTAATAGAAGTGAGATGTCTCACTATGGCAGTGGTTCCCGTACAAGAAAGCGCTCAATTTTCCCTTTCGCTGTTTCTGTTTTGTTGTCCTATAGCCTTTGTAATTTTTTTTGAGAATAGTTTGTTTTGTTTTTTTTAAGAACTGTTTTTAGGTATAGAGTTCACATCTGTATTATGAAATGGGAGAATTTGGCAAAATATCAGGGTTCAAAGTTAATTTACAAAAAAGTGAAATCATGCCACTTAATACTACTGCCAAATTGATTAATTTTGACCTTTTTTCCCTGAAAGCTAACACATGAAAATTTAAATATCTAGGAATCTGGATCACACATGATTTTAATGACTTTTTCAAAGCTAATTTCCTCCCATTATTGTGTCATTTAAAACAAGACTTGGAACGGTGGGGTCTGCTGCCTTTATCATTAGGAGGTAGAATCAATGTAATTAAAATGAATGTGCTGCCTACATTTTTGTATGTTTTTCAGAGCATTCCTCTGTTCCTGTCAAGATCTTTTTTCACATCAATTGATAAACTAATATCGGAGTTCATTTGGAATAAGAAAACACCTAGAATACATAAAAATATGTTACAACGCCATTGTCAAAATGGTGGATTTTCCCACAATAACTTTCAATATTACTACTGGGCTGCCAACATATGAAATATACTCTACTGGAAAGGATCCCAAATCTCTGATTCAACCCCTAAATGGCTTCAATTGGAACATTTGTCCTGTCATTCTACCTCTTTAGATGCATTGCTTAATACAGATCTTTCTTTACTTAAACGTATATCTGAATATTCTTCAAATCCAATAATTAAACACACTTTCAAGATATGGACGCAATTTCTAAGAGTTTTTTCATTAAAAGATATTTCAATCCACGCCCCAATAACAAAAAACCATGTTTTGGTCCTGCCCAAAACTGGATGGGTTTTGGAAACTGATATTTTCAACATTTACAGATGTCATAAAAACGTCATTAAAACCCACACCCATAGCGGCAATATTTGGGGTCATACCACCTGACTTGCATCTCAGTCGTCGGGCCAAAACTATGGTTGCTTTTGGTTCTCTTTTGGCACGCTGACTGATAATGTTTAAATGGAAGGACAAACATCCTCCGAGTTTCAATCATGGATGAATGATATTGTTCATTTCTTGAAATATGAGTAAATACGATACACCACAAGGGGCAGTGGCCAGAAATTTTATACTAGCTGGCAACCTTTTCTCACTTACATAAAGAAAATGGAAGCGAAGGATACTGTAAATTAGAGCTGATGATCCCACCACTTTTTGGGTAACTTATTAGGGGGCCAAGCCCGTGGGGCCTAGGACCAGCGGTGCTAGGAACCCTATTGTAATCGTAAGGATTTTTATTATTATATTTATTATGTTTCCTTGGGTAAAAGTAGTGCTGCAGGCTAAACCGTGCTAGGTAGGGCGGTGCCCTTTGGTGGTTGGGTCCAAAACCCCCAGGGGACCTTGGACGCAAAAATTCACATATATCCGCCAGCAGGTGGCGCTC
Organism: Gouania willdenowi; assembly: GCF_900634775.1. NCBI lineage: Eukaryota > Metazoa > Chordata > Actinopteri > Blenniiformes > Gobiesocidae > Gouania > Gouania willdenowi. The sequence continues at coordinate 40,706,176 of NC_041047.1, forward strand.
TAACAAAGGTCAAAGCGTTTTGGCCAATAATTCCCACACCGTTTGTTGCAAATTTAAAACCTTCATATCCACAGATTCCTTAAATAGCACTGAATCACCTGGGCTAGGCCACGCCCATTTCCGCCTAAACTTTTCTCGGCGCAAAAACTGAAAAACCTACTTTTTTGAACTCCTCCTTGGGGTTTTGTCCAATCAGCGTGAAACTTGGCACGTAGAGTCTTCAGTTGGACGTAATCTCCAGTTAACTCTATGAGTTTGTTCGGGTAACGTTTTCTAGCTGGCTATAAAAATGCAAACTGGCGCATATCTCAGTCAAAATAAATGCTAACAACACCAAATCTGAGTTCCTTAGTTGGCATGTGACTGTGAGGGTATGCGCCAAATTTGAATGATGTAGACCACTAGGGGGCGCTACAAATAACGAATATTTATATCTCCTAATTGGCACGACCAATTGTTACCAAATTTGGAGGGGATGATCTTGGGTCCTTCCTGAGGCGATATCTCAAAGTTATTCACGATTGGTCAAAGTGGGCGTGGCTAATGACATAATAACACATAAATAAACAAACATTTATTTCTGCTGAATTATTATGTTGAGGGCAGTGAATTTTACAGGGTTGATATAGACGACTACACAGACCACCCATACCAATTATAGCGTCACTAGGTGGCGCTATAATTGCAAAAACATTTTGGCCTTTAACTTTCACAATTTAATTTACATCTTTAAAACATTTATATCCACATGTTCCCTACATAGAGTCGCATCTTCTGACATAGGCCACGCCCACTCCCACAGCACATTGCTCTTTGTAAGTCACGACATATCAAAAACCTAGTTTTTCAAATTCCTCCTTGGGGTTTTGTTTCATCCCCATGAAACTTGGCACGTAGAGTCTTCAGTTGGACCTGATCTAAAGTTGATAAAATCATTTTTTTGGCTCAAAATATGCGCGAATAATTACTGAGTAAAATTTTCTAGCTAGCTATAAAAATATGCAAAGCTATAAAAACTGTTGCATATCTCGGTCAAAATAAATGCTAACAACACCAAATCTGAGATCCTTGGTTGTCATGTGACTGCAAGGGTACAAGCAAAATTTTAATAAGTTATGCCACTAGGGGGCGCTGCAAATATGGGAAATGTATATATCATAAATGGCAAGACCAATTTTTACCAAATTAGGTGGGTATGACCTTGGGACGCTCCTGGGGCCGTATCTCAAAGTGAATCGCAATTGGTCAAAGTGGGCGTGGCTTATTACCAGTGCTGGGAACGTTACTTTAAAAAAGTAATTAGTTATAGTTACTCACTACTTGTTCCAAAAAGTACCTGCGTTAGTAACTGAATTACTCTGTAATAAAAGTAACTCATTACCAAGGAAAGTAACTATTTGCATTACTGTTAAAAAAAAAAAAAAAAGTTGCTATACGTCAAATAATTCAGATTTTTTAGATGCATGTGTCGTGAGGTGCTTCATAAATTTTGAGTTGCTTACAACGGATGTTGACAAAGTCTTCACTCCTGGATATAAAGAACACTTCACATGCACGTTCTTGCCTTTGACCACAATTAATTTAAAGTAGTGTTTGTATCGTCACCTTAAAAATGACAACTTTTCATCAGACTGCTCCACGCTCGCCATCTCTGCTGCTTCATCCAATCTGCAGTGTGTGTGTGTGTGTGTGTGTGTGTGTGTGTGTGTGTGTGTGTGTGTGTGTGTGTGTGTGTGTGTGTGTGTGTGTGTGTGTGTGTGTGTGTGTGTGTGTGTGTGTGTGTGTGTGTGTGTGTGTGTGTGTGTGTGTGTGTGTGTGTGTGTGTGTGTGTGTGTGCGTGCGTGCGTGCGTGCGTGCGTGCGTGCGTGCGTGCGTGCGTGCGTGCGTGCGTGCGTGCGTGCGTGCGTGTCTCGCAAGTGTTGGCATGTCGCCTTAGCCAATCATAATCGCTCACCTTGTTTTTAACCCACCTGCTCACTACATTGAGTAAGAAGCCAGGGATGCTTTCGGATCACAGTTCATTTAATCAATACATGTAACGCACCGCATTTAACGTTAAGTAACGATAACAGCGTTGTAACGGCATAAAAAGTAATTAGTTAGATTACCCCGTTTCTGAAAAACAAACGCTGTTACCTAACGCCGTTATTTTAAACGCCGTTATTCCAAACACTGCTTATTACTACATAACATATAAATAAACAAACCTTTATTTCAGCTGAAGTATTATGTTGAGGGCTGTGAAATTTACAGGGTAACTATAGAAGAGCACACAGATCACCCATACCACAAAGTGTACCACGAGGTGGCGCTATAATAGGTGCAAATTTTATTTTTTATTTATTTATTCAGTTCATTTCCGACATGGTTGCATTCACAGAAATTCATTTGACATTCAGAGCAAAATCACATCATTGTTTTTTTTTTTTTTTTTTTTTTTTTTTTTTGTCCTTTTTCATGCCGGAAAGGGCGACGGAAAAAAGCATTATGCTTATCTAGATCCGTCCCCTAATTTGAACACAGATAATTTTACATCCAACCTCGTTTCTTCCCCTTTTTTTTTTTTTTTTTTTTTTTTTTTTTTGTGATGTGTTCTCGTCTGCAGTCATTGTTCCTGTTGTTACTCCTCATCACAGTCTTTTTCCCCCGTATTTCCACGAGCTTTCTTTTCCAGTCGTTGTTTACGTTCCTCCAACTCTCCAAACGTGAAGTTCTTCTTCTCTCTGAGAACCTTCATATCCTCTGAGAGTCGCCTCAGCTTACGATCCATCCGGAAGGCACATGCACAGACACATACCCCCATCATTAGCAGGCCAAAGATCATGACTCCTAGCAGATAGATGTCCTCCACATCTTCCACTTTCAGCTGGGAGAGACAGAGCATCTGGCTTCTCCCTCGTGCGTCCACGACATATCCACTTGGGTATGTGTCCTTTGGACACGGTATTTCGTGCTGAAGCAATTGCCTCGTTGAGAAGATTTTGTCAATGGCGCTCAATGACCAGTTGATGAGTTCCATGTCGTTGCTGTAGAGTTCAATGGAGAGTTGACTTGAGATCTGTATGTGTGTAAAAATGTCCTCCTCGTTTTGTCCTTAAATTGCTTCAGATTATCTGACTGTTGTGTCTCTTTGTCAAGGCTGTTCCAGAGGTTCATGGCTCTATACACAGTACTATGTTTGCCAACGTTTGATATGACCCTGTTTGGTCTAAACACATTATTATGTCTGAATTCATAGGGATTTTGATTGTATGTGAAACGTTTTTGGATTTGATGTGGTAATTTTTTTGATGAAGCCCTAAATGCATGTATTTGTGTGTTATAGTGTATTATTTCTTGCAGTTTTAGGTATTTTGACTTCTCAAATAAATCGTTTGTGTGTGTGTTGTGTGGTACTTTATGTAAAATTCTTATAGCTTTTTTTTGTTGTTTAAATAGTGGTTCAAGATACGTTTTGTAGTTATTACCCCATATTTCGGAGTAGTAATTTAAGTGCGACGCTATGAGTGAAGAATATATTGTTTTAAGTGATTTGGTATGTAGGATTTGTTGAAGCTTCCATAGGATGTAACTGCTTTTGGCCACTTTGTTTTTAACTATTTGTATATGTTTTTTCCAGGTCAGCTTGTCGTCCATCCACACTCCAAGTACCCTATATTCTTTTACTTGTTCTATTATTTCCTTGTTTAGTTTCAGTCTTATATCTCCTGTTTTTTTTCTCTTTCCAAAGTTAATGAATTTTGTTTTACTGACGTTTAGGGCTAATTTGTTTACATCTAACCAAGTTTGAATTTTTAATAGTTCTTCATTTGTTGACTCTATTAAAGTGTTAACGTCTTTGCCTGAGCATAGAATGGTTGTGTCATCTGCAAACAATGTTAGTTTTAGGCAATTGGTGACTTTGAAAATGTCGTTTATGTATAGAATGAACAGTTTTGGCCCCAAAATTGAACCCTGAGGAACACCACACTGTATGGTTTGGCATTTTGATATGTGTTCTTCAAAGTCAACATATTGTCTTCTATTTGTCATATAGCTTTTAATCCATTTTAAGGCGTTACGCTTTATTCCGTAATTTTGAAGTTTTTCTTCTAGAATATCATGATTAATTGTGTCAAAGGCTTTTTTTAGGTCCAGAAAAATTCCAAATACAAATAGTTTTTTTTCTAATGCTTCTCTTATGTTCTCCGTGATGTCAATTATAGCCATTGCTGTTGAACGTCCTTTTCTAAATCCATATTGTCCTTCATGTAGTATATTATTGTCTTCTATAAATTTGTCGAGTCTGTTCATGAACAGTTTTTCCAGAATTTTTGACAGTTGTGATAATATTGATATAGGTCGATAATTAGTGAAATTACATTTTTCTCCACCCTTGTAAATCGGTCTGATTTTTGCAATTTTCATCTTTTCTGGGAAAACCCCATTCTTGAATGATAGATTACTTATATATGTTAGTGGCGGGGTTATTTCAGCTGTTATGGTTTTTATTAGACTCATAGTTAGATTATTAACGTCTCTGGATTTTTTTGAGGTACAGGTAGTGATTATTCTCTCCACCTCTGCTTCTGTTACTTCTTCGAGTACAAGATACTTATCAACGTCTTTCTTCTCATTGTCAAAATGGTTCCATTTAAGTGTTGGGTGTTTATTTATCTCTTTCTCTATGTCTTTTCCAGTATTTATGAAAAAACTGTTGAGTTCTTGTGCTATTATGTTTTTATTGTGTTCTTTTACATTGTTTATTATAAAATGGTCTGCATTTTTTTCTTTGCATTTACGCATGGTTATGTTATTTATTATTTCCCACAATTTTTTGTTTTTGTTTTTATTCTCTTTTAATTGTTTTTCATAATATTCCCTTTTTTTTTCTCTAAGTAAATTATTAACTTTGTTTCTGTATTTTTTATAATGTATTTCTGCTTTTAATGTTTTTTCTGTTATATATTTTTTATATAGTATGTTTTTCTTTTTGCATACGGACCAAAATGCATTTTGGTCTGTAACTTTCACACTTTAAATCACATCTTCCAAAACTTCATATCCACCTGTTCACAGCAAATGGCACGTTGGCCTGTGTCCTGACGCTCACCACGAGCCTGTCATCATTCGTGACGTACTTTCAGGGGCTCCGTAAAACCTGGGGTCCGAGTCGCAAGGGAAGGCCTGGCCCCCTTTCATAACTGCTTGCAGTTCTCATTATTATTATTATTATTATTATTATTATTATTATTATTATTATCTTGTTATATTATTTTATTAAGTTTTGCACATGTTAGTCTAACTACTGTTTATATTTATGTTTAGATTTTTTCTAGTTGATTGTTATTATTTAATGTCAAGACAGTTTTTGTGACTTTTAAAGAAGTTGAGTGTAAAATGTCCACTTTTCTGTGTTCTGATGCTTCAGCTGCAGCAGGTAAAAAAGACTCAATGAGAAACAGGGTTTTTATACTGTAGATAGGGACTTTAGACTTGAAAGTGGCTTGTGTATAAAAAATCTACACGTGAAAAAATTTTAATGTCACAAATGACAAGAAAAAATGTATAGACGTGTTTACACATAAAATTATAGCTGCAAACTTGTAATCCAACATTTATTCACATGTTTTTTTTAATTACTTGCACAAATGATTGTTTACCGTAATTAAAAAACATGTGAATAAATGTTGGATTACAAGTTTGAAGCTGTCATTTTATGTGTAAATATCAGTCTCTAAATGTTTTTCCATCATTTGTGTAAATTTATTTCACATGTGAGAATTTTTTATACACAAGCTCAAATCACATTCTACAAGCTCTCACATTTTGCAACATATCTACCTTTATATATTGCTTCTATACAACAGTATTGAAAGCACATTTTGTGAAACATTTCCTAACTGACAGTTGATTAATGTCTATATCAGCACTCATTGAATGTCTCTTGTCCTGTCAAATTACTATTTTTTTTCTTCTTTCTTTTTTCTTTTTTTTTTTCACCTTGTCTGCACATGCTGTTGAAGGTTAACACTACAAGAAGTGCAATCTTTTAGCAGCAATGCATATTTTATTATTGCAATTAAATAAATGAATTTATTTCATTGCATAATTGTGACCATCACCAGCCCTCCCTAGGGAAGGGTAAATACTTTATTAAAGGGAGGATGTAAAAAAGAGAGGGCAGTGTTACACCAGGGTGAGGGGGGTGGGGGGGGGGAGTTAACAGGGAGGAGGGATACAAGATAGGAAAACGAATGGGTGGGGAATAGTCAATAAGTTTCAAGTGATGCAATGTGAAATTGTGGCTGTGTATATTGTGCTTATTGTTGTGTTATCAAGCCAGTCTGGTGACCAGTGTGCGGCTTAGGAATAATGGTGGTGGCTGTGAGCAGAGGAGGAAGTGAGTGGAAGTTACATAAAACAGGTATTTGGGAACGTGTCTATGGTTGAGCCCAGTATGAGTGTTATCCCACAGCCCGAGGCCAGTGCGTCCATGACAAATGTAATTCCAAGAACCGCTACTGCAAAACCCATGAGCCGCCCCCGGGCCCGAAGAAGCAGTCGGTCCAGCAGAAAGAGCGGGAAATCTAGGGCCCCCGGCGACCACCCCACGACCAAGCAGCCCCCCGAACGCCCCCAAGATCCCAAGCCGAGAGGCAGCCATTGCCCCCCCCATACACACCCGAGAAGGCCCCAAGGAGCCAAGGACCCAGCGCACCACGCCACCGATCCCAACCCCCAGGCCCCCCAGCCCCCCACAACCACCCACACCCCCGCGCCCAGCCCCCCGAGGGGATGGCCCAGAGAACTCCCCGCCCGAGACCCCAGCGGAGGAGCCGAAGCCCACGCCCAGCAGACGACCAGAGCGACGCCGAACGGGCAGCCGGCGGGCACCCGCCGGCGAGCCCAGAGCCAGCAGGGACCCGACCCCATGCCAGGAGGACCCGGAATGGATGCAGCACCAGGAGCAGCCCGCCCAGGGCGGACGACCACACCCCAAGCCGCATAAGGCACCAGGGGGCCGCCGGGAGTCCCACCGCCGGCCCCCAGGCACCCCAACCTAGCCCCCCCCCGGCGCCCCAGATCGCCCTTTGCTGATGCCGCCTGCGCCACGAGCTTCAGTTCTTTAAAGCCAGGGCCCCCTCCAGAGGCCAAGCTAGACCGCCCCGCCGGGATGTGGCCCCCTATTCTGGCCCCGACACCCTGCCTCACGGGGGATTGCCCAAGCAGGGGCCGCACCAGAAGGTATGCAAGGGGGTCCACCCGCCCCGGAGGACCCCCGCCAGGACCGGCCTGGCCAGCCAGCCAAGCACCCCGGGCCCCAGGAGCACCCCCCGGCACCAGGACCCCCCAAGGGCAAGCCCCCCGGGACGCGCCCCCCACCCCGGCCCAGGACCCGGCCACAGCCCAGCAGGACCGCACAGCCCCAGAAGGCACAAGGCCAGCAGCCCAGGGCTCCCCGCCCCCCGGACAGCACAAGCCACGGGGCAGCGCCCCCCCGCCGGCCCGCGAGCAACCGGCGACCCCCACCGCGGGGACGGAGGCACCCCAACGGCACACATCCAGCGCGGGACAGCAGCCCCCAGCCAAAGATGCCCCGGACCCACCCACCAGTCCGCAGATGGCAGGACATACCCACCAGGCGGCCGAAAGCAACCTCAACCACCGGAACAGCTAGCGCCGCCCCCCCCAGTAAACAGCATCATCCCGAGGCGCCAAACAACCCTGCCCCAACCCCGGTGAGGACACCAGCACCCCCCCAGCTCACCCACCCCCCAAACCGGCGAGGCAGGCCGCCCCGGGCCCGCACACCGCGGGGCCCGCCCCCAAGGCCACCAGGAGACGAAACAAGCACCAAGCCACACCCAAGGGGGAGAGGCACCCCCGCGCCCCACCAGGCCGACACCGCCCGGAAAGACCCCGGCAAAGCCCCCCCGAGACCCACCGCCACGCCCGACCGCACCATCCTGATGTACTTTTACTCTATGCAGTGGCCCAGCCACCAACAGAGGGGCCAGGCCCCCACCGGAGAGGCCCAAATATGTGTACCAACCCACCACCCTGTTATGGTGCCTCTCCATTCCCCTGTGTGAATGTGTGTGTTTGGTGAATGTATGGGGTGTAATTAAAAGAAGGGGGATGGAGGGGAGCGGTGCAATGGAGGAGGAGGAGGAGGGGGGAGGACGAGACAGGGGGACGGGGAGCAAGGGGAAGGAGCGGCAGGGGAGCACGCAGGGCCCCAGCCCCAGAGACCAACCAGATGCGCATGCAAGGGGCAACAGCGCCAAATCAAACAGCCCCGGGACCTCGTGAACACCCAGAAGGAATGCACACCCGTGCTGAGGCAACAAGGCACCCCGGCAACCCACCCCAGCCATCCTGGCCAAGACCACCCCAGAGGCCCAAGGCGGCCCAGGCCTACAGTTGGGCTAGTGCGTTAGTAAAGAGTGGTGCTGGCAGTCGCTTGCAGGCTAGATCATCAGGCTTTTAAAAATTTACTAATTGTTGTATAAGTGTCATTAAGGCCCTTCCTCACAATACAATTATGTGGTCACCTTTGTTCACTACAGACACATACACAGACTGAACTACTCAATACTGACCCTCTGTTCTTTTCTTTCCACACTCACAGCAGCTGAACTTCCGGTTCTCTGCAGCAGCACTGCAGATTACTCCATCCTGGAGTGTATTGGTTATGGCAACTTTGGGCAGGTGATGAAGTGCCAGAACCTTAAGAACAACGAGACGGTGGCTGTGAAAATCATCAAGGACGGCTTTGAAGACCATCTTGAGAATGAGGTACCTGTTTGCACCTTCTAACATTTGATGGCTCAGGTTTTGCTATTTCTAAATTCTATGAACAATATTTTTGTTATCAATGTGTAATTACTTCAACATGGTAATGTGCTTTTCAAAGGAGACGCGAGAGGTAAGGAGACGCGAGATGTTCTGAGAGTCACGTGACAGTCTGTGAAAATTCAACATGGCGGCTAGCTGCCTTGACTAGCATACCAACTTTGTTTATTTGTAAATATTAACACTTCTTACCGTTAAATCCACGCCACAAACGAGAGCCGACCACGCGCCCTCTCACCAGCCAGAGTGGAGGACCTCGAAGACTTCATCGACCGATATTACGCCGAGTACGTAATGGAATCCGGACCGAAAGCCGCGAGCACATCAGGTAAGTCCGCTAAACGCCGAAAAAATGAATCGACATCAACAGACACGTCAGATCTGGAGGCAGAATCCCACACCGAGGTCCTAAAATCCATCAATAAGAGGCTGGGTGTGGTCGACTTGCTGCACCAAGATTTTCAGGAAATGAAAACCAGCCTGGAATTTGCATACCAACAAATTCAGGACTTACAGAAAGTCAATCAAGATATCCATTTGGCTTTATCTGCGGTGACCACGGAGGTAAAAGAGCTGAAAAATGAAAACAGGCTTCTTAAAGAGACAGTCCTGGATATCCAATCTCGCAGTATGCGAGACAACGTAATATTCTCAGGTATTCCAGAAACCCCCAACGACGACCCAGAGGCTCTGCTGAAAAACTTCATGTCGTCTGCGCTTAAAATCCCAGCAGAAACCGTGAAAAACATCACCTTTCACCGTGTCCATCGTCTCGGTCCACGCAGAGGTAATCACCCACGCCCTATCATTGCCAAATTTGAACACTTTCAACAGAAAATCCAGGTTAAAAGTAAAGGTAGGGAACTTAAAGGTACGCAATTCGGCATGAATGATCAATTCCCTCGAGAAATAAATGAACGCCGAAAAACCTTATATCCTATCTTCAAAGAAAACCGACAGAGAGGCCGTAATTCCAAACTGGTCGTAGACAAGCTTTACATAGATGGCCAACTATTTAGGGATTCTAACATCACCCCCTGGCTCTACTAAGAAAAATAAAATAAAACATGTAAAGAAAAAAAAAGAAAAAAAAAAAAAAAAAAAAACACACAGATGATTTATGAGTTAATATTGAAAGGATAATTATCCACTCATGGTGTAGTTCAGGTAGCACTATTTAAAAGGTAAAATGTGTATGTGTGTGTGTGTGTATATATATGTACTCTATGTGTATGTATATCTATATATATGTATGTTAACAAAACTTAAAAAAAAAAAAAAAAAAGAAATATAAACAATAATAATTAAATATGTATGTATGTGTGTATATATATATATAAAATAATTGAAATAATTCAAAAGATAAATAAAATAAAATAATGGATATGTGTATATATACTAAATGTGTGTGTATGTATGTATGTGTATGTTTGCTCAGATGTTGGTAAACACGTATAGGCTCGTACAGTTTCACATGACACTCTCTACCCCCATGTCACCTCTTTCTTCTCCAACCCCTAACCTTTTTTTTTCTTTCACATCCACTCAATACCCCCCCCTTCCTACACTTTATATAATTACCCGTTGCGTGTTTTATTCTTTTGGTACTGGTTGTTGTTGTTGTATGTTTGTGCTTCTCACTAACCTTCTCAACCCAGCCCCTTACCTTGTGGTGGTATCGCATGATAAGCATTTCTTCTCCTTCTTTCTTGCATTGAAGTCTATCACGACACAGCTGTGCACAAATGCTCTCAGACTCTTGGTTATGCTCACATTCGTAAGGACTAAACCGCACTCCTTTCCATGTCTCAGTTTACAGTAACATCTTGGAATGTGCGTGGCATTCGCTCGCCGGCTAAAAAGATCAAGATATTTGATTATGTATCAAGATTAAATGCAGACATTGTTTTCTTTCAAGAAACTCACTTACTTCAATCAGAAGAAAAATCTCTGACAGACTTAAATTTTAACAAAATATATAACTCGTGTTTCAATTCCAGGCAAAGAGGAGTCTCGGTTCTTTTCAACAAAAGGTTGCTCTTTAACATAATCAACTCCACCATAGACCCAGAGGGTAGATATATTATTATCAAAGTGGTAATCTATAATAAATGTTTCACAATTCTAAACCTCTACGCCCCCAATAACGACGACCCTGAATTCTTCCATAGAGTTTTTTCGGAGCTATCGGACCTATCTGCAGATTCATCTGTAATCATCGGAGGTGACTTCAATCTGACACTCAACACATCATTAGACAGATCCAGTAAGTGCCCAAATACAAAACCGTCTCGATCTACTAAAGTATTAATGAATTACATGGATGATCTTGGAATAGGTGACGTATGGAGACTGAACAATCCAACTAAAAAAGAATACACCTTCTTCTCCCCTGTGCATAAATCCTTCTCCCGAATCGACTTTTTTCTCTCAAATAAATCCATTGCACATAAGATTTCCTCTAAAATACATCCTATAATCATTAGCGATCATGCCCCGATATCCCTCACCCTGAAGTGTGACCCTAATCAGAAATTATCCTCTCTGTGGCGCTTTAATACTTCCTTACTTAATGACAGTGAATTTGGTAAAATGATAAGAAAAGAATGGGAGGACTTTCTATTAACAAACGATTCTCTGGAAGTGTCACCGTCCTTACTCTGGGAAACCGGCAAGTCTGTCATCAGAGGGAAGATTATATCATACTCTTCTTATAAGAAAAAACAGGAACAGATAGCAGAAAAAACGATCGAAGAAAAAATTAAGAAACTTACGGAAGAATACGCAGCTAACCCGTCTGAACTTTTATGGAAAAAACTCCAAAATACAAAACTTAATCTGGACATAATTTTATCTAAGAAAACGGATTTTATTTTACAACAACTACGGTACAAAAACTTTGACTACAATAATAAATCAGGCAAATATTTAGCAAATCAGCTTAAACACAACAAAGAAAACTATTTCATAGCGGCAATTTCTGATAATTCAGGTCAAACTTTAAACTTACCTCAGGACATTAATAAGGTTTTTCATGATTACTATCAAAACCTATACTCATCAAACTTAAACCCTGACCCTGAAGATATGAAAACCTTCCTCAATAACTTAAACCTACCACAGCTCACCATAGAGCAGAAAACCACCTTAGACTCACCATTAACCTTACAAGAACTACAAAATGCTTTGGATAGCATGTCAACAGGCAAAGCACCAGGTCCAGATGGGTTCCCTGCTGAATTCCTAAAACACTTCTGGTCAATGCTGGCTCCGCTCTTTTTCAGAGTAGTAACAGAGATTAAAAATAAAGGTTATGTAGGAGGTCACATGAATACAGCAAACATTAAATTACTACTTAAACCAGACAAAAACCCCATGTTACCCTCAAGTTACCGTCCCATCTCACTTATTAACACAGACATAAAAATTATTTCCAAAGCACTCACTTCCAGGTTAGAGAAAGTCGTACAGTCAATTATATACCAAGACCAGACAGGATTTATTAAAAATAGACACTCCACAGACAATGTTAGAAGACTGTTTAATTTGATCAACATGGCACAGAACTCTAAAAAGAAAACAATAATCTTGTCACTAGACGCAGAAAAAGCATTCGATAGAGTCAACTGGTCGTTCCTCCTTGCTGTCCTTGACAGATTTGGCTTTGGAGATTCATTCATACAATGGATCTCCACCCTATACTCTAAACCTAAGGCCTCAGTAACCACAAACAAAATAACATCCCAAAGCTTCACACTGCAGAGGGGAACGAGACAAGGTTGCCCACTCTCACCTTTGCTTTTTGCAATATTTGTTGAACCTCTCGCATCAGCTGTTCGTCAGAACTCTGTTATTAGAGGGATCCACTCATCCATCTCAGAACACAAAATTAATCTTTATGCGGATGACATTTTACTCTATTTAGAAGAACCCCAATCTTCATTAGAAGAATTATTTAAACTAATAAACAGCTTCTCTAAACTATCAGACTATTCCATTAACTGGTCAAAATCATCAATCCTTCCTTTAACGAAAAATTCATGGAACCCAGCAATCCAAAACCCACAATACCCCTCCCCCACAAATATAATTAAATATCTAGGCTTAAATATATCACCAAACCTAAATGAATTAATTAAACTGAATCTAGACCCTCTGTTGGATAAAGTCACAGAAGACCTGCGGAGATGGAACAATCTCCCCATCTCACTCCTTGGCAGAATAGCCTCAGTTAAAATGAAAATCTTACCTAAAATAAACTATCTGTTCTCTATGATCCCACTGAAACCACCAACGCAATGGTTCAAAAGATTAGATTCTGCAATTACAAAATTCTATGCTAAGAATAAAAAACCCAAAATAAGCCTTTCAACTCTTCAAAAAAATAAAAGCGAGGGAGGGTTGGAAGCCCCTAATTTCACGCATTATTACCTAGCAAACCAAATTCTATATTTAACAGAATGGTTAAAACCAAAAGAATACCACAACACCTGGCTAGAAATAGAACAGCTAGACTGCAAACATATTAAACTCTCTGATCTCCCTTTTATCACTATGACCCTGAAACATCATAACTGCTTTAAAAACCCACTGATTGCCTCCACCCTGACTGCGTGGTGGAAAGCCCTGGACATAACAAATGTTCAATTAAAAACTAACATGCTGTCTCCAATCTGGCACAACCCTGACTTTAGAAACAAAAAAACACCACTCTATCTAAAAACATGGGAAGATAGCGAAATTATTCATCTCCAAGACCTCTTCGAAAATGATAAGCTCAGGACATATAACAATCTAACCCAAGCATTCGATATAAATAAAAGTAACTTTCTACAGTACTTACAAGTAACAGAGACAATAAAGAAAACTACTCCACTAGACTTAACTACTTTACAACCTCCAGAACTGGCTATATATATGAAAAAAATTTCAACAAAATCAAAAAAACTCTCAAAAATATACAGAGCGCTCTCGAACACTAACTGTAATTACTTACCAATCGCGAAGTGGGAGGCTGAACTCTCAATCACCCCGAGCACTGATTTCTGGACAGAAATTTGTTGTAATACTTTTAAGATGACAAAAAACACAAACCTTCAGCTAATTCAATACAAGGTCCTCCACAGATCCCACATTACCCAACAGAAAATGCATAAAATGGGCTTCTCAGCAACAGACATCTGCTCTCAGTGCACCCAGAATACAGCGGATTCCTATCTACATGCCTTATGGCTTTGCCCCCCAGTTCAACACTTTTGGATTCTAATCACTGAAAAACTGTCCTCCATTTTGGACTGCAGGATTCCTTTATCTCCAAATCTTTGTTTGATTGGAGACCTGACAATGCTTCAACTTCCAGCAAACCAATCACAATCAATCCTTGCGGCACTAGCCATAGCAAAAAAAACAATATTACTAAATTGGAAAGACAAAAAATCCTTAAACATAAACCAATGGCAAAATCTCCTCACAGAATTTATTTCCATGGAAAAGATGTCTGCTCTCAGAAAACAAAAAAAAACAATGTGCTTTGAGGAGCGTTGGACTCCTTTTTTAATTGCATTAAATCTAAATTTTTAAAAGCCTGATGATCTAGCCTGCAAGCGACTGCCAGCACCACTCTTTACTAATGCACTAGCCCAACTGTAGGCCTGGGCCGCCTTGGGCCTCTGGGGTGGTCTTGGCCGGGATGGCTGGGGTGGGTTGCCGGGGTGTCTTGTTGCCTCGGCACGGGTGTGCATTCCTTCTGGGTGTTCACGAGGTCCCGGGGCTGTTTGATTTGGCGCTGTTGCCCCTTGCATGCGCATCTGGTTGGTCTCTGGGGCTGGGGCCCTGCGTGCTCCCCTGCCGCTCCTTCCTCCTGCTCCCTGTCCCCCTGTCTCGTCCTCCCCCCCTCCTCCTCCTTTGCTCTTGCACCCGCCATCCTGTTGGGTTGGGTGTGGGGGGCTCCCGTTGGTCTGGGGCACTGGTGGGGGGGCTGTGGCTCCCGCCTGGGGGGCGGGCGGTGCCGTGCCGGGTGGGTTGGCTGGGGGGTGGTCTCGTTGGGGGGCCTGGGGTGGTGGGGTCCTTGGCTCCGGTCCGGGGGGATCCGGGGTGGGGGTAGCTTTGGGGGTGGCTGCTGCCCGGGGTCGGCGATTGCCTCCTGGGTCGCTGGGTGGCGGGGTGTGGCTGTGGGTTGCTCCGTCGGCCCTTGCGGGTCCTCGGCTTGGCTCCCTAGGGCGCGCCCTTGCCAGGGATGTCGCTTGCGCGACGAGCCAGGCGGGGCCCCCTCCGGGGCTTTTGTTTGGCCGCAATGGTTGGGGTGTGGCCGTTACGGCTAGGGGTGTGGGGTGGGGGGTGCTATGGGGCCTCCCCGGGGGTCGTGTTGGGTGGGTGTGCGGGGGCGCGGCGCGTGGCTCTTGGCCTGGTGGATCCACGTCGGGATTGGCTGGTCTGCTGGCTGGGTGCACCGGGCGCCGTGGGCGCCATTCCGGGGCGGGGGCGTCCCGGGGGTGGATCCGTGGTCTGGGTGTCCGGGGGCGTGCTCTCCTGTCATCTGCCCGGGGACCGGCCGCGGCGCGTGGCGGCGCTGCGCAGCCTTGGGCGGGGCGGGGCTGGTGGCCTGGGGCCCGCTGTCGTCCGGGGTGTGCTGGCGTCAGGGGGGTGTCTCGTGCCGGTGCGTGGGTCGTCGGGGATCGCCTCCGTGGGGGGGGGGGGCTCTACTGGCGCCGTTGGTGTGGGATGGCGGTACCGGGCTGGGGGTGCTTCGGTACTCGGGCTTGCCGGTCCGTGGCTGGCGGGGTGGCCCTGCTTGGCGGTAGATGGTGTCCTCTTTTGTCGGGGGGGCCGGGGCCGCCTCCCGGTGGAGAGTGTTATATCGTGGCGCCGGGTGGGCCTGTGCTGGCCCTGGTGCGGGCACGGGCCTCCCCCCTGCTCGGCCGCCCTCCTTGGCGGCGGGGGGGCGTCGCTCTGGGCCGGCGTGCGGCGGGGGTCGCCCCCTGGAGCACCGGGGGATGGGGTTGGTGCCTGGCTGCGCCAGGGGGTGGGGGGTGCCGCCGTGCTCCGCGGGGCCGTCGCGGTCTGGGGGGGTGCCGTGGGGGGGGTCTCCGGCTTTGCTGCTCCGGGGCCCGCAGTGCCGCTTGCCCGTCTGCACCATCTACCCTCTCGCGTGGCCCGCCATGCGGACGGGCCCGGCTCGCACCAGACACGCCTCCTACATGTACACTTCACCTCACTCCCAGCTGGTCTGGCTCACTCACATAATGCACCACACACCCATACCCAACCCTTGGGGGGCTGGATGGTGGGACTGGGGGTGGAGGGGGCCGCCACCTGTGTCACTATGTAGTGGCGTGGGGGCGGCACTCCCACCTCTAGTTACCATACTAATCCCTCCAATTTTAATCGCACTTCAACATGCCACCCCCCGGAGGGTGTACTCACCTACACCCTCCGGCCTATTACACCACATACACATATATCCACAGAGGCAGGATGGGGAGCACCGCTCCCCTCCTTCCCCCTTCTTTTAATTACACCCCATACATTCACTAAACACACATTCACACAGGGGATAGGGAAGTGCCTCTCCATTGGGGAATGGAGAGGCACCATAACAGGGAGGTGGGTTGGTTCACATATTTGGGCCTCTCCGGTGGGGGCCTGGCTCCTCTGTTGGTGGCTGGGCCACTGCTTAGAGTAAAAATACATCAGGATGGTGCGGTCGGGCGTGGCGGTGGGTCTCGGGGGGGCTTTGCTGGGGTCTCTCCTTGCGGGGTCTTTCCGGGCGGTGTCGGCCTGGTGGGGCGCGGGGGTGCTTCCTCCCCTTGGGTGTGGCTGGGTGCTTGTTTCGTCTCCTGGTGGCCTTGGGGGCGGGCCCCGCGGTGCGCGGGCCCGGGGCGGCCTGCCTCGCCGGTTTGGGGGGTGGGTGTGCTGGG
Source organism: Gouania willdenowi (assembly GCF_900634775.1). Taxonomy (NCBI): domain Eukaryota; kingdom Metazoa; phylum Chordata; class Actinopteri; order Blenniiformes; family Gobiesocidae; genus Gouania; species Gouania willdenowi. The sequence goes on from NC_041047.1 coordinate 40,722,930, forward strand.
GGTGTGCTGGTGTCCTCGCCGGGGTTGGGGCGGGGTTGGGGCGGGGTTGCTTGGCGCCTCGGGGTGATGCTGTTTACTGGGGAGCGGCGCTAGCTGTTCCGGTGGTGGAGGTTGCTGTCGGCCGCCTGGTGGGTCTATCCTGCCGTTTGCGGACTGGTGGGTGGGTCCGGGGCATCTTTGGCTGGGGGCTGCTGTCCCGCACTTGATGTGTGCCATTGGGGTGCCTCCGTCCCCGCGGTGGGGATCGCCGGTTGCTCGCGGGCCGGCGGGGGGCGCTGCTCCGTGGCTGGCGCTGTCCGGGGGGCGGCGGGCCCTGGGCTGCTGGCCGTGGGCTGTCCGGGGCTGTGCGGTCCTGCTGGACCGTGGCCGGGTCCCGGGCGGGGGTGGGGGATGCGTCCCGGGGGGCTTGGCCCGGGGGCTTGCCCTTGGGGGGTCCTGGTCCCGGGGGGTGCTCCTGGGGCCCGGGGTGCTTGGCCTGCTGGCCGGGCCGGTCCTGGCGGGGGTCTTTCGGGGCGGGTGGCGCGTGCCGCGCCCTTGCGTACCTACTGGTACGGCCCCTGCTTGGGCAGTGCCCCGTGAGGTAGGGTGTCGGGGGCCGGAATAGGGGGCCACATCCCGGCGGGGCGGTCTGGCTTGGCCCTTGGAGGGGGCCCTGGCTTTAAAAAAAAAAAAAAAAACTGAAGCTCGTGGCGCGGGCGGCATCAGTGAAGGGTGATCTGGGGCGCCGTGGGGGGCTAGGTTGGGGTGCCTGGGGGCCGGCGGGGAGACTCCCAGCGGCCCCCTGGTGCCTTATGCGGCTTGGGGTGTGGTCGTCCTTCCTGGGCGGGCTGCTCCTGGTGCTGCATCCGTTCCGGGTCCTTCTGGCCTGGGGTCGGGCCCCTGCTGGCTCTGGGCTCGCCGGCGGGTGCCCACTGGCTGCCTGTTCGGCGCGGTTCTGGTCGTCTGCTGGGCGTGGGCTTCGGCTCCTCCGCTGGGGCCTTGGGCAGGGAGTTCTCTGGGCCCTCCCCTCGGGGGGTTGGGCGCGGGGGTGGGGTGGGGGGGTGGGGGGGTCGATGGGGTGGGGGGTCTGGGGGTTGGGGGTGGGATCGGTGGCGTGGTGCGCTGGGTCCTTGGCTCCTTGGGGCTTTCTCGGTTGTGTATGGGGGGGCGATGGCTGCCTCTCGGCTTGGGATCTTGGGGGCGTTCGGGGGACTGCTTGGCCGTGGGGTGGTCGCCGGGGGCCCTTAGGCTGCCTGCTCTTGCTGCTGGCCTGACTGCTTCTTCGGGCCCGGGGGCGGCTCTTGGGTTTTGCAGTGGCGGTACTTGGAAATACATTTGTCATGGATGCACTGGCCTTGGGCTGTGGGATAACACTCATACTGGGCTCAACCTTAGACACGTTGTTCCCAAATACCTGTTTTATGGAATTTCCACTCACCTCTTCCTCTGTTCACAGCCACCACCATTATTCCTAAACCACACACTGGTCACCAAACTGGCTTGACAACACAACAATAAACACAATATACACAACCACAATTTCACATCGCATCACTTAAAACTATTCCCCACCCATTCCATATCCTATCTTGTATCCCTCTTCCCTGTTAACTTCCCCACCCCCCTCCAACCCCTCACCTTGGTGTAACACTGCCCTCTCTTTTTTACATCCTCCCTTTAATAAAGTATTTCTTACCCTTCCCTAGGGAGGGCTGGTGACGGTCACAATTATGCAATGAAATAAATAAATTTATTTAATTGCAATAATAAAATATGCATTGCTGTCAAAAGATTGCACTTCTTGTAGTGTTAACCTTCGACAGCATGTGCAGACAAAAAAAAAAAAAAGTAATGTGCTTTTCATAACTTTTGTACTATATTCCCAAAATTGCATTGAACTGAACAGATCTATTTTTAAAAAATCTGTATATTTGTAACAATATTCCATGTAGATATCATATCAATAAACGTGTAAATGTAAAGCTGATAGCCATTGTCCATTTACACTTGTTCATGTAGCTTTTGTACCTATTACTTTATATATTTATTAATATCAACAATGAAACCAAACTTTGTTCCCTTTTGCACTTTTGTGATATTCGCAAATTCACAAAATACAGATTTTCTAAGACCTGTTGGAATCAGCCAAAGTATTTAACATCTAATAGTCCCTTCTTTTTCTTTTTCTTCTTCTTCACAGATTTCAATGCTAAAGGTAATTAGTGTCCTTGATACTGACCGCACAAATTTGCTCACGTTTTACGAGCATTTTGTGTACATGGACTGCAATTGCCTGGCATTTGAACTTCTTGAGATCGACCTTCACACTCTGATGGAAAACCGAGAGTGGGAACCCCTGAGTGTGAATTATATCCATACAATTGCTGAGCAGGTATGGTTGGCAGGCAGAATTTTAGACTTACTGTAACACCTAAACGTAGAATGAAAGAAATCCTGTTTTAAAACCTGAGCTCATACAGCAAATGTACAACGTTTATTCTAAACCTGTGTCTTCTGATCTCGTTTCTGCAGCTATTGGTGGCTTTAGATGCCCTAAAAGGCCTTGGAATCATCCACACAGACATAAAACCTGACAATGTCATGGTGGTCAATAGGAATATCCAGGAACTGAAGGTGAAATTAATCGACTTTGGTGTGGCTGTTAAAACTTCCAGCATGGAGCCTTGCCTTGAAATTCAGCCTCTAGGATACAGGTAGGAGGATTTCTCCTCACATGGCTTAGCTGTGGTTAGGACAAACCTGTAATGCATTGTAATGATATGTTGGTCATAGATTCTCACTCTTATCTCGTATCCTTGCTTCTCAGGGCTCCTGAAGTCTCCATTGGCCTTCCTTTCAGTGAGGCCATTGATGTGTGGGCCCTTGGTTTTGTGCTTGTATTCCTCTACATTGGAGAAAACCTCTTCTCTGTGTTCTGTGAATACCAAATGATGAAGCGTGTTTCAGAACTTCTTGGTTTACCGAAGGACGACCAGCTTCAGGCCGGGGCTTACACCAGTTGCTTCTTTTGTGAGGCTGAGGAGGGCTCAAAATGGCGACTGATGGTAAAACTGAAGTTTTTTTTTTTTCTGGCAAACTCAAGTTCACCAAAGTTTATCTTTACAATGAACTTCATAACACTCATCTTGTTTCCCTAGACACCAGAAGAATATGAAGCTGGTAACAGCATCTCAACTAAGGAGGAACACCATTTCATTGAGTTCTCTTCTTTGGATGATCTGGTCAATGTAAGTTTTTCATAAATGTCAATAAATGTCACTGTCCTGATTAAATCTTGACTGTCAAGAAGTTATTGAGATATCTTGACCATAAACTACTTACCGATATGCCTGATGTGTGAGCTTATGTAATGACCAGTCTTTTGTATTGAAATGCAGGTTCATCCAGGAGAAGAAAGTGGTGAGGTTGAGGACAGAGAAGCCTTTGTGGACCTGCTGAAGCAGCTTCTCTGCTTGGATGGAAATGAAAGGATCTCTCCCTGTCAGGCTCAGTTCCACCCTTTCTTCAGCACATCCCACCTCAACCAGCAGGAGACCAGCAGACACCATCAACCCTCGTTACAGGCTAATGAGACCTCCTGCCATGCATCAGATGAAAAGTGTGTTCTAGATGATGCCTCTGCATCCAAGTCATCAGATAGTGACACACTGAATTTGGCCACTGCAGAAGCTGATAGTCTCCCTCCTCTGACTGACTTGGACTTGGTGTCTGCTCCCACTCCTCATTTAAATGATGACGTTCTGGATCAGTCTTCAGATGGAGTTACCGGCTGGTTTGGTTCTTTGAAGAAGAGGATTCAAAAACATTTCAAAAGAATCAAGACTTTCTTTTTCAAACGCTAAATGCTTGTTCTTGTAAATACATATATTCAATAGTTTGTTTTAGATCATTTTTTTGGATTTTCACAATGATTTTTTGAAACAAATAAACATGTAAATATGTATTCATTTGTTCTTGTTCCAGGTTCTTCTTCCGTGTTATAGTTTAAGAGCCGCTACATCTCATTTTATATAATAATTGACTTAAACTGGTGGTGATCAAAGAACAGGTGGAAAAACGCTAGAACCTTGATTGTTCTGATTGACTCAGATTTGACATTCAGCAGTTAGATTAAATCAAAAACAAAAACAGCCTTCCACCACCTAAAGAACATCTCCATCTCCTTAAAGGTGCCGTGCACGCCCTTAGAATAAGATCATATAATTGTTTTACAGTAAAAGTGTTCCTAAGGAATATCTCTCATTAACGTTGCATAAAGTATATCATGTTTGGTGCCACAATAAACAGGAAAATATGATCTCTGCTTTTGTCTAGTTTGGAAAGTTATAATCTAACTGGTTTCTGAGTTATATTCATATTTCTTGTTCCAAAGGATTTCTCATGCATTCATTCCTTATCACACTTGCATGATTGCCACAACCCACAGAACATCCCAAGCAATCTAATTGGCTCCCGAAAACACGTCGACCAATAGAATCGCTTAGACCGCGATTAAACCGAAGCACAAAATTCAAATTATTGGATTTTGGTGCTGGCCGCTAAGATACCCACTGCAGTGTTATGTACGTCTTCTTTAATCTTTTATTTTCTTTGTAACAAAGTGTTTTCTTTCATTAGACCTTTTAAACAAGCTTGCGCGTCCCAGAGATAAAACCTCCTGTTTCAACTGAAGATGCTGAACCAAGAACCAAGAACCAAGAACCACGCCTGAAGGAGCTGAACCAACAACCAAGAACCACGCCTGAAGGAGCTGAACACTGAACTACAAGAACAAAGCCTGCACACGCTGAACAAAGGCCAGACAGACCTAACACAGGTCAGAACCAGTGGAAACCTGCTGACTGAACGAGCTGTGAAACGTGCTAAACAAGGAACAGAACCGACCAGCCTAACACAGGCCAGAACCAGGTCCAGGAAAGGACCCTTTCGGACACACTCCAGCGGTCCAGAGCCACGCTTTGCTGCTTCAGACTCCTCTCACCAGACCACCACTCTGCCACCAGAGAAGGATCACTGACCACGGACCCATCAGAACCGAGGTCCTCTGGATCTCAAATTCTAATCTGGCCAAACATAATTGCAGCCACATTGAGCGACGTAAAAAAACAAAAGCTACAAAATAAAAGCAATGCACACTCATGAGGTAAAATAAAAAAAATTGTTTATTTTGTCATTTCTTATGAAACTTACGCGGGCCGGTCAGTCAGCCGCATGTGGCCCACTGGCCGTAAAATGCCCAGGTCTGTTCTATGTGCACACACCATTCTAGCAGCAGCAGCAACAACACAGTGTCACTTACAGTACCCAAACGGAGGCTGCTGCGTGCACATTAACAAACACAGGCTCTCAGTGACGTGCCGTGAGCACTAGGGTAGGGTAAGCAGGGCGTTCCAAATCGTGACCACCAATGTCAACACTAATGACAATTTCATATGTTTCTGCTGACAAGTGTTAATTCAATTCAATTCAACTTTATTTATATTGCATAATTTAAAGAACTAATCAAATGTAATGGTAAGTGCTTCTTTTGTTTAGCTAAGCAGACATTAAATTGCTGTTTTCATGGTACAAATCCCTTTTTGTGAGAGTTAGTAACAAGTTGTGCCAGCTCAGACATTTTTATATTGAATTTTATTATTATTATTATTATTATTATTATTATTATTATTATTAGAACCATATTTATATTTGACATAGTGAAAGTATAGAATAAAGTTGTATAAGATTTTAATTTGTAATTTTTTTTTAAAATTATTTATTTTTGTTTTATTTTATTTTATTTATTTATTTATTTTTTTTATCAATTACTAGACATTTCAGGCAACTCCATTTAAACTCCAAGCGAGCACACCTAAGGTCACGATCCCAATGTTGAAAAAATGCGGGGGAACAAACCTGCCGAAGTTAAAATTAAATGAATAAATAAATACACGTTTGAAAACAATTACAAAGGAAAATTTTAAATTAAATACAAATAAATAAATATAAGTGGGGAAAAACACAAAAGTAAAAATACGATTTAGAATATAAATACATCATTGAATAAATCCCATCATTAGAAGATGTTTAGCAGCAACGTGAAAGTGATCTGTTTACCTAATGACACAGTATCAGACCTGGCTGACTTGTTGCAGATTACCCACATTTGAAAAATGTTGTGATTCATTTTGGGTTAAATGATTTAGCCAAGGAGGAGTCTGAGGTGTTAAAGCAGGATTTCACCCATCTGCTAAAAACTGTGAGCTGTTTACAGCCTAAAGTGTTCATCAGTGGCCCGATACCTCCAGTCCGCAAAGGAGATCTGAAATTCTCAAGGATTTACTCTTTGAATAAATTTTTGTCTTCGGCTTGTGCTTCACTAAATTTTAAAGAAAATTTTCCTATTTTTTGGGAACATCGTCATCTTTTTAGAGCAGATGGACTGTGTCTAAACAAGGCTGGAGTAAAACTCTTCACATCCAACTTGTTTTACTTCACCAGCCACACTGCTATCAGTTCTGATAAAGACAGAGGACAACATGTACCATCGGAGAACAAAACAACAAGGAAAGAACATGGAGTCGATGAGCTTCCAGCAAGAAATCAAAATCGCCAAAATGAAGAGGTCAACCTAACCCCCACATCTCAGGACCCACCTGCTTCACCCCAAAATTCACCTACTTCCACCTCATCCAGCTTCTCTCCTACCCCTGCCTTCTTGGATTTAACTGCCCAGATGAACGAGCTGGTTCTGGCTGGCACAAGACTAACACCCCACCCTTTACCCCACCATGGTCAATCTGCACCACCCATCCCTCCTCGACGATACCAGGGCCAGGATCACTCTTCTACTCAGGCCAGCTGTGTTCATCTTAGAGCGACACAGGTCTGATGTGTGCTGGGTCCGGACTGCAATAGCTCTATTTTTAGGAACAACCAGAAAAAGTCAGGGCCCTATGGAGTTAATGCAGCTTCTTTAATTCCTGTGGTGACAGGTAACACAGGTAAAATTGTGAAATTAAAGAAAAGCAAAAAGCTTTATAGAGATAAAAATTCGACTCCTATAACATGTCATCCAAAAAGTCCACCAGTGTCTCCAGTAAAGTCTTTAAAATTAGCTCTTCTTAATGTTAGATCTCTTGTTAACAAGTCACTACTAATTAATGATATTATTTTGACACATCACTTGGACTTTTTATTTCTTAATGAAACATGGTTGAATGATGGTATCAGTAATACTATTCTCAATGAAAGTGCACCACAAGACTTTATTTATTTAAATAAGTGTCGTACTTGCAGGAAAGGTGGTGGAGTTGCTGCCATTTTTAAATCAATATTTCAGTGCAAAGAAATAACATTTGGTGATTTTATCTCCTTTGAATATATGTCATTCTTACTGAAAGGTGATTCAAGAGTTCTGTTTTTAGTCGTTTATAGACCCCCAAAATATTCTGGAGAATTCATGGATGAGTTTGCTGAACTGCTGTCAGTTGTATGCACTGAATACAACTTTTTAATAATAACAGGTGACTTAAATATTCATGTAGACAATAACATGGACAATACTGCCAAAGAACTGTATGCTTTAATGGATACTTTTGGTCTTACACAACATGTGACTGGTCCGACACACACTCAAGGTCACACTTTGGATCTGGTCATCTCTAAAGGTGTTGACATCTCTGCTGTTGATGTAAGAGACTTAGCTCTATCTGATCATTTCTGTGTCTTTTTTGACCTAGAGACTGTAACATCTGTTCCCCCTAGTTATGTGTGTTTAAAGAAAAGGTACATAAATGAGAACACAAGTGCACAGTTTATGGAAGCCATAGCAATAACACCAACATTGAGTGCTGAGACAGTTGATGATCTTCTGGAAGAGTATAATAGAAAAGTCTGTAATGTCATAGATGTGGTGGCTCCAATCAAAACTAAGAGAAAACCAAACACACAGAAAACACCTTGGAGGAGGACTGAGATAATGCAGAATTTGAAATCTGACTGTAGAAGAGCTGAGCGTAAATGGAGATCAACAAAACTCCAAATTCATCTAGAACTGTACAAAATAAGTCTGCGAAAATTCAATGTTGGCTTGTTCAAAGCAAGGCAGCAATACTTTTCTGAAATTATTGCCAAAAATGTCAACAACTCTCGCACGTTGTTTTCTGTAATTGAAAAGCTCACAACCCCTCCAGATCAGATAGCACCTGAATTACTGTCAGCTGGAAAATGCAATGAATTTGCTGTATATTTCAATGAAAAAATACAATCAATAAGGTCAAACATCAGAACAAACCAGCAAAATCACAAAAAGCTTGAACAGCTTCAACCACTGAGGGATGAGTCAACTACAATGTTAGAGTTTATTACAGTGAACCCAAAAACAGTAGAGGAGACTGTTCAGCAGCTGAATCCATCAACGTGTTGCCTTGACACAATACCCTCAAACTTCTTTAAAACTGTTGTAAAGTCAATTGTCACTGATTTGTGTCAGATAATTAACGGATCATTCCAAACAGGCACCGTACCAAAATCCCTGAAAGTAGCTGCTGTGAAACCTCTGTTAAAAAGAGAACACTGGATGCCTCTATACTGGCTAACTATAGACCAATCAGAACCTTCCATTCATGGCCAAGATCGTTGAGAAGGTGGTCTTCAACCAACTGAGTCAATTCTTAACATTCAACAAAATATTTGATAAATTTCAGTCAGGTTTTCGTTCTCATCACAGCACTGAAACTGCTCTTATCAAAGTGATCAATGACATAAGGTTGAACACTGATTCAGGAAAAGTATCTGTTCTCATTCTGTTGGATCTAAGTGCTGCATTTGACACTGTAGATCATACAATTTTGTTACACAGATTGCAAATATGGGTTGGACTAAATGGAAAAGTAATGCAATGGTTTAAGTCATACTTGAAGGAGCGAAGCTATTTTGTAAGCATTGGAAACTTTGAATCTGACAGATTACCAATGTCCTGTGGGGTTCCTCAGGGATCTGTTCTTGGACCTCTTCTGTTTAACCTTTATATACTTCCTTTAGGACAAATTTTACAGAACTGTAAGGTTGATTATCAGAGCTATGCAGATGGCACACAACTATATCTATCACTGAACCCAGATGACTATGGTCCCATTGAGGTGTTGTGTGACTGTTTAGAAAAAGTAAACTGCTGGATGAGTGAAAACTTCCTTCAACTAAACCATGACAAGACGGAGGTGATTGTCTTTGGTAACAAGGAAAAGAGGACTGCTGTCAGCTATTATCTTGAGTCTCGATCTTTAAAAGCTAAAGACAAAGTCAAAAACCTTGGTGTTCTGATTGACTCAGATCTTACATTCAGCAGTCAGATCAAATCTATCACAAAAACAGCTTCTACCACCTAAAGAACATCTCCAGAGTGAAAGGTTTAATGACTCAGAAAGATCAGGAGAAAGTGGTCCATGCTTTTATCTCCATCAGACTGGACTATTGTAATGGTCTTCTGACAGGAATCCCCCAAAAGAGCATCAAACAGCTACAGCTGGTTCAGAACGCTGCAGCTCGGGTCTTAACCAGAACAAAGAGGTCAGAACACATTACTCCAGTTTTAAAGTCTTTACACTGGCTCCCAGTCAGCCTCAGAATAGACTTTAAAGTTCTGCTGCTGGTGTATAAATCTGTGAATGGGTTTGGTCCAGAATACATCAGTGAGATTTTAGTCAGGTATGAACCCAGCAGGTCTCCCACGTCTATGAACACAGGTCAGAGAGTGGAGCCCAGAGCTCACAGTAAACATGGTGATGCTGCTTTTAGTTGTTATGCTGCAAAGAAGTGGAACAAACTGCAATAGAGCTGAAGTCAGCATCCAATGTGAACATTTTTAAATCAAAGTTAAAGGCACTTTTTTTCTCTACTGCATATGATTGAAAGAGAGATTTTTTGTCATGTTGTTGATGTAATGTGTTTGTTGATGATTTTAAATGATTTTACTGATGATTTTAAATGTTCTTATTGATTTTAAACAATTGAATGTTTTATCATGTAAAGCACATTGAGTTGCCTTGAGTATGAAATGCGCTATACAAATAAATTTGCCTTGCCTTGCCTTGCCTTGCCTTGCCTTGCCTAAATGCATGCAAAAAATATTGTTAAAAAATTAAATGAAATAGATTGATAAATATAAGTGGAAATTAAAAAAACAAAAAAAACAAACAAATATAATTTAGATACTTTTTTTTAACTTGTATTCATTTAATCATGTATTTTATACATATAAAACATTTTTTTTTTTTAAATTTGTTTTTATTTTTACCTTCATTCTTTTATTCATTTACTTTTAATTATGGCAGGTTTGGTCCTCCATAGAAAAACACTGTTCGAACGTGATCTCAGTGGTGCGTTCAGGTCTGTGGGAAACCGGTGGCATTGCTATGAATTTTACGCAACAGACAGAACGTGAAAAGTGGTCACGTGCGTCGTAAAACTGAACGTTTCACCTTACGTAAATTATTTTATTTTTATGGTTCATATAAAACGTTAAGATAGCCATTATTTATGTATTTCTCACAAATAAACACAAAAATAGATTGTGTATCTTGAAAAGTTTTTTTTAAAAAAGTTTTTACGTCCAGTTGCGTGACGTCGTAGCCATGGAAACGAGTTGGATGCGACATTTAAATTCACCTGCTGAACTTCAACGTTCTTAGCGAGCAGCGAGAGACGTTGAGAGGAGAGCTGTGAGACTCTGTGAGCATCTTTGAGCTGAGAAAGGAGAGAAAAACTCTACAAAACACTGAGAAAAGTCATCAGAAGACCTCTACACGACCAGAAGAAGAACTTCAGACCAGGACCAGAACTTCAGAAAAAGGACTTATAAGACGACGAGACCAGAAAAGTGAACCATGGCCCTGCGCATGGCTCAAGGTAAGACACGTTTGAATTATTCTCACCTGATAGGCCTTATTTCATCATTTTAGCACTGAAAAGTTAAACATATATTATGATTTATAATCTATAGGTCTGTCTAAATCAGGTTCGGGGCCTGAGACGTTTATATTTTATATTATAGGCCGACAGAAAATGGTTTTAACATAACGAAAATCAAGAAATGCTGATTTGTCATGTGTTACTTTGACTTATGTAATAATTTTACTCTGATGTGACACTTTTAGTGATTATTTGGGCTGTTCCGACTGTTTTGCTGAGGTGTAATTATTTAAAAAAAAAAAAAAAAGTAGATTTATTTAAGTCCTGTACTGACTGAGGTAGATTTAATGTAAATTTGTACTTTAGTTCATAAATAATTTAAAGTCGAGTTTCACTTCACATTTTTCAAGATAAAATTGATACTGAACTATTTGTTTTGGTTTGTTTTGGAAGCAGCCAATGAGGTGGGTGAAATGTAGTTACCATGGATACTGTTTGCATTGTTTGTGCTTGAATATTTACTTCATTTATTTACAGATACAAACTTTATTTCCTACATTGATCACTTTCTTAAAATGTCTCCTTATTTAAATTTAAATAGCTTATTTTTCCCCCTCTTATTAGCGGGCCAAGCCCGCGGGGCCAGAGAACCGCGTATGTAAGCATATGCGGTTCCCAACCTTTGGTGGTTGGGTCCGGACCACCCCGTGTACCTTGGACGCAAAAATTCACATATGTTCGCCCGTAGGTGGCGCTATAACAAAGGTCAACGCGTTTTGGCCAATAACTCCCACACCGTTTGTTGCAAATTTAAAACCTTCATATCCACAGATTCCTTGAATAGCACTGAATTACCTGGGCTTGGCCACGCCCATTTCCGCCTCAACTCTTCTCTGAGCAAAATCGCAAAAACTGGAAAACCTACTTTATCGAACTCCTCCTTGAGGTTTTGTCCAATCAGCGTAAAACTTGGCACGTAGAGTCTTCAGTTGGACGTAATCTCCAGTTAACGCTATGAGTTTGTTCGGGTAAATTATGCGCAAATTATTAGCGAGTAAAGTTTTCTAGCTAGCTATAAAAATGCAAACTGGCACATATCTCGGTCAAAATAAAAGCTAACAACACCAAATTTGAGATCCTTAGTTGGCATGTGACTGTGAGGGTATGCGGCAAATTTCAATGATGTAGACCACTAGGGGGCGCTACAAATAATGAATATTTATATCTCTTAATTGGCACAACCAATTGTGAACAAATTTGGAGGTGATGATCTTGGGTCCTTCCTGAGGCGATATTTCAAAGTTATTCACGACTGGTCAAAGTGGGCGTGGCCAATGACTAGGGATGTAACGATTAATCGTAAGGCAGTTAAAAATCGATTCATAGGTATCACGGTTGATATCAATTTTCTGACAATTGAATCGCAGTACTTTTTTTAACCAGCAGAGGGCGCTATCCGGAAGTGTTGGCGGCGGGCGGAGTCTGCTAATACTTTTTTTCTGGCTGCCTTCTACTCTTAAATATGTTAATAAATGATTAATTACCCCTTTAGCACCGAAAGAATATATGTAATATTACTTGAATATCTGTAAAAGTCACGTTTTTCTATTAGCTCTGTCTGCTAGCATAGCTTCTCTTCTTCACTGCAAGATATCTGCATGCCAACCGACCACTGTGTTACCAGCGCCCTCTGCTGGTCCAAACAAATATGTGCAATGACGGGTTTTTTTTTTTTTTAAAGTCCAATTGTTAAGGCACAAAATACATTTTCAGTTGCACTTTTAAAAGAAAAAGAACTATTATGCAGTTTTGAATTGTTTATTATAGAACCAGAATTTAAATTAATAGGCTTCATTTTCATTTGTATTATTCCTTTATTTATTTAATTTAAGATTTATTTTTAGTTAAATTGCATTGTTTTGAATAGTTTATCAAGGAATTCTTTTGACAATGAAAAATAAAAGGAAAATAATACAGTATTTTCTAGTTTTTTTCCCAAAAAAAAAATTTGTCTACAGTCCCATTTAGTAAATGAAAAAATTGTGAGAGAATCGTATCGTGAACCCAGTATCGTGAATCGAATCGTATCGGGAGTTGAGTGAATCGTTACATCCCTACTAATGACATAATAACACATAAGTAAACAAACACTTATTTTTGTTGAATTATTATGTTGAGGGCAGTGAAATTTACAGGGTAACTATATAAGAGCACACAGATCACCCATACCAAAAATTGCCACACTAGGTGGCGCTATAACTGCAAAAACATTTTGGTCTTTAACTTTCACAATTTAATTCACATCTTCATAAAATTCATATCCACATGTTCTCTACATAGAGTCGCATTTTCTGACATAGGCCACGCCCACTCCCACAGCACATTGCTCTTTGTAAGTCACTACATATCAAACTTACTTTTTCAAATTACTCCTTGGGGTTTTGTCCAAAATGCGCAAAATATTAACGAGTAAAGTTTTCTAGCGAGCTATAAAAACACAAACTGTTATTAAATCGGGCTTTCGCCTTTAATTGGCCATGTAATGTTAGTACATTATTGGAATTTGTCTTCTGCACTTAACCCATCCCTGAGGAGCAGTCGGCAGCCATTTTGCAGCACCTGGGGAGCAGTTCGGGGTTAAGGGACTTGCTCAACATCCCACAGTGACGGCCCCGGTGAGGCTTGAACCGGCAACCCTCCGATTACAAGCCCAGCGTCCTTAACCACTAGGCCACCACTCCCATATCTTGGTCAAAATAATTGCTAACACCACCAATTCTTAGATACTTGGTTGCCATGAGACTGTGGGGGTATGAGCCAAATTTTAAAAAATAGGCCTCTAGGGGGCACTGCAATTATGAGAAAATGATATCTCCTAAATGGCACAACCGATTTTTATCAAATTTGGTGGGTATGACCTTGGTTCGCTCCTGGGACCGTATCTCAAAGTTAATCGCGATTGGTCAAAGTGGGCGTGGCTTATTACTACATAACATATAAATAAACAGACCTTTTTTTCAGCTGAAGTATTATGTTGAGGGCTGTGAAATTTACAGGGCAACTATAGAAGAGCACAGAGATCACCCATACCAAAAAAGTGCACCACTAGGTGGCGCTATAATGGGTACAAACGCATTTTGGCCTGTAACTTTCACACTTTAAATCACATCTTTCAAAACTTCATATCCACCTGTTCACAGCAAATGGCACGTTGGCCTGTGTCCTGACGCTCGCCCCGAGCCCGTCTTCCTTCGTGACGTACTTTCAGGGGCACGGCAAAACCTGGGGTCCGAGTCGCGTGAGAAGGCTTGGCCCCCTTTCATAACTGCTTGCAGTTCTAGTTTATTTTGTTGTTCACTCATTTTTTTTTTTTTTTTTTCCAATTCGTTTTTAGTTTATGTATGCATATATGTGGGCATGTGTGTATTGTGTACATATGCATATATTTATTTTGTATATTTTATATACTTTCTATAATTTACCCTTTCTCAGCATGTTTGAACTTCTGTTATTGTTTATAAAACATGAGAATAGCTCAGCTGGAGCTATGGGGTGGGGGAGGGGGATGTTTCACTGTTCTTAATTGAAACATCTTTGATGTTAATGTTTTTGTTTATATGTATGTATAATTGAAAAACATTAAAAACACCTTGACAAAAAAAAAATTTATATAATAATTTTTGCATAGTTGTATATTGCAGTAATATTGTACGTGTCAACTGTCTTTATAACGTCATGGTTTCCCACATTTGGAAAAAGGAAGGACGTGACCAGACTCAGGAGTTCACTCATTCTTCCTTTTATTCTTTCCAGTGACAAGAAAGCTGAAAAACCTTTGAACACAATTTCAGGTCAGTACATTTAAAGACATGTAAAATTAGGCATTAACCAAAGGTCTACTTTGGTTACTACTACTATAACCTGAAACCTTTTTCTTTGTTTATATCAATTATAGGTATTAACATATTTTAAACTATTTTCCTCTTTTCATATAAACAACTTCATTAACTCAGCAAATGACTTATACAATGATGAGATCACATTTTATCAGTCCAGTCATAATGAGCCCTTCAATTGGTTTCAGTCCTTTTCCCGTGCAGTGCACGTTTCAGCTGTTCTCAGCTTCATTGTGCACAGCCAAAGGTTGCTTATAGGGTGACTTTCTCATCAGTGCAATTGTGCTCACCTGTTGAGGAGCACCGCGGAGAATCATGCGCACACACACAGAGCAGTGTGCGGGGCTGCACACATACGGAGCATTAAAGCCTGGTTTATGCTTGAAGAGCACGGGACGTTGCGAGGTACACGCGCCACAACAGTATGGTTGTCACAAAATCCCACGGCACACCTGGACTTTCCTCATAGCACACTAGTGTTCCGTGACACACCGTTCGGGAACCTCTGCACATGGAATATACGCCTCCGCGTCGTATGTCAGAAGCATCTCATTACGCCAATCCTGATTGGCTGGTGAAATGTATATATCCGCCGCAGGTTGTCCTGCCTATTATGAGTAGGGTGAGCAGGGAGTACAGTGCCATTCAAACAAGCAAACCTCTTCTCAGCAATTCAGCAAGAAGGGCTGTCTGGTGAGACATCTCACTCATATTACTCCGAGAACCAGGGTTATGTAAATAACCTATAGTTCTCTTTCATAACATTTGTCTCGATGTCTCACTATGGAACATGGTAGCTCCCTTTATTTCAAACAAGCTTATTGCGCGCTACACCAGCCCGCAGGGCAAGCACTGTCCCGATCAGGCCCATTTTCCAATCACTGGTAAATAAAGCCCAACAAAACCCCAGAAAACAATAACCAGTAATAGATATTTGCTCCCTGGTAAAGATAGTAGCTATTACAACTGGTACAATGATAAACTGGCAAAGAACCCATTCAAGTATGTCAGCGTGGGAGCGCAGGGCAGAGCATCTGATGCAGGAGTATTTGCTCAATCGGATTTCAAACAAGCGCTCGACAAGACTCTCCTCAGTTTTCCCTCTGCAAAGATGCTCCCAGGCTCTGACAAAGAATTCCTCTTTTTTGTTTATAGAGATGATGCATATCCTTCGTCCTGCAATCTCATGAAGCCCTACTCATTTTGTCAGATGGACCCTGCGTAGAGAGTATTTCACTACACACTCATGTGGATGCAGAGTGGTGGAGGTATGGCTTTGGTATCCTTGCTAACAGATAGAGACTCAGAATATTCCTCGCCACAATTATGCTCAAACCTTAGATGGTGCAGAAGATCGTTCGGGCATGCAGGAACCATCCACATGCTCGTGGATGGTTCCTGGAGGAATGATGACCTGGGAGAAATGGCAACAACTCCATGGTTGCCAAAGAAGTTTGAGACAAATTGAAAAACTATTTTGTTGCGCCTGCAGGCAAAGCGTAACAAAATAAGGCAATTTAATTTAGTCTGTGCTTGTGTGTGTGAATAAATGAGGAAACATAATGCAATCTCACTGTCACACACACACATCCAACTACTTACATGTACAGTTGTGATTAAAAGTATTCAACTCCCAATGAAAATTTTGGTTATTGTTAAAATTTGCAGACATCCAGATACTTCATAACCAGCTGGAGGTGCCAAACACTGCGGACTACACCATTGATGCAGGTTAGGTTATTAGTATATAGGCTATGAATAACTATACTTTAAACTGTGACAAGCGTAAGCACTGATTTTTTTTTAAACAAACCTTTATAAAGATTAATGATGTCGATAGTCATAGGTAGCTGTTAGTGATTACTTACCGGGTACATCTATTGCATTAGCAATTTCGCTCCAACTCTTCTCTTTGTCCGTCCTGTTGTTGTAGATTTTCAACGAAACGTTATATAAAGATTCAGGCTATTGCCACAAATCAACTAGTTGCTCTTCCATTTCGGAGGTTCAAGAGACTTTAGTCCTCAGCGGCAGCATGGTTGGTCTCTTAAAGGCAGTGGAATGATGACACAATAGCTCCACTATAAGCATCCAGCCTGCACTGAAAGTTCATTACGTCTCACCATGTAAGGCTGTAGCTTTGGTGTCATCTCCCCTGGAGCAGCAGTCACGTCCTTGAAATAGAAAATCTCAGTTTGTGTGTGTTCACTGTGCTTAGCAGGCAACGGTAGTCTGGGCAGCCCATCAGCATTCTGGTGCTGATCCAATTTCCAGTACTGGATCTAGTACTGATGAGCCGATAATAGCAGAGCCCATCGTTGCATGCGACTGGCTGCCATTGAGGTAATGCCAGTGTATGCACCAAATATGGAGGTTAGTGGTCTGTGCTCCGTCAGCAATGTGAATTTCCTGCCAAGAAGGTACTAATGGAATTTCTTTACTCCAAATACTATAGACAGAGCCTCCCGTTCAATCTGTGCATAGTTATTTTCCTTTTTGCTTAACATTTTGGACGCAAAGATGATGGGTCTCTCTTCTCCTGAAAGCATCACATGAGACACAACTGCACCGACCCCACAGGGCGAAGCATCACATGCCAGTTGGTCAGAAAGAGCAAGTGCCTCGGATTTGGTGAGGGCAGGCTTCACGTGTTTGAAGGGCTTCTCACATTTTTCAGTCCATTCCCAGTTTGTTGATTTGTTTAACAGTTCGTGTAACAGTTTCAGTCTGTTTGCAAGGTTGGGAACAAATTTTGCGTAGTAAGTCAACAATCCAAGAAATGATCTCAACTGACTCACATCCGTTGGTGATGGAGCCTCCACAATGCCCCTGACTTTTGATGGCACCTTGTGGAGTCCTGTGCCGTCGATCACGTGTCCCAAACACTCAATGGATGGGCAGACAAACTCACAATTGTCCCTCCATACTTTCAAGCCGTAATCCTCCAGTCGTTTGAGTGTCTCATCCAGGTTTCTCAGATGGGTCTGTTCATCGGGTCCTGTGATGAGCAGATTGTCCAGGTAGCACTGAACTCCAGAAAGACCACTCATATCTGATCCATTGCTCTTTGGAACAGCGCGGGAGCTGACGTGATCCTGAAAGGGTCTCTTGTGCTTGGTCAGCCCTTCGTGTGTTACAATAGTTAAGAGCTCCTGTAACTTTGGTTCAACATGCATTTGGAGGTAAGCTTGGGACAAATCAATTTCGCTAAACTTTTGACCTCCAGCAAGGACCGAGAAGAGGTCATCGATGAGTGGTAAAGGATATTGCTCTGCGGTCAAGACTGGGTTTACTGTGACCTTAAAATCAATCTTTCTTCATTACTGGGACAATTGGTGCAGCCCATTCACTTGTGCTTACTGGTTCCAGCACTCCACTTTTCACTAGCCTATCTGGCTTTTGGCTTGATTGCATATGGGACAGGTTTAGCTTTTAGGCACTTGATGTACAGTCTGGCTTGACTGTCAACTTAACCGTAATGTCCTTCATGCTACCAGGTTCTCCATCAAAAACTTTAGGATTGCTTCTTAGGATCTCCTTGAGGGTACTTGTCTCTTTCTCTGCCAGCATGAAGAATTCACTCCAGTTCAGTCTCAACTTTTTCAGCCACTTACGCCCTAAGAGCGCTTAGCAGTTTCCAGCCACAATGTGCAGCGGAAGAGTCTTTTCCTGTCCATTGTGTGCAACCTTGACATCTACAACACCCATCACTTGGACATGTCCATCAGTCTATGTTTTCAACTTCAGCTTCGTATCTTTGAGTGGGAGGTGTAGCAGTGTTTTCTTATAGAACACTTCTGATACCAATGATAGACGTGTACTACCTGTGCTTATCTGCATATGCACTGGTTTGTTCTCCAGCAGCGATGTGATCCAGTAGCCATCATCATCCTCGTCTGTGATTGATAAGACATGCACTTCATCTGAGTCTGAATCACAGCTGCTCCCATACTGTTCATATTCCATTTTGTTCACGTTTCTTTTCTTTTTGATTTTTTGTTGTTTGTTCATCTGGGTCTTTTTGTTTTTGCATGCACGTATACACATATCTGTGGCATTGTCTCTTTTAAAGCTAAATTGATTATCGGTTGTTGATACGAATACTTCCAACTTGATAAGCAAAACCCTCTTAAATACTTTAGAGAGAATGCTTGCAAGTGCAATCGGTCGATAGTTATCCATACTGTTCAATTTAGCAGAATTGTCCTTTATTACCGGTACTAATATAATGTGTGTTAGAGAGCCAGGTAAAACAACATGAATAAGAAAACCAGTTAGTCATATTATATGCACATTATAGTTCTGAGCTTCTAAGATGTCACTATAGATACTTATATATGTATATTTCTCACTCCCCCTAATGTCAGAGCTCTGTTTCTCCAGTGTTGTCTCTCCCTCAGACAAGTTCACAAAATGTCTTGTTCCCACAGTGATTCTCTCTTAGTGTCAGCACACAGATAATCTCATAACAGAGTGTGTCCTGAGCTGGTAAAAACTTATTCCCTTCCCCTCTTCAGTGTGATTAGCCAATAGCAGCCTTTCTGATCATTTTGTCTTTTCCTGCATATAAGAGATGTTTGCTGTTACTGTGTGTTGCCACGTTTTCATTTTCCCCCAACAAGACCTTTTCATCTGTACCCATTTTCCATGCCAGAGCTCTGGAAAAAAAATCCACATAGTTTGGTCTATTTTGAATTTATTTTATCAGACATAGTGTATTACACTATATGTCTGATTAAATAAATTACACACTAAGTGTATGCTCGAAGATTTCCATAACAACACTATCACAGGTATACAGAAGAACTCAAATGCAACGCAGGAAGGAGTAGACAGATACTGAAATATCTAAATAAGATTGAATAAACGGGCCCCGCACAAAACCAGGAAGACAACTGAAATATTCCCCACTCGGATTTGTTATTTAATAAAGAACTCAGATTCCACCCTTAATAATCAAAAACAGGAACTCTCAATTCCCCACTTTAATAATCAAACTCAGGAACTCTCAATACTTTCTAGGAGTTTGAAGTCTCTCTTAACGGGTTGACCATCTAGCAAGAGACTGACAGAACAGAGGGAGTATAAGTAACCTCCTCCAACTTGACGAGGGAATGAGGAGCAGCTGTGGAGAGCAGGAAAACTGGGCAGGCAGGAAAACATGGACAGGAACAGGCAAAATCAAGGAACAGGCAAAATCAAGGAACAGGGAGTGAATAAGGAGGTAAACCATAACTAACTAAGCAGACTCATGACAAACACAATCCATAAACTTTGTTACTTAACAGTTTTGTGATGGTCTTGCATATTTCAGATGTACTTATTAGCGTAATTTCAGTTGGTTCAATATGACCAATATTAAATCTATCACTCTTGACACAGTTGAATAAATTCAAATTCTTTTGTCTGGACCACATACATGTTGGATGATAGAGAAAATTTAAAGTTATTCATTGCTTTAATCTCTCTCCAGAATTCATTATTATTGTAGCTTCTTAGCCAGAGAGTCAGCCCGCATTGTATTTTCATTATGCTTAACATAATGCAACGCGTATTTAAACCTAGCATTGGCAAGCTTTTTGTTTTCAGACACTTTGCCCTGTCTAGGCTTTCCAGCTGCTACCTAGTTTAAGAAAACCTGTCTGGCCTCAGCATGTTGTTCAGCCACAAATTCTTTCCACCCAGGTATAGTATTATGCTCTCTATATCTCTATTTCTGGAGTGGGATGCTAGATTTCTTCAGGGCCTTTACAATACTCTCATATACATCTCTGTGCAGTGCTCAGAATTCTTACAATTTATATATTTATACAACAAAGACCTCACTGGGAGATGAATCTCTCTTAAGAAGGAATCACACAATAGTACTTATCTATTTCCTCAGGGGATAATTTGGACCAATCCAACTTGCCTATATTTGGTAAGATATAATATTATATAATATATATAATATTATAATTCCACACAAAATTGCATTAGATGTTTGGCAAAAATAGAGCAGGAATCCGACACATCGGCATTAAAGTCCCCCATGACATAAATACATGATGATCAGTTTTCCTCCAGAAACGAACTGATAAAAGCCAGTCTATTTAAAAACTCATTGTCAGACTGATAAGACTCAAAGGGTGTATAGAGGGTTTTCACGGCGTGTCATCAACCGCGTTATTAACCCGGAATTTGCCATTATGGAGGTAAGCAGTCGGTTTACAAACAGCACATAAACGAGCAAATCCCGACTTTGAGAGGAAATGATGAACTATTGCTGTGTTTTTGGCTGTACTAATCGGTCAGAATGTGAAAAACGTGGAGTTTTATAGACTGCCAAAAGTTATAACAGATCAGGAAAGAACAATGTCTGCATTTTATAGTGAGTAGTTCTACATCAGGAGAGCAGTGACATGAGACTAGCTCACTGTTGTTGCACCAGTTGTTAATGATGTTTATGCAAACACCGCCGCCCACACCTCCCGTTTCACATTTAAATCCAGCTTCAGGTGGTCTAGTTTGTTCTCCAGGGAGCGGACATGGAAGGAAGTGGTGTTTTCTGAGGATTAGCAATTTAGCTTGGTTGCTAGCCCCGTTCCTGCATCTGATCACACCGCCTACGTCTCCTCCGCTGGCGGACACCGCTGGTATGAAGCTCCGCTGCTCCACAGGTCGCTGGATGTAGTTGGTTTAGTAATCCAAGGATGGAGGTCCAGAGTAGTCGGATCTAACGGACTATAACTGTTTGATTTGCCTAAATCTAAGATTGCCTGGTGGTTGTACACTATTTTAGAGTAACTACGCTGCAGGTTTACTGTGAAATTATTAGAACTGACTGAGTTAACTGCCTGTATATATGGACTTGGACTTGATTTTATATAGCGCTTTATCACCACACTGAAGCAGTCTCAAAGCGCTTTACATATCAGCTCATTCACCCAATCACTCTCACATTCACACACCAGTAGGACAGGACTGCCATGCAAGGCGCTAGTCGACCACTGGGAGCAACTTAGGGTTCAGTGTCTTGCCCAAGGACACTTCGACACATAGTCAGGTACTGGGATCGAACCCCCAACCTCTCGATCAGAAGACGACCCACTACCACCTGAGCCACGGCCGCCCTATATCCGTTGCTAACGCGAGCCTCTGCAGCCACAGCCGACCTCCAAACTTCTATAAGATTTAAGGTCTTCTGCTGTGTATGGGCTTGGTGAAATCCAGGTTGATGATATCAGGACACATACTCGTCCAGATTTTTGCCTCGTAGATCCTGGTTTAGCTTTTCTAGACACAAGCGCCTCCTTTCCTCTGATAACTTGTGAGATTGTTTTCCCTGATTTGTGATGATTTTTGGCAATCTATAAAATTCCAAATGAGTCTCACTGTTTGACCAATTGATACAGCCAAAAATACAGCAATTGTCCACCACTACGTCTCGAAATTCAGGATTTTCTTGTCTGCGTGTTGTTTGTAGACCTGCTGCTTTACCTCCAAAATGGCGACTTCCGGGTTGATAATGCGGTTGATGATTTGCCGCGAAAAACCCTCTATTGATGTTCAGGATAGTGAATCTCCTCTCATGTATATTTATCTCTAGTCCAATGGCCCAGTCAACATCCAGTCTCAACACTTTCACTGTGGAATCATATTTAATGTTCCACAGATTAGAGGAGATAGGGACAAAAATCGGCCCTTTAGTGTGTGCCAGCCGGATCAGTTCTGCTCCACTGCGCTAGGGGGCAGTACCGCTGTTAGCCTGCTGGTAGAGATGAGGGGGCGAGTGAGAGAAACGGCACTGGAGTGAACTAGTAACGACTAATTCACAAGAACCGAGGAAAAACAAGCAAATCTGTGCGTTTGTAGAGGCAGTGACTCACGGGACTAAATATTTCCCTGTATAGAAGGATTAATTGTCACAATGACGGGGACAGACGATTGGAGGAACCTGCAGCACAGATGTTTCAGGGCTGCACGGATACATTTCAACACTCTCGGCTCGGACGCCTTTCTAGGTGAGTTTTATGCACCTGCATCATCACATAAATATACATTTGTGTTCATTTATAGTTTCTGACTCATAGTAACGGAAACGAGAATAGACTTGACTTCGCGAGAACGGGATCACGTCGCCGCCATTTTCCTGGAAAAATAGCAAGTTAGCAGCTAGCTAGTGTTATTAAAGTTATTAAAAAAGATCACTGACTATTCATTGAATCACTTTAAGAACCATTCGGACACATTTAACAAAATGAAAGACGTCAATAAAGGTCTAGTGTCTAGTAGTTATTTTAAACAACAGCAAAAATCCTGTGTGCTAAACTCAAGGCTCGGGGGCTAAAGCCGGCCCTTTGGAGCATTCAATTAGGCCCGCAGGGCAAAGTAAAAATGACAGGGAAAACATGCATCATTGTGTAAATTAAACTCAACAGTATTTGAAGGGGCTCACACAGTTTCCCTGGTCCCTATAAGTGCATGCTTGCAGTAGGGCTGTCAAAATTGCTCAGAATTTGACGTTAGAATATTCCCTCTAAAAAAAAAAAAAGAAAAAACAATATTCGAACTATTCAAATATCGTTTTTTTTTTTTTTTTTTAATTGATAGAAAATTATTTACTCAATTCAATTCAACTTTATTTGTATAGCACAATTTACAACAGTCATCTCAATGTGCTTATCAAAATATAAAATTCATAATAAGAAAGAAAAACCCCAACAAGATCCACATGAACAAGCATTTAGCAACAGTATAACTGGTGGCGCATGTTGTCAATGACGTGCATTAGGTCAATAACAGGACCAATTAATACAAAGAGACAGATTAACTACTTGTTTTTTTTTATTCAAGTTAAAACATTTGACAACCTTGAACATATTCTTGCCCACACTCTCACGCTCTCTGCGCATAACCAAATATAGCAGGCTTCAGTCAGTGATTGAAACATTTTTACAGTATAGAACTGAATGCTCCGAGCGACACTTTAGTAATGTTTATGTTTAACGTGAAATAAATGTGACAAATAACTGGTACCCTGAGGTTCATAAAAAATGAAGTGCTATTAAAAATGAAAAAGGCTACTTACATTCTTGGTGCTTGTATAAAAAAAGGAAACAGAACTGACTGCAAATTATTCCATTGTCTTTTTAGTGCGTGCTGTCACTGGCTTTGGATCAGGCCTCCAAGTTATTTGCCAAAAACACAAGACCGTCCACATTTGAAGGGGCCAGTGCTGATCTCTTTTTATTTACTTTATTCCCAGCGGTGGAAAATACGCATTCAGAGCGCACTGATGATCCGGGGATGGAAAGTCATTGTTTTGCCATCTGAGCGACGTGAGGGTATCTCTCAGAGCCCAGAGTTTTCCACCACTCTCTGACAATGCCGGTGGTTCTGGTCCGTCTGGCGTTTGCTTTTTCAGTTGTGCGAGCAGAACATATATTAAAGGCAGCACAGACGACGCTGTTGGATATATTTCAGTTGCAAGTGCTTCTGTTGCCACATTAAAGGGTTTAAGGGCCTCTTGCACCTGCAATAAATAAGTAAATATAATGCGTTGATATTATAGGACAGGTTTGCATTTGTCCAGCTTATTAACATTCACACAAAGTAAATTAGGGCCGTCATTCTACATATTTAAAAATATATATTAGGACAGTTTTGCATTTGTCCAGCCTATTACTGTACATTTCATACATTATGCTTACGTTTTCCATTAGGGACCATTCGCTTGTGGTCAGCTCCATTCTTGACAGTTTTTTCTCGTAGATGAGAGCAGACACTGCTGCTTGCTGCTCCGATGCACGGCAGATCATTTCATAAGTGCTGTTCCATCGCGTCGGACAGTCATTAATCAGCTTTTCATTTTTTAATTCCAAAAGTTGTTGTTTTTGCTGGAGGAGGTAGCTGAAGATTTGTTGAAATGTGAGGCCGCCACTTTCAGCCTACCAACGGCTCAATGGCGCTGACCCCGAGCCCTTTATGCACAGCCAAGTTTATTGTGTGCGCCACACATGGTATATTCACTGTTTGAAGACGTCTCTCCACTGCATTGACGTAATTAGTGGCATTGTCCGTTGTGATGGAAATTACAGATGCCCTTTCTATGCCAAAAACATCCAAGATCTCTTGAATGCATTCGCCTACATTCTCTGCAGTGTGGCTTAGCTTAAGCTCTTTTGTTTTTAGCACATTGTTAAGCATTTCCTAGTCATCATTAATTCAATGGGCCGTTGCTTTAACATAGTCGCTAGGGGATGTCCACCCATCCACCTGTTTGTCTTTGATTCCTTTATCTTGTCTGAGGTGCTGTTTTACACTTCTACAAATATATTGGTGACTGTTCCACGGCTCGGGATGCGGTACCTTGGTTCCATTTCTTGATAAAACTCCCCGAATGCTTGCCCCATCCACGACACTGATCGGTTTCATATCCTTACAAATGAATGATGTTAATTTCCGCGTGATGGCTTCTTGTCGTGCTGCAGACAATGCGCTTGTGGAGGGCGGTGCAAAATAAGTGTCAAGACGTGGTTGTTTAGATGTAGTTTCACACATCATGCCAAGCTCCTTTGGATGCACATTTTCGAGGCGTAACCTCATGTTGCTAGTGGTTGAATGGTATGCTAACTGCATCTTACATAGCTGCATACAACTTTATCTCGTGGCTCCACAAATTTACCTTCTACCGACCAAAATCCAAAGTACTTTCAGACATGGCTTTTTAGATGTGTTGGGGTTAAAATTGCTTTCACTGCTGCGGTCAAGTTGGGCTCTGTCATCTTCCATGTGCACTGTTGTGACCTGACGCCACTCCTGCAACTTGTCTCTGACCCCTCAAGCAGCGCGAGCACTCGCAAAGCAGACAGCTGCGCCTGCTACCCATTGAACTATATAAAACCTACCGGGCGTGTTTTTCCCATATATATATATATATATATATATATATTCAAATATTAATTTTCACATTTGAATTAAAATTTTCCACATTTTCACATTTGAATTAAAATTTTCCACATTTTCACATTCGAATTTAAATTTTTTTTACTATTCAAATATGTATTCGAATTTAGAATATTCGTTGACAACCCTGGCTTGCAGTCATTTTGGTAATACTTAACCTGAAGTTCTATACATTAAAGCTAGGCAGTGATGTTGATAGGTTTTCAATGTAGTCAGTCCCGGGACCCACAGGTGGTGATTTGAGTGGGTCCATGAGAAATTCAATGGGTCCCCTTTCTATTTCTTATATTCTTCTATTTCTTAAATTGTAGTGTTAAACTCTCTTAATGGTGGTATGATATGGCTATAATTAGCAGATATATTCACATATGTTCAAAATATATCTGAAATTAAACAAATACAATTCTAAATCTGAAAGGTTTATTGCACAGTGGCAGGTTATATTGCACTTTTGTAGCAACATAAAAGAGCACCAAAATAAATGACTAAAAGTCAAATGAAAACAAAGTGGTGTCTGTTGTACAAAAATAAATGATCAAAAGTGCTAATTTTAACACAAACAAAACATTCTCATCACCATGACAAAGTAAAAAAATAAATTGTCACCAAAATAAGACCAAGATCAACTAAATCAAATGAACTGAGTCAATCACTATGAAACTTTTAGCACGAAAATGTAACGTAACTAACACAGTGCAAAGTCTGTTGAGAAAAATGAAATGATGCAGATATGTTTGTGGTGTATTGTAAGCAGCTAGTTAACTGGCTAGTTGTTGTTGTAGCGGCTAAACTAACATGTTCTCAAGGCGATCATGTCTGTGCGGATTTAATGCGTAAAGGGGTCCGCTCACGGCTAGGTTTATTTTGGTAGTTACTGTGATTTTAAACATAAGTTGATGTTTACAGTGTATCGTACCTAGCAACATCACTGCTTACTACTAAGAAGTTTGTATCTTTGACTTAGGGCCCTATAAAATTTGTTTTACTTTTCTTTTTTTTTTACAAACAAGGTTTTATTTTTTTCTCAAATATTTATCATTTTTTAAAGAAAATTTTAGTTTTTCACTTCTGAGAGGAAACAAAATAAATACTAATAGGGATGTAACGATTCACTTAACTCCCGATACGATTCGATTCACAATACTGGGTTCACGATACGATTCTCTCACGATTTATTTTACAAAATGGGACTGTAGACAAATGATGACTGAAAAAATTATTTTTTTTGGGAAAAAAAATAGAAAATACTGTACTGTTTTCCTTTTATTTTTCATTGTCTAAAGAATCCTTTGATAAATTATTCAAAACAATGCCAATTTAACTAAAAATAAATCTTGAATAAAATAAATAAAGGAATAATACAAATGAAGAAGAAGCCTATTAATTCAAATTCTGATTCTATTGAAAACAATGCAAAACTCCATAATAGTTCTTTTTCCTTTTAAAAGTGCAACTAAAAATGTTTTTTGTGCCGTAACAATTGGACTTTAAAAAAAAAAAAAAACAGTTATTGTATTTATGTCAGATATTTGTTTGGACCAGCAGAGGGCGCTGGTGACCCAGTGGTCGGTTGGCATGCAAATATTCTAGCAGTCAAGAAGAGATGTTGTGCTAGCAGACAGAGCTAATAGAAAAACTTGACTTTTACAGATATTCATGTCTTATTACAGATATTCTTTCGGTGCTAAAGGGGTAAGGAATCATTTATGAACATGTTTAAGAGTAGAAGGTGGCCAGGAAGAAAGTAGTAGCAGATTCTGCCCGCCACCAACACTTTTAAACAGGAGAAGGATAAATATATAGCTGTTTAGAAAGAGTACTGCGATTCAATTTTCAGAATGTCGATGTGAACCGTGATACCTATGAATTGATTTTTAACTGCCTTACGATTAATCATTTGTATTTGAGGTAGCTTACTGACTGTGAATGTGTACCTAGAGACACGGACAAAAGGCTGGAATAAAAAGAACTAACAACACAGACTGAGTTATTCTTAGTTAACCAGACACAACAGTTCGAACACTGAGCAGGTGAAGATGATTAAAGCTGATCACATTCTCACAGAGCACCGCTGCGCTACACGAAAAACGGACGGAGCTTTCAGGGGGGAGGGCGGTGCACTCAATAAGCGCTACCAGGAAACATTTTGAAATGAAATCCACGGTAACTGGCTAGTTGGCTAAACTAGCATGTACTCAATGGGATCATGTCTGCGCTGAGTTAATGCGTAAAGGGGTCCGCTGACGGCTAGGTTTCTTTTGCTAGTTACTGTGATTTTAAACATAAAATGTTGTTCACAATGTGTCGTTTTTCATGGGAAAAATGAGGTTCGTCCCTGGGACGCATGGCTAGTGGATTTACTGCGTCTTTTTAGATTTTTATGCGTCAGGGATGCAGGACGTGTACCTAGCAACATCACTGCTAGGGTAGGCGATTTTTCTCCAGATACACTTTTTAGGTTTTTGGTTGAAATTGTCTTTATGTCCTGACAGAAATTAAACTGTAGCAGCTGTAAACCTGTAATAACTTTGACCAATGGCAAAAAACTAACTTTTTTTTAACCAATCACGTCTCTCTGTCTCCCTGCTTGTTCTCGACCCCTCGCAAGCACAAGC
Organism: Gouania willdenowi; assembly: GCF_900634775.1. Classification (NCBI taxonomy): domain Eukaryota; kingdom Metazoa; phylum Chordata; class Actinopteri; order Blenniiformes; family Gobiesocidae; genus Gouania; species Gouania willdenowi. The sequence continues at coordinate 40,751,278 of NC_041047.1, forward strand.
TCACATTGAAAAAGTTTCGCCACTGACAGAGTTAAAGCAGAGTTTTTGGTCACTTTTTATTAACATGTATAATGATAAAGTTTATTGTTTACCTACTGCTGAATGAGACAACAAAGTTTCTACACAATACAAGTGATGAGCTAAGGTCTGCTGCTGGAGCAGCTGTGCTCATGCATGTGTGAGAGACTGAGCACAGGGGGTGGGGCGAGGGGGGTAAAGGCGGAGCCATCTGGGAGGCTACATTCAAAATCATGCAAGCTTTTGAAAATCGCCTACCCTCCCTTTAAAGCTGACATTACACTGTCATTATTACGACATGACACTTGTCAACATGAATAAGGTGTCATTAAGTGTTGTTCGTTACCCTAACATTAACCCCACTAGGTCCTTTCACCTAACCGAAAAAAGGCCAACATAGGTCAAAAGGTGTCATAATTTAGCGAAAAGTGTCATAATTGAGCAAACATGACGACCTTCATGATGACACCTTATTCATGCTAATGACAGTGTAATGTCAGCCTTATCTATAAAACTATAAAACAAGTTGTGTTTCTGTGTTTTTTTAAATTCGATTATGATCGTTATCAGGCTTCTGCAGAGCTGGATGAGGAGTTGATCATTTGAATCAGGTGTGTTGGAAGAGGGAAACATCTAAAACATGCTGGATAGTGGCCCTCGAGGACCGGAATTGGACACCCCTGCACTAAATTAATTATCTGCACTGGAACAGAGGTAGACAAGTATCAACTTAAAGGAGACATATCATGCCTTTAAATCCTTCCTTCATACAGTTGTGGTCTATATAAAGTGGAACTGCAATGCTTGGGTCTGAATTCCTCATTATTATAGCTCCACAGGCCCCTTTTCTACCCCTTTTCTGATGTGCTTCTGAGAGCGACTCGTTTTGTTGCGGTCTCTTTAAATGCAAATGAGACACTTCATACCCCGCCCCCTCTCCAGGTTGCAGAGGTGACACTGTTCAACAACTCCACCCTGTTTGGCCATTTTTGTAGTTTGATAGAAGATATACGATTATCTAGTGGTGCAGAAATGTTTTATTCACGTTATTTACAAAATGTCAACAACAGAAGACTTGTCCATCCAGCATTTAATGTTCGAGTCAGAGTCGGACACGGCGGAGCGAGATGAAAATGAAGATGATGAACCTGCAGAACAACGTCTTCATATGGATGTTAACAAGTGAGCTATAACAAGCGCCGAGCTAAAGCTAGTGCCAAGCTAACGTCATGAAATGCATTTTAATACAGTCTTTTTGGAGACGAAAATGGCAAAATGAAATGACTAATAAAAACTTTAGACTTAAATTAAATCACGTAGGCCATATCATCAAGGATCTAAAACGAGCACACAGCGCTAACATATGAAGACGGTGCAACTGCTAATGCTAACAAAACAATGACAGGGACGTCTTATCATCACACTTTTTACCGAAGTGCTCTGTTCATCGTCTCCAATCAGACGAAGTCTTTCAGCAAATCCTTCTTTATACTGGTGGAGTTTGCTGAAGCCGTAATCCTTGAAGTGCTTCGCTTACACAAAAATGACCTTACCCACAGATGTGGGTACATTTCCGTAAAAAATAAAACTCAACCAGTCACTTCGAAAAGGTTCTGATGCTGGGAGACGGTGTAATGAAGCGTGTGGGTTACTACATCCAACCGAACATTTTGACTTATCCTCTCGTAACTTCTGCATCCTTGAGCTTGGACTACAAAATAAAAGCGAGAAATAAAAATGGTGGATTGCTTGAAGTGTTGGGCCTGGAGTCGATGTCCTAATTTGGCAGTTCCGCTGCAAATACTGTGACGTTATTGTTCAAAAAACGTAATAGAGAATAGAAAAATCGAAACAGATTGAAAAATATGACCAAAACAGAATATAAAGATATCTACGGAGCACCTGAAGAGACTAATTTGAACTTTTCTGTACTTCTAAACACTCTAAATATACAACAAAATGCATTTAAGGGGGAAAAAAAGTGGATTTAGCATGATATGTCCCCTTTAAGTAAAAGTACAGAATGGTGAAAGTGAAAGTACTGAAGTAATAATTGTATAAAAAAATTCTTAGCTGTAAATAGTAAATCTCTGAACATCATTTTTATCAGAAGTGCAATGAAGGAAACACTGATTAGAATCTGTTCCATGTTTATAGTCGTACGACAGATTCACACTGTGTGGTGTTTCATTAATAATAACATCATCAAATCACCATCACTCACATAATGAACAAAGAGCTGTTAACTTCAACATTACACAAATAAAGACAAGATATTGCACTAACCAACTGTGCTGCAGTCATCTGTTTTAAAGAAGGAAACCATCTAACAACAAATGTATTCGTTGGTGTTACATTTGAGCATCACAATGAGGTGTATTTAGGGCTGGGCGATATATCGGGAATTAAGATACATCGAGTTTCCTATTTTTGTGATATAGAAAATTACAATATCACCTATATCGATATAATAATAGTAATTATAAATAAAACTAGTAGGGGTGTTAAAATAAATCAATTTGGCGATATATCGCAATATTATGTTGCGCGATTCTTGGATCGATTCAAAATGCATCCATATCGATTTTTTTTTTTTTTTTAATTTAAAAAAAATGATAATTTAATTTTTTTAATTATTTTTATTTATTTAATAGGAGTGTGATGATATCTCGATAAGGCGATATATTGCAATATTTTTTTTTGCACGATTGATTATTGATATGCTCGAGCTAAGTATCAATTTTTTTGGGGGGGATTTTTATTTTATTTTTTATTTTTTTTTTGCAAAACCTTTTCTGCTTTTTCAGTAAAATGTGCAGGTACGTCTTCACAGAAATTTTGTCACTCTTGGTTGACGGAACCAATATTTTGTTTACTGGAATATTGCACTATAATGGTGTCAATGGTAAGAAAAACCCTATTGTTTGTTTACAGAAAGCACTATTGGAGATACTTATTTGTTTACATTGGTATGTTGACAATTATTTACAGAAATGTTGCACTAAAATAGTGTCACTGAATTGTTTGTGGTTCGGACTTCATTTGAATTAAAATGATAAAGATTCCTATTGTATACAGTATCGCCATTTTGAGAAAAATTATCGAGAGATGAGTTTTGATCCATATCACCCAGTTCTATGTTGAGGTGTATTTAGGGATGGGCGATATGGATTAAAATTCATATCTCAATTATTTATCTCAAAATAGTGATATACAATATGAATCTTGATATCATTTTTTTGAATAACATTTTTTTTTTTTAACTCAGCTTCTAACCAGAAAGACAATTCAGTGTTAAATTTGCTGATGCAAAATGCCACACATGCACAGTTATTAATAAACAGCTGCAAAATATGTTCTTCTTTTTTCTCCTCTAAAGGACAGCACGTGTGAGTGAGTTCTGTAGTGTGGCTTGTTTAGGGGAAGGTCTGGTTTAGGACGCACTCATAAATCTTTCTAACTGAGCTTTTTAGTGCTGTTCTGAGAAGTAGTGAAAACAGTGGCTCCTAAAATAAGTAATTTATTATAAAATAAAATATTGTCATTTACCATATCACCAAAATAGAAAACTCAACATATCATGAATCTTGCTACATTGCCCAGCCTTAGGTGTATTTCTGAAAAACTAATCAATATTACAGGATGCATAGGCTAACCCTCTCAGTAGGCTCAGCTGTCCTTTGCTTTACTTCTGCTGATTGATCCAAACATGCCACAGGAACAATAACATGAGTTAATGTGCACAGGTTGTTGTCCTTTATTTATTTAGTTCAGGGTTTTTCAGATGAAAGTGGAATGTGGTGCAAAACATTAAGTGTATTTTCAGTCTAATCTGGTATTTTTGGTCTCAGGAGTTTGAAGTTTAGATTGATTCTAAATAAATATCTCTGTCTCACTGTTTATAGACCTTCCAGCTCCCATTCTGCAGGATCTACTTCCTCACCTGACTGTGTGTCAGCTGGAGAAGCTCCAGCCTCGCCTGAACCAGAGAGGTACCATGTGTTCATCGTTTTTCTTTGTGTCACAGGGACCGTTCTTGGATTGGGACAGAGTGGCTGTCATTTATCAACCGTCGTACGTTCAGAGCTGAGCGTTCGACCACTTTCACGCAAGCTTCGATATTTATCAATTGTGACGTGAGCCTACGGTCAGATCTCACATCAGGTCTGACCTCGTTTACGCAAATCTGAGTGTGTAGATTTGTGGAGCAGCGCAGCAAAATCTGACTGAGACTGGAAATAAAGTATGGGGGTGCAAAGGCTTGTGCTCGCCAGTCTTACTCATCAATTTTTTTATTCACCAAAATGTAAAAAGTTGTCTTGATCAAATAGTAGGGTTTTTGTTTTTAGGCTGTGGGTGAGTAACATTTCATTTAAACCATCATTAGCCATTGGTTAAGTTAGTTATTGAGAATTTTATTCAAACCTCAGCCCAAGTCTGTTCCAATAATAATGATAATGTATCCTTTCTTTATTACCGTAGTGAAATTCTTTTTCTGTATTCAACCCATTTTCCCTGAGGAGCAGTGGGCAGCCACAGTGTAGCGCCCAGGGAGCAGTTAGGGTTAAGGTACCCTCCAATTACCAACCTGCTTCCTTAACCACTACGCCACTACCGAAAAGCCAATCTTTGTTTTTCTTCACTTCCGCTGTGAGGATGCTGATTTTCATCTCGAAAAGGTTTGGGGGCATAACATGTTAATGACAATCAAATTCAGCCAACATATTTATTAACACCCGATCATTGGTTCGCTGGGATTGGTCAGCTACGAATGTTTCACAATCACGTTGGTTATGTCGTACGACCAAATGTGAACTCAGATTTGCACCCGTTTTCACGGAATGTTGATAAATGAGGACATGTTTAGTTTGACTCTCTTTCAGCAGCCTTGTCACTTATAGGCCTGTACAATATGATTTAATGTATGAGTGGGGTCAAATTAAACATTTCATTTATTTATTCTATTTTATATTGTGCATTGTTGGAATGTCAGTGCTTAATAAATATTTTCATATTTTTAATTGATATGTTATTTGAAGCATTAATATTAATTTCTATCATTGCAATGTTTTAATTTTAATGAGGTTTGTACACATTTATACACTGCTTAGTTTGTAAATCATCAGGTCTTGGAACACAGGCCTCGTGTTGTGATTGGTTTAAACTTCATTAACTCCACAACCTGCAGGTTAGCTTCCTTATTTATACTCTTTGTTTACTACCATTTTGTTCAAGAAAACTTTGTGATATTTGCTTTTATTGTGATCAATGATATTTATGTATTAAATATAATAACTACACTACAAACACATGTTTAATGTAATTGTTTTAATTCCTTAATAGATAAATTAAGCGACTACTAAAATAATCATTAGTTGCAGCTCTAAACGTGTGCTTACCTTTTATTTGCCCAAAAGAGAAGGAGCACTTTGTATCCTCATAACTTTTTTTTACAAATTTCACAGCCGAGGCCTAACTTGTCTTTCATAAACCAAGAGTAGCAGCTCATCTTGACTTTGAACTGAGTCTCTGTCTAAACTTCCCTGGTCTCAATATTCCTGAGTCCTCCTTATGACCCCTGGATAGTTCTCCTCCTGTGTCCTGTCTGTTGGAGTCTCCTGCATTAGCATCATAGCTACAGGTGCTGCTTCTAGCTACGCTAAGTGCTGCTGCTGTTTCGCGATTTCCACAGAAAAAAGCTTAGCCTTCTTTACCCTAGGCTTAGCTTCACTTATTGGCTTAAAAAGAAGTCTTTAAATTCAACTTCCTTTTTTAAGCCATTTTCTACCATCTTCCAAGCTGATAAGACAGTTTTTGCAGAAAATCACACTTAAGACGTAGCGTGGGCGTGTCTTACTTTCCCCTTTCTTCCTCACTCGCACTTAGTTTTTACATTCAGTTTTGTGTGTACAATGACATTTCCAGTGATTTCAACTCAATAAAATATAAAAATCAAAATACCTAAAAGCAAATAAGGTGCTGGGAATAAAAAATTAAAAAAATAAACAAGGTGCTGGATCCAATCAAATAAGTGCCAGTCAAAATCTGGGAGGTGCCGGATCTTGCTCCGGCAGGATCTGGCCCAAATTAAGCTTTGTTTATACCCATAAATGCAATGTTCTAATAAGTAGCATAATGATTTATTTTGGTTTTCCCGTTTTTGGTTTTGGCCAAGAATTTTCTTTTCAGTGCATTTTTAGTTTAGATCCCTGAAAAACTCTCAAAGCTTTTATAGTTCACCTTACATGAATTCATGTAAACGAATAAACAGATTCTAAAAATGTCATTTTCATCAGGAATTCTTAGGGAGAAGATGTGTAAGTGCGGTTGTGTTGATTTGACAGACACAAACCAGCTTATGACTCAAAGATCTCAGTTAATATTCTGACTATCTATCACCAATATTTGCAAACCATGCTGTTGAAGGACACTGATGGAAATGAGCTGATATTTGCTTCCCCACTTTACACAGATCTAATGTCTTGTTTGCTTCCATTCTTTCAGGAATCTCCACTCACTCTGCATGGCTCAGAATTTATCAGCTCATCTATGGGCGTGGCCATGTAGGTATGAACCTCATAAAACAGTGTTCAGCTTTCATTACACACGTGTGGAGCTGACGTTTCTCCTGTGTTACTTTGCAGGCGTTAGACGTGGTCACGGAGGACGAGATCAAAAGTGAAATCATGAATCTTTTGTTCATGATGGCCTTCTTTGGTTACAGTCAAAGTAAATGTATCAACAATATCATAGCTGAGAATGGCCCGTCCCTCCTGTGGATGACAGCCAAATATATGCGACATTTCAGGCTTCTAACTTCCAGGCCTCTTAAACTAAATGCCCTAACCTCCAAGGAGAGGCCCCTCCTTCCCCTCTTGGAAAAAAATGTCACGAGTATTTCAATTGGGAGTGGTTTTGATCTTGAAGATGAGAATAATAAAGTCATCCTGCAGGTGCTGCATCGCCTCCTTGATCATGGGGTGGCCACAAAACTTCGCTTGCATTGTCCCATTCTACTGTCCTGGCTCCTTCGTAGAAGAAGATCTCAGTGCATGGATCCTGACCTGGGCAATGAAGGTCACTGTGAAGGTCACAGTAGGTCCCACCCCTCCCCCTCCTCTGTCCCCTTAGACGAGTCCAACAGCTGTCCAGGTGTTTCTCACCACCAGGGCCGTCACGCTGTCCCGTGCAAACGTCAGAAGTTGGATTGTGTTTCTGTGGAAGAGGAGGAATCACCAAAGGCTCCTTTTCAGAGTGACTCAGAGAATCTGTGTCAAAGCTTCGCCTGTGAGGCTTCAGCACATAGAGCTCATGGTCACATTGAATGCTTGGATATGGCACGAATTGATTCCCAAGTCCTAGTGGTCCTCGTGGACGCTCTGCCTACATTCTACAGCCTGAGATCATTGACTCTCCAGAGTATCTGTAAGTAAAAGTCCAGCATCTGAGTTAGAGTTCTGTTGTAACTAATGCTGGGTGATATAGCAATATATATATCGTAGTGCAATATAAAAACGTCTACCGTACGATATAACCCTCTATCGCAGAGGTGTCAAACTCAGTTTAGTTCAGGGGCCAAATACAAAGCAGTTTAATCTCAAGTGGGCCACAGATTTTATGCAAGAAAATTAGTAATTTCAACAATATTGTGCCCTAGTTCGCACTTCTACATATACATAAAATACAAAATATATAAGTAATATCCACGTAATAAGTGACAGATTTCAGTCCCAACAGGATCTTCACTTTAAATTTCCTACATTTTGTGACCAATTTTTGTTTAATTAAGGGAAATATTATGTCATTTTAGGAAAATTTAAGGATTTTGTGAGAGATTGTTCTACTGTTTGACAATAAAAATGACTTAAATCATGCACCATAAGTACTGGGAATACTATATTATATATATATTCAAATATTGTTGAATTTCAGTTATACAATGATTAATATTTTCTCTGTCATTTTTACTTTCTCCTGCGGCCCGAATTGGATGCTCTAAATGGACAGATTTGGCCACCGGGCCTTGAGGTTGACACACGTGCCTTATCATTTATATGGCTTATTTAATGTGTGTGCTCTTGGTACCCCCTGGTGGCATTTTTGCATACAAATTTACAAATCAGAACATGTGACGACAATATATGTAGCAAAAGTCACAAATATTCATTAAGACGATTCTTAAAGGAGAAATACCATTTGTTTTGGGATACGTTTACTTTTTTTGTGAATTTTTTTCTATACCGGTAATGCAATATATAATGAATAGCAATTTTCCATTCATTTGATGTAATTTTGAGGAAGAAATATTATATCGGGATATAATACATTGTCAGTATATAAATCTACTTATATTATGGTATAACATTTTCTTCATATCGCACAGCACTAGTTAAAACTGGATTTCTGCTCTGGGAACAGTTTGAATATCTTCACGGGCTGATTGTTATTGTGTTTTTGCAGCAATCCTTCATACGTCAGATGTGTTGAGCTTAGCCAGAGCCCTGAAGCAGCTCTCTGAGAGCAACCGCTGCTGCCTCTCTGAGCTAAACATCGGCACTCTACCCGACCAAGTGCTTTTTGAGAGACTACTGGATTCCTGCCCTGTCTTAAAGTCCCTGCACGTGGAGATCCAGAGTTTATTGGCTCAAACACACTTTAGAACTCAACACTCAGACCCACAAGGCCCTGGTAAGTAAGACGTGACGCAGACGAGAATGTTTAGGAGTGCAGGGTAAAGACACTGGTCACTTAAAACAGGATACCTAATGTTTATTTTGTATATACATGTAAACAATAACACTACAAATACATTGGACAATGTTCCTACAGTTTATCCCACAAATGGGCCATTGGGGGCCACATGTGGCCCTATGTCTAATTTTGTGCACAGAATAACAGGAAAAAGGACCACAAAAATACACAAAAAATCTTAAAACATAAAATGACAAAACATTTTACAAATGGACCTAAAAATTACAGAAAATGGCTCAAAAACACAAAGAATCACAGGGGAAAGAAATTACTCAAGAAACAAATAAAATGACAACAAAAACACACAAAATGACAGATTGAAAAAGAAAACAAAATGGACAAAATTACAAACTACACAAAAGAACAGCAAAAAATTAGTTCAAAAACACTAAAGGACAACTAAAGTACACAAAAATTACTCAGACAACACAAAACAGCAAGAAAACATGCACAAAATGGCTCAGAAGACTCACAATATGACAAAAAGTTACTCCAAAACTCAAAACAACAAAAAAATACACAAAATGACCCCAAAAACTAATGAAAGGACAACAAAACACACAAAAGTCAGAGAGAATAACTCAAAGCTTTTGTTGTTTCCTGTTAAAGCTCTGATTGGTATTTATTCTAAATACTAACATGAAATATGACCATGTGACCCCTAGATCAATCATCACAGTTTTGTTGCTCCGCTGTGATAGAAGCTGCCCATTTTTGGTTAATCTAGACTAAAACTCCTGAAAAGAGATGCGTGAGTAAAAGTATTTTACTAAAAAGGACTTAAGTAATAATCACAGATGAGAATAAGTAAAAGTCTGACAATCACTGTTATTTTCTGCACTTTACTATCAGAAGTAGATTGTGTACCTTAAAGCCTTATAATGAGCACATGGCTCCATTGTAATGGCAGCTGAGCAGCCACTAAAGTCAATAAAGAGCCAACATTACCAGCTGATAAAACAAAACAAAAACTAACCCTGGGCTTCATGGATAGTTCACTAAAATAAAGTAGTAAAGTACAACTCTTCTGAAGTGCAATAAAACAGTACTTTTACTTTATGATGCACCTCTGCCTTTATTTGATCCAAGGTTTTAAAGATCGCTGGATCAATGTTTGTTTCTTACCGAAGAAGCTTCTTTGTGTTTTGTTCTTGACACGTTTCCAGCAGAGCTGTCACTGCAGAGGCTGACTGTGAAAATGACGGCGGTCCACGTAGACGCACACTACATCACATCTGCACTGAGACGATGTCCACACCTTGTCCACCTTCACCTCTCAGGGCTGAGGCTGTCCAGTGGCTACGCTCAGAGACAGCTCCTTAGCACCATCACAGGTCAGTGTTAGTGTGTGTGTGCTCCTTAGCACCATCACAGGTCAGTGTTAGTGTGTGCTCCTTAGCACCATCACAAGTCAGTGTTAGTGTGTGCTCCTTAGCACCATCACAGGTCATTGTTAGAGTGTGTCAGTAGTGTGTGCTCCTTAGCACCATCACAGGTAGGAATAGGTACTGAATTCAGTACTTTTTTTTAGGTACGGTACTACCTGGTACCGATTCACGTAAAATCAAACGATAGCATGTTTTGGTATGTAAATGCATCCTTGTGACTGTGAGGGAGTGGAAGAGTCAGCAATTTCCCATGCAGTACCTGAACACAACATTGCATGCACATAACAGCAGTAGTTATTTAAAATGACTGAGGACCTGCTGAACACAGGGCTCCACGCAGAAACATTACACGTGTAAATGTAGCTTCACTCCTGAACAGCTGCTGTACGACTACAAGAGAGTTAGAGAACAAGCTGTTATTGGCTTCAGAGCTACAGCTCAAGTAGAACGCAGAGATATTACTGTGGCGCAAACACACACACGCATCTATGTCTAACAACAGAATTAGAGAGAAATGTATAAGGGAGTGCCTCACTCCGCTTTTTAATCAGGCTCTCTCTTCACCTCGTGGCTGCATGTGCAAAACAGGCTCCTCCCACAGACGTTTCTTGTGCTGCGTTCACACAGGACGTGTCGCAAAATGTTTGCGTGACCAGATTACATACAAAGTCAATGGGATGGAAGCGGTGAGAGATAAATTCTCCTCCGGTTGGGCGACGCGGCATGCACGCTCCCATTTTTCCGTGACATTCGTCATTTGCCTGAAAACATTGAACTCCAGTGAATATTTTCGTGTGATGCGCGGGCGCTTTCGCTGGTTAACCTGGTGAATCCAGGAACGCCACCGTCAACCGTTTTGACGGCTCTTCAGCTTCCACAGAAGGTAAAGAGCATCATTTTTACTATGGTCCTCTATAGTTGATGGTGAAAACAAAGGGAGTGTGGTTGGCTGCGCTTTTGTATTCGCTTCAGACGCGCATATGAAGCAAATATGGGGAAAATGTTTTTTGATCCTGCGGAAGCTTTCACACGGAGCACGAGTCACAAAAATTGTGTGAACGCAGTATTAGGATGAACAGGATTAGAACCAACTAAGATCTGGTACGAACACTAGCACCTACCAAAAACCAGGTTCTTTTGGCTGAGCTATAAATAAGTGAATTTTTGCCATAAGCACACAGTTTTTCACCTCTGTGCACAAATGCAAGTGAAATATTGCAATATAGAGTGCGTTCACATAGAGCTGCTTTTTAGTTTGTGCATTATAATGTGGCAACAATTATAATTTTGCTACAATACAATCAGATGTTGGTTAGATATATTTGCCCAAGTTGTTTATTATTATTAATAAGATAAGTACATATTTTGAAATGGTATTGTTTACCATTTATTACCACTCAAAAGAACCGTTGAGTACCGAGTATCGGTTCAAATGTTAAGGTACCCATCCCTAATCACAGGTCAATGTGTGTCAGTAGTGTGTCTGTATCATGAACTCGTGCACTGATTTTTCTTCAGACGAAGTTTCCGCTGTGATTCAGTAAAGATGAAGACGACGATGATGATGATGTGGATGTTAAACATTTGAAACCGTACTATGTTGGAGAAATTTACCATTTGTGTTTAAATGCTTCAGAGTCCAATCGGTCCCTGAAGACTCTCCACCTGGAGGACATGAAGTTGTCTGATTGTCTTGGTGACATCGTTCTTTTTCTTCGAGTCTGCAAGCTAGAAAGTAAGAAACCTTATTCAGCCTTATTTACTGTACTTCAGGTTTTCTGAAGAAATGTTGTTACTTTGTGATATTTGTGCTGCACACATGTTGCTCACTCTGCTGTCAGTAACTCCAACAGACTCGCCTCTTAAAGGGATCCTCCACTGTTTTACAAGTTTGGGCTAAGTCTTTGAAATGTCCTTATTAGCAGATCTATGTCTAACAAGACACATTATTATGCACCATATTCATTTAACTAACTTTTAAAAATGGGACTACTTTACAGTTTTAGAGCCTGTGTTCCTCCATCTTGAAACATCCCATTGTTTTTTGTTGGAGTGAAGCTTTCAGCCTGATTTTTATACCGTTTAGCAACTTTTAAGATTATTTAGCAGCATTTTCAGTCAAAATGACAACTTGTACTGCAGCGAAGAAGAGCGGCTGACGTGCTGATGGCTGAAGTTAGTGAGTAAATCACGGACTGCTGAAGACGCACCAACCTTGAGGATAGAAAGACTTCTGGGTTGGAATGCTTCATCAGTCCGTCACTTATTTGCTGACTTCAGCCACCAGAGCATCAGCCGTGCACTGAGCTCTTCTTCTCTGCTTCATTGTCTACCACTAAACCGCAGAGTTATAACTGTCGCCCCCTGTGGTAATAGATTCACAACTGTTTTTTAATCCTCTTTCAGTAAAAAAAATAGGTTTCCATCAACATCTTAAACTTTTCCTGATTATTTAGAGCAACCAAAAGCAGCACAGATCTGCTAATAAGTACATTTCAAAGATTTTAGGCCGTATTTGTAAATGCAGTGGAGGATCTTTTTACCCTGTTTGTTTTTGGTAAACACAAAGATTTGTTTCATCGAACTTTATTACTTCTAGAATACACTGAATAATCATTACTGAACATTATAGAATCCATTTCACGTGGTCATACCAGTCTGTCATTGCCCGATCTTGTTAGATCTCTGAAGATAAGCAGGTCTGGGCCTGGTTAGTTGTTGGATGGGAGACCACTGAGAATTCCAGGTGCCACAGTGAGGGACAGTCCCTCCAGTGGTATCTGTCATTGTGTCCTTTGGTAAGACACTTCACCCACATTACCTAGTATGAATGTAGTGTGTGAGTGTTGGTGGTGGTCTGAGGGGCCGATGCCGCACTATGGCAGCCTCGCTTCTGTCAGTCTGCCCCACCAGTAGTAGTTCACCACCACTAAGTATGGAGTGAAGATCTTCTCACACTGACAGTACACATACCAAAACTAGAAAAATAATGCACAATTATATAAAAGATCTTAGGTTACAAGACATATGGAGGGATAAAAATCCAACTAAAAAACAGTATTCATGTTCAAGTAGCCATAAAAGCCACTCACGAATAGATTAATTTCTACCATCCATAGAACTACAAGTGAAAGAATGTTGTACAGTAGCATTGTAATGAGTGACCATGCTCCAGTCTCCATTAAAGTTCATTTGGATAAAGTTGAACAGGGTCCAAAAAGGTGGAGATTGCAGACTTTTTTGTTGAAAGACAAGGTTTTTATCAAGCTTATCGAAAAATATATAGACAATTATTTTGAGTTTAATAAAGATGAAACTTCAGCTAGTATCAGATGGGAAGCTTTTAAAGCCTATATAAGAGGAGAAATTATCAGTTACACGAGTACCCAAAATAAAAAATACAACCAGGAAATTCTATTAATGGAACAACAAATTAAGACATTGGAAAATGATATTTATAGTAGTAACAACTTAGAAAAAATGAATAATTTAATTAATATGAGAGCTAAATATGATAAATTGATGACTGACAAAGTTGCAAAAAGTTTGTTGTGGATAAAACAAACATTTTATGATCAAGGAGAGAAGGCAGGCAAGTTGTTAACCTGGAGAATTAAAAAGATGCAAGCAGATAGAACGATCCTTAGTATAAAATCAGATGTTGATAAACTGACCTCCGACCCATTAGAGATAAATAAAAGTTTTAGAGAATTCTATAAAAAAACTATATAAATCAGAGTGTCATGGAAATGAAGAAATTCAAAATGCATTTCTTGATAAATTACAGTTCCAAACATTACCTGAGGAGGATAAAGAGACACTTGATAACCCACTAACAACAAAAGATAAATTGGAAGCTATAGGAAATATGAATAGCGGCAAAGCCCCAGGACCTGATGGGCTGCCCGTTGAATTTTATAAGGTATTTAAAAACAAGATTGCCCAACCACTTCTTGACATGTTTAAAGAATCGTACGAAACCAGAACTCTCCCAGAATCCTCAAAATTAGCTACAATTACTCTGATATTAAAACCTAATAAGCCCCAAGATGAGTGCTCATCATATAGGGGGATCAGTCTTATGGGATGTGATATGAAAATATTATGTAAAATCCTGGCAAAACGATGAGAAAAACTTATACCAAAATTAATAGTAGACGACCAACAAGGTTTCATTCAAAAGAGACAAGGCTATCATAATATTAGATGTGTTCTAAATATACTGTATGAGAAACAAAATGCAAGGGATACAGCAATGCTGGCTGTAGATGCATGCCAAGCATTTGACAGGATTGAGTGAGCTCATCTTCTGCTTCCAAGATACGGGCTAGGAGAGGAATTTATTAAATGGATCGAGTTGCTATATACAAACCCTACTGCTCAAGTCTTGACTAACAGTAATGTCTCAAATCCTTTCAATTTACAACGCTCCACAAGACAAGGGTGCCCGCTCTCCCCAATTCTATTTACTCTGGCCATGGAACCTTTAGCCATTGCAGTGAGAACTCAGATGGGACTATCGGGGGTATTTATTGGGGGGAAAAATCATCTTATATCTTTATTTGCCGATGATATTATATTTTTTCTGACAGACCTAAAAAATACCATCCCTAACCTGGTGAACTTAATTGAAGAATTTGGTATGTTTTCTGGATATAAAATTAACAACAGTAAATCTATACTTGTGTTTCTTAATGAAGAGGACAGGAAAAATCCTAGAGTGAAAACTAATTTTACAATCGCCACAGATGGATTTAACTACTTAGGCATCAAAATTACTCCAGATTTGAACAAAATAGTTGCTACTAATTATGACCCTCTGGTAGACAAGGTTACAGAAACTTTAAATCGTTGGTCAAACTTACCCATCTCCATGATAGGACGAATAAATATTCTGAAGATGTCAATTTTACCCAAATTCTTGTATTACTTCCAGACACTCCCCCTGCCATTACCACAAACATTCTTTGATAACCTAAACAAAACATTCAGTAATTTTATATGGAACAATAAGAAAACGAGGCTTCGGTTTAAATTACTGTACTTGCCCTATGAAAGAGGGGGGCTCCAACTCCCAAACCTTAGATGGTATTACATGGCTGCCCAATTAACATCAGCTTCACATTATTTTTGCACAAACTCACCTCCAGCTTGGATGACTATTGAACAACAATCCATTCCAGATTTGCCTCTTAATAGTTATATTTATTCAGCCAATTTAAAAACTCTTAAAAAACAGACTAAGAATCCCTTTTTAAAAAACACTATTGTCGATGCACATAAACATATTAATGACCCTTTATCATTATCCCGATTCACTCCCTTGTGTAATAATGAACACTTCACACCTGGCAAACAGGATGGAGGATTTAAACTATGGAAGGTGAAGGGTGTTCAAACGGTTAAAGATTTATATGAGGATGGATTACTGCTTACGTTTGGTGAATTGTGTCATAAGTTCCAAATTCCTAGAAAGCATTTTTTCAAATACCTACAACCAAAACGTTTTCTCTCATCCAAATCTGAAGACATTTTACATATTCCCAATCTATCACTAATAGAAGAAATGTCTCTCAACAAGCGTGAACAAAAAGGTTTGATGTCAAAATATTATAATTTAATCAGGTCTAATTCACCAGATTCAACAATAGATAAATTAAATGCTTGGAGAAATGACATACATGAATATATAGATGAAACAGATTGGAATGAAGCTTGTTTGAGGGCTCAAAAAGAAACAATTAATACACGACTAAAGGTACTCCAACACAAATGGTTGACAAGGGTCTATATAACACCTGAAATACTTCATCACATGTCCAGTGATATTTCAGACACATGTACTAAACGTTGAGATCACAAAGGGACACTTGTACATTGTGTATGGGAATGTACAGATATACTACAATTCTGGAATGATGTGCTCAAATGTCTATCAGAAGTTTTTAAAGTGAAGATTCCCCTTTCAGCCAAGCTTTGCATACTAGGAATATACCCAGGAGATTTTTCAAGAACAAAGAAGCAAAAGAAATTACTGGACTTTGGGTTATTGCATGCCAGGAGAGTTATTGCCCTAAACTGGAAGAGGATGGAAGCTCCTTCAATTCAACAATGGATCAAAGAACTTTCAGAATGCATTGGACTAGAAAGACTAACATATTTCGCAAAAGGAAAACAAAGAGACTTTGAAAAGTTATGGGAACCTTACATGACCATTATAGCAAAATAAGTTTTTTATTTATTTATTTTTTATTTTTATAATTCTCTCTCTCCTCACTAAGGCATGGGTTACAGTGTACAACAATGTTTAATGTCTTTACGTGCAAGCTTCACTAGGCGTGAGAGTATGTGTGGATGGATGTATGATTGTCTTATTGTTATTATTGTATTATTTTTCCTTTTTTTTTTTATATATATTCCATGGTTTATGTCAGCATGACCATTTTGTTAATTGTATTTAAAATGGAAAACTAGTAAACATATTTTGAAAAAAAAAAAAAGTATGGAGTGAAAGAATAATCCCTTAATTCTGTAAAGCGACTTTGACTGTCCAAAAAAGCACTATAATAAATTGATGTATTATTATTATTATTATTATTATTACTACTACTAATGAACTGATTGATGAACTAAAAAGTTAAAAGATGAATCCATTACTAAATAAATCATCAGATTTTGTTCTACAAAGTGAATCAGAATGTGTACACAGCTCACTGCTGCTGCCCTGTCTCTGCTCGTAGATCTGGAGTTAAACGACTGTCGCCTCCTGGAACAGTGCAACGACAAAGAAGTGTTTATGCAGCAGCTGGTGGAAGCTTTGAAGGCGTTACCTTCACTGCACTCCCTGAGCCTCAGTAACAACCGCCTCAGTAAGAAGCAACACCATAATCACTATGCTGCGTGGTGCTTTCATATTCCTCACAAAATAAACGTATTCAGCATATTCATAGTGTTCTAAAGCTCCGCCTCCAGGATGTCGCTTTGCTGCAGCTTTTTCAAAATAATTGCAAAGGTTTTTGTATTTTAAGGCATTAAAGTTTTTCATAACGTTGCAGAAACGGGTCAATTTAAAAAAAAAAAAAAAAAACAATCTGTGATAACGTTTTATTTCTTCAGTGCAACACAGAAAAGACTCACATTCACAACAACAATTTAAGAAAATATATATCAATTCCTTTGTATTTTTGGGGGTTTTTTCAGTGCAGAGAATAATAAACAAAGAAAGAAAGAAAGAGAATTAGTTTCTGTCATAAAAATGTTAAATCTTAAGATACCGGTAAATAAAATACATTTTGCTACTTTTACTAATATATCAAGACACGTCTCATTTATATGATGATCACTTTTTTTAATGATAAATAATCTTTAAACTCTGCTCACGTGCATGCTACACAGAGCAATGAACAATTTCAACATTAGCGCAACTTTAAATTTCAATATAAATGTATGTACTATATAACAATGATAATAATAATATTCTTTATTAATCACCGTAAGTACCATAAGGCAATGGTGATATCCAAGCAGTCGTGACAGGTAGTGACTATATTTATTAAATTTGAGGAAATTTTGCCAAATAATTTAAGGAGTGAGCAGGAATTTGGAATAACTTGGTTTCTTAAAACAAGTTGAGTGAAAATGACTTCCATTGTGTTATATAAGCTTTGAAAAACTGCAAATATTGTAGAGTTTCATTGAATTTGTGACAAATTCAATGAAACTCTATTTAAATAATTAACTTCTACTTCCAAATAAATCTGTTGAAATGTTGTGCATTTTATAGAGTATTATTTAACATAAATACCAATATTTATGTTTGGACATGATGCAATGATTTAAAATTACTCACAATCTCTGACAGATATTCTGCCAATTTACCAGATATGTTACACCTCGTTGCAACCCCACTGGGATATCCACAACTAAATTATTTGGTAATTTACACTGTTTTCTCAGTCATTTTTACTTTCCCCTGCAGGCCAGTTTAGATGTTTTAAATGGCCAGATTTTGCCCCTGGGCCTTGGGTTTGACACATGTGGTGTGGACGTATATGATGACATATCTGAGCTCAATCACTTTGGTCAAAACAGCAGAAATGTTGCAATGATTGGATGGAATTAATAGTTGCGATCTCTGGATATAGATTATGTATGATGAAAATAATGTGATATTATAATAGATAATAGTTTGCATGTTGTAGCATAGGAGACCAGTTTGAACTCAGTATGACCTCTTGCCTTCTGTTTTTTTTAAACAAATTTTATTGACAAATTGCAAGTTTATAAATCAGTAATACAACATAAAAGGGATAAAGAACAAAGTCAGGGAAAACATCACTAGTAAGAAGAATACAGCATCACATTTGGAGGAACAGGAAACAGTTCTTCATATAGACGCAGAGTTCGTTCACCTTTTTTGTTTTTCATAAACTTTAAAGTATTCATATAATATATAAACTCAACTAAGAACATTTGAAAAGGTGTTTAAGAATTTTTATTCATGAATTTGGAATTTTGCCATTAATATTACAAGACCAATGATCAAAGTTATTGATTTATTTTTGTTATTAAAGATAAAAAATGGCGTTATTTGGCATTGTTTCTATCATGTTTTTGGTTGTGTGGTAAACATAATTCTTAACCGTATTCCAGAATAATAACCTAAATTGGCAGTGGTAAAATAAATGTAAAACCTCTGAGGTTCATTTAAACAAAATGTGCATTTATCACTCTTACATTTGGAAATGAACATGTTACAGGGATAAATGCAGTGTTACTGAAAAAAAGTAACTAGTTACGTTACTAGTTACTTCATTCACAAAGTAACTACTATTTTGATTACTTACATCAAAAAGTAATGCGTTACTGGAAAAAGTAACTAAGTTACTTAGAATTAAAGAATGTATATTTTTTTGGGGGGTCATTAGTGTCCATACAGCTTCATATCAGTGCTGTAATAATATAATAATCCACTGTTGATCAACTGTGCCCCTGTATTAACATTGCTTTGGATAAAAGCCTCTGATAAATGAAATGTTATTGTATCTAACCCTAAAGTTTCTAATCATTTACATTCAAGTATTCTTTCAATGCCAGTTTATTTACCTGAGACCAGCAGAAACTGAAAATGTTACAATGAATTGTGAAATAATTAACACAAAACAACCTGAATATTATTCAGAATCAAAGATCAAAAATTAAAGTGGCTTCAGCATCATAAAAAGGTTGTGTTTAGCCTTAGAATGTTCCCTTACAGCTTAAGTACAAAAACTAGCAATCATTTTCAACATAAACACAAAAAAACTTCTAAAATAAATAAATAAAAGTAATCAATAAATAAATAAAAGTAATCAACTCTGCTTTACTAAAACTGCTATAAAACAACCATAAATGATGTGCATATAAAGCACAAAACAGATGCTCCAAAATTAAAACAGTAAAATTTCAGCCTTAGCACAGTAATGTAATGTAAGCTGTGCATATTCCAGGTGCACATTCTGCTGTTGAAAATGCTGATAAAAATAAATGTGGAAAAACTAATTCACAGCATTTTTCTCAGCTACACAATGCTAAACATATCAGGCTAACGAGGTGCTGTTAGCAGTGGCTCAGCAGTAGTGACAGGCTGCTTATTTACAACAACATACCGTGCAATAGTTTTGCTGATCTGTCCCTGGATAACAGTCACAGACCGTTAAAATCCATACGCTGTTGTTTCAGTGCAGAGGCTTCCATCACGTCCACCAGCCTTAGCTTAGCTTTACCGATGCATCTTTTGGAGACAGATGAGTAAAATAATGCGCGTATGTCCTCGTCCTGCTCTCGCATTGACTCGTCTTGATTAGCGCACACGATGTAAACAGAGACACGCTGACGATGCTTCTACTTCTTCTGTTTTACTGTGTTTGGCACGGTGTCCTGCAAAAATATGTAGCACCACTGTAAACAGGAAGTACACTGCAGCTAGCAAAGTAACGGACAAATGCACCATATTGTAACGATAACTGTTATTTCTTTAAAAAATATTGCGTTACAGTACTAGTTACTGTCAAAATTAACGTTGAGGCGGTGACGCGTTACAACGCTGGATAAATGTTATGTAAGATTTTTTAAATGTATTTATTTTATAAACAAAATTGAAAGGGGCATAACCAAGCTTTTTTTCCACTTTATAGTTTAAAAGTGTGACTTCCAAATTGCTTTACCTCTGGGTGTAATTTTTTTGTGAAAAATGATTTATTTTCTTATATGTTTATTATTACTCTTTTTATCAGTTAGTTTTACACCACTTAACATTAAACAAGGGAGTTTTGGTTTGCATAAATTGTGCCTGTCTTGTGTCTTACAGCTAAGTACGTGTGTGTGCTGACTCAGCTGTTTTCAGGACCCTCACCCAGCTCTGTGAAACACCTCAACATCAGGTAAGATCAGTGATCAGCCACTTTGGCTAATTTTTTATTTCAGATTGAAGTAGGACCCTTACTGGCTACAGATGATGTGGCATTTTGGAAATATATGATACTGAGTGATAAGAGTGGAAAAAAAAGTTTGGGTGCTGATTTTAAAAATTGATTCTTCTTCCCAGAATCAATATGTTTTTTATTGTATTTTTCACATTATCGGGGACAACCACTGGGTGGCGGTAATGCACCAACAAGTAAGTGCAAACACGAGGAAGACTTGCAGCACAAAGTAGAGTTGCAGCAGAAAAAACCAACAATCGTGATTAAACCTGCACCTGGCGAACGGATTTAGACATGACCACAGTTCTTTTGGAGCAGCCTAACTACCAGCATGTTGACCAGCTCCTGTTCCTAAACAAAAAAACTAGACACTGAATAAATAATGATAAATTAGTGAATGACTTAATGTGATTTGATGTGCATTGTTTTTTGGAACTGTGACATATTTTTAGAAGTTTAGTATTCAACTTATGTGTTTGGATAAGGAAAGAAATTGTGATAATTTTCACTGTAGAATCACAATACTTGTCAAATTAGAATCACAATTAGAATCGCAATTTAAATCGAATCGGCACCCATGAATCGGGATTCAAATCGAATCGGGACGACAGGATGTCGTCCCAGCCCTATTAAGTGACAATAAATAATGTTTAAAACACAGAAATCTATAGTCCGTCCAAAAAAACCTCGAAATTTACATCAAATATAAAGCCATTTCTTATTATTGAAGGCTTTAAAAGCAGAAATCATTGAACTAATGCATTGACAGCAAGTTTGGTGATAACAATAAACATTAGGCCAAAGACACATGTTTTTGTACAAAAAAGTTCAGGCTAAAGCCCACTTTGCCACAACTGTGTCAAAGTTTTCCACAAGTTTGGAAACAAGTGTGTAACTGTAATATGTTAGTCGAACATTATCCAATCATTGTTAGTTTTATGTTTGACCACTAGATGTTGCAATTTGGCTTGAAATAAACACATATCCATTTTTATTCAGGTCTCTGTGGTGCCATGCGCTGTGGTTCCACTCTTTGGTGGCGTTACGCATGTGTCTAGTTCAGCAATGCTTTACCAATCAGAATGTTTGACAGTGCGTTGTAAAACTCAGAGCCTTTAGAAATTGATGATATCAAACACTAAGGGGGTGGCCCTGGCCAATCAGAGCTGGGTAAAGGAGGGATCGGCTATTTTACACACAAGCACTATGCGCCTCATTGGACAGATTTGTCGATTGAGAAGTGCTCAGATGTGTGTAATGGCGGTATCTGTCTGACTACACGATATAGCTTTATCAAAATATAGAGTTTTGTGCACATTGAAGCAACTTTTGTTAAAAAACTACCAAGGTAAGACACAATTTGTCATCATTGCTGACTTTTTCCACTGTGGAAGGTATAGATGGTGTGATTAATTCATTCTTTACAACATTTAGACCCGTGAGAGTCACGGAAGCTGGAGCGGCCCCCAGTAAAATGGTAAAATGATCCTTAAGACAACTGACTGGTTGTGGGAAAAGTTGATAAATGAAATCAACTTTATTTATATAGCGCAATTTACAACAAACTAATCTCAATGCGCTTAACAAAATATAAAATTCATAGTAAGTAATAGGGATGCAAACAATTAATCGATTATTGATTAATTGTCGATAAGAAATTACTCAATTAAAATAAATTAACTCAGTTTTGAACGCATAATTCCCCGTCCGTCCACGTGAGGGTGCGCTTGATGCCTGACGTACTTGATGCACACTCGGGAACACAAGCAAAGCAGGGCTCTGATGACAACAGCAAGACAAATGAGAAGTGGTACACTGACAGGATGAAGAGGGCAAAACGGAGTGCAGTATGGAGCCACTTTAAGTTGGTTAATGATGACAAAGATGCCAAATGCACAATATGTGAAAGTATTTTAAAGTACAACAACTACACTACTTCATTGAATTACCACCTAAATATGTCACATTCAGCCATGCTTCAAGCAGCGAGTCGTTCTTCTCAGCCTACCATCACCACAGCGTTGGGACGAAGGGTATGTGACACCATCAAAGCAGAGGGCATTACCCAGTGGATATGTAACATGGTTACTTCAGACATGTAATAAAGTACATCGAGCCAGGGTACAATATCCCCTCTAGAACAACCATAACCACCTGCGTGGAAGCAAGCTACGTGAGGAAGAAGGCCGATATGAAAACACAGCTCGCAACCGCGATTGTGGCCCTCACAACAGACTGTTGGACTTGAATACAGAAAGCTACATCACAGTTACATGCCATTACACTGAACCGGACTGGCAGGTAATGTCAGCAGTCCTACTCACAGAGAGCATGTCAGTGAGATATGCAGCTGACAAATTAAACCAGGCTGTGGAAACATGGGGTCTCACCGGCCGTGTAGTTGCTTGTATACACGACAGTGCACGGAATATTGTCTCTGCAAACAGTCCCACACGAGTCAATTGGCACTCAGTTCCATGTTTTGCCCACACTCTGAAGCTGGCCATTAACAATGGTTTCGCTACCTACATTAACCCAGTCATTGTAGGTGCTAACAGACACGTACAACACTTCAATCATAGCAATCCAGCAAACAAGGCGCTCGTAGCAAAATAAAAAGAAGCTGCCGTCTCAAAAACTCCTTCAATCCTGTAAAACCAGGTGGAATTCAGTCATTGTAATGTTTAACAGACTAACGGAGCAGCGGTGGACCGTGTCTGCTGTACTATATGACCGCACAGTGACCAAACTCACAGATGCGAGAACGCTGGAGCTGAGAGATGAATATTGGCAATTGATGGAGGATGAGGTGCCAGAGCTGGAAACACTCAACTTTGCAATGATGATTATGTGTCTGAGACTGAGGTGTCCATATCAGACACGTACCCCATCACCTTCAGCCTGATCAACGTGCATCTCAAGACAGACGAGGGAGACGCCAGCAAAGTGGGGGAATTCAAATCCAGAGTCAGGATGAAAGGATGAAGGTAAACTCAATCATTAATATAATTATTGCTGATATTTTTAACTGTATGCATTGCCCACAAAGCACATTGTTTGACAATTATAGTTTTTAACTGCTTCTACTATCTTATCTAATTAATATTATTAATTAATATCAAGCAATCTATTAATGATTAATAGTGGTTCATTCATGAAATGATACAACTCTTAACCTATTACAAACAAATGATGATTAAAAACAAAATCACATTTAAATCTAATTTTTTTTCTTTTTCTTCACAGATGGCTTCTGATGACTTAATGTCAACACCACCAATGCTAGGCACAAGCACCTGGGATTTCTAACCCCTCTAAGGAGGATTGCAGCTCATGCCAAACTGCTGGAAGTGCTGGTAGAACATCAGCAGATGTGACAGTCCAGTCCTGGTCTACTAATGTTATTGTGATATTGTCACATTTCCCAGTTTAAAGGGGATTAAAAATGCTGCTAATAGTCCACATGTAACACATTATTTACTTTTCAGAAATTATTTTATTTATTTAATTATGCTGCTAAGAGATGGCGCACTAATTTATTTTCATGTTAAAGTAGCCTACATAGTATTGTATTCTTCTATTCAGGAATTTATTTTTTATGCTGCTGCTATTAATGTTTTCAATGTAGCAGATGAGAGAATGCCCAATTTATTTTCATGTTAAGTAGCCTGTGTAATATTTTTGATATTTTCTATTCAGAATATGTTTGATATGCTTCCAAAATGTGATTATCTGCCCTCAATTGAGCCCAGAATAAATCTTTGATTGAAGAATATGATTTGCACTTTTTTTAATATATCATAGAGAAGATAGTATTTTATGTTATGCATACAGCAGATAGAACCTATTCAGAGGGAAATTCAGCCTTTCAGAAAAATTGCCGCTTATCAATTAATCGATAATCGATCAATAAGATGAAACCACTATCGATTAATTAATTACTCGATAATTTGCATCCCTAGTAAGACAGAAAAAACCCAACAAGATCCACATGAACAAGCATTTAGCGACAGTGAGAAGAATCGACAGGAAGAAATCTCCGTTAGAACCAGGTTCAGAGGTGGCAGCCAACTGCGTTGACTGGTTGGGGTTAGTGGACAGAAGGACCAACAGAACAGGATAGAGAGATAGAACATCAGTGTCCCAGACTAGCCAAACCACGAACCACAGATTGGAGACCACCATCTCCAGCCTGAAACAGAAAAGAGAGAGAAGGACGAGGAGAAAGACATGATACAGGAAAACAATGGAATGAGTGAAAAAAACATCAGTTTAAATGGTGTTAAGCAGTGTGAGCACAATACAGGCACAACTGTGTCAGAATGGTTATCCCCCCATTGCAGCCCATTAGAGCTACAGTATGTGTAGATGGTGGATTGTGTTTGAATATAATGTTGGTGTTCTACATAATAATCTTAGTTTTTAGTTCCTATTTTTAGGTTTAGGGCTTTGTTCCTAGTGGTTAGGTTAACACTATTATACAGTATACGCTTTAGCATATAAGTAGGTTTTTAGTTTAGCCTTAAAGAAGGAGAGAGTAGCAGCTAACTAAGACTGGGAGCTGAAAGCTCTGCCTCATGTTCTACTTCTAGACACTTTAGAAACTTCCAGAAGAACGGCAAATTGAGAGCGTTGCGCGTGTTCTGCCCGGGCGATATAGGCACTAACAGGTCTTTAAGATGCACAGGAGCTTGATCATGTAGAGCTTTGTATGCTAACAAGAGGATTTAAACTCTATTCTAGATTTTACAGGAAGCCAATACTGTAGAAATATGCTCTCTCCTGTTAGTACCAGTTAGTATTTTAGTTGCAGCATTCTGAATTAACTGGAGACTTTTTAGTGAGTTACTGGGACATCCTGACAGTTGAGAGTTACAATAATCTAATCTAAATGTAACAAATTCATGGATTAGTTTTTCAACATCACTCTGGGCCAAGATATTCCTGATTTTAGAGATATTACGGAGGTGGAAGAAGGCTGTGATTTGTTTAATATGAGAGTTAAAAGATAAGTCACTATCAAAGATAACGCCTATGTTTTTTACAGTGGTGCTGGGTGACAGAGTAATGCCATCCAGAGACACTATTTGCTCTGATAATTTCTCTCTGAGGTGTTTTGGACCAAATAAAATTAAAACATTTTTTAAAATAA
The DNA here is from genome assembly GCF_900634775.1 of Gouania willdenowi. NCBI lineage: Eukaryota > Metazoa > Chordata > Actinopteri > Blenniiformes > Gobiesocidae > Gouania > Gouania willdenowi. The sequence continues at coordinate 40,777,050 of NC_041047.1, forward strand.
TCGTTTCTTGAATCCCAAAAACACTTTCCAGTCTCTGCAGCAGTAAATGATGATCCACTGTATCGAAGGCTGCACTGAGATCAACCCTCTGTCTGAGGCTAAGAGGAGATGACCGTGGGCGACCGTGGCTCAGGTGGTAGTGGGTTGTCTTCTGATCGAGAGGTTGGGGATTCGATCCCAGTACCTGACTGTGTCGAAGTGTCCTTGGGCAAGACACTGAACCCTAAGTTGCTCCCAATGGTCGACTAGCGCCTTGCATGGCAATCCTGTCCCATTGGTGTGTGAATGTGAGAGTGATTGGGTGAATGAGCTGATATGTAAAGCGCTTTGAGACTGTTTCAGTGTGGTGATAAAGCGCTATATAAATCTAGTCCATTTACCATGATTGGTTACTTTTATGAAACATATTTTATTGATTTTTAACTACATATGTGTAAGACATAGAACAGTAATAGTTAAATTGTAATTGACAGTTTTTATTTATTTTCCACGGCAATTACAAATAAAATGTTTATCTAAACTCAATTACGATTCACAAGAGCAACAGGATTTTTCAATTACAATTATGCCAATTAATTGTAATGAATTATCAATTACAGGATTACAATAATAATTGACCCCAAGCCTATCTCAAAGTAAGGCTACAAATACACAACAATACCACAAGGTGGCAGCATTACACACGTGTCCCATTATAATACTTAGTAAATCAGAGATTTATCACAGCTTATTGTCTGATTCAAGAGATTTAAATACATTCATGTCAACATTTAGAATAATATCCAATCTGAGCATTAACACAGGAAAACACAAAAGGTTTGTTTTTGTTGCCATTTTGTATATTTTTCTCTCATTTTATGCCTTTTGTTCTGTTTCTGGGTTGATTTTGTATATTGTCATATCAAATGTTTTTATATATGTGTAATTTAACTGTCATTTTGTCTCATTTTGTGTATTTAATGTTTTCAGTTTTTTGAGTCATTTGTGTTTTGGTGTTTTGGAAACATTTAGTTTTTTTCGCATTGATGTGTGCGTTACTGTCGTTTGTGATGGTTTTCAATTATTTAGGGCCTGTACTATGAAGATGGATTTCCTCTTGTGCTAACTTCCAGGATTTAATCGGTGTGTGCTGTAGTACGATGCTGGTTAACGTCTTACCAGGCTAAATCACCATGGTAACTTAGGCTGAACACTTAACCTGGTCGGGACCAGGATGGATTTTAGTTCATATTTTTAAAGAATTATTCCTCAGTGGATGTAAGTTGCTCTACACAGTTTCTCTGTGTTTGTGATTGTTCTGACGCTGCAATCTCCAACAGTTTCACAGGAGTGTGCACATAGCCAGGCTGAAATATTTATATCCTGCTTAGTAGGACAGGGGCTCTCTGACAGAATGTTTGGTTAGGTGAAGCCTGTTAATATATTTTATCATTTTGTATATTCAGTAACACTTTACCTGAAGTTTTATACACAAGGCTGACATTACGCTGTCATTATCTGTCATTAGCATGAATTAAATGTCATGAAGGCTATCGTTAAGTGTTGTTGGCTAAATTATGACACCTTTGGAGCTATGTTGGCATTTTTTGTGTTAGGCGGAGGGATCTAGTGGGGTTAGGTAGGGTTAGGGTAAGGGTGTGCGATCTGACGATATTAGATCTTGAAGGATGAAACATGACGACTATCTGCCAAATCGCGGAGATCGTGGAAACGTCTGTAGTTCACATTTTATCCCTTGCGGTGCCTTGTCTGTGCCATACGTCTGTGTACCATACACAGCACATTCAAAGGTTTTTTTCTCTGCCAAAACACACTAATCAGGCTCATCTTAGCACTAAATATTTAAGCGCTCAATCAGCGCAGAAAGTACGCTACGAATGAATGAATGTGGTTTAGCAATGCTACAGAATTTTTCAGCCTTAATGAAGGAAAAAGTTGATATTGTGCTGCTAGTGATTAATAAAAGGGTCTTTGTGGCATTTTTCTCCATAACCCAATAATTGTTTTTGTGTAAAACTATATTGAAAAAAAAAAAAAATTGTTTATATTGACCATCACCATTTTGAGGACAAATATTGAGATATGAAAATTGTCCATATCACCCAGGCCTAATGTAACCAAAGCAGTAACGTTTTATCTTGTAAAGCTTATGATTGTCCAAACTGTGAGAAATGAGGGCTTTAAAAAAACATGACTTTTTGCTTGTCAGCGTTTTTGTTTGATGTTATTTGTACTTGGAACCAGTTTCCATAAATTTTTTACAAAAATATTTTAAAATGTTTGGAACATACCCTGACTTAAATATAATTTGATCTTTTTTCCATTTAGGGTGATGATTTTATGGGTTTGTTTTATTGGTAAATAACTTTAAAATAGTCAAAATGATCTGAATGAAAAAAATTGCGATAAAATGTGAATTTTGCCCATATTGCCCACCCCTAGGTCAGGGTAACAAACACTTAATGACAGCCTCCATGACACCTTATTCATGCTAATGACAGCAGTCATGTCATAATATGTTAATGACAGCTTTATGTAAGTTTAAGTTTTAACCTTTTTTTTTTTTTTTTTGTGTGGGTTTGTTGTTGTTTTGTTATGAATTGTTTTGTGTGTTTTTGAAGCAATTTTGCCAGTTTCTTGGGGTTTTTTTTGCAATCATAGTGTTTTTGTTTTTATGGGAGCATCTTTGTGCATTTTTGTCATTAACGAGGTCTTGAAACATGTGATATTTTCATGTGTTCCTTTTCTTAGACGTCCACACGTTCACCTCACTGATGTTTTCTCCAACAGCTCTAACTTCATCCAACCTGCTGAGATGCTGGAGTTTGCAGTGAAGCTGAAAGCCCACCGACCCCCCCACCCTCTGACCCTCCAGCTGATGAAGAACCCTGGGGACCGAGACCCGGACACGTGGAACTCGGCCCTGAAGATGCTGTCGTCTTTTTGTGAGCTGCAGGTGGAGGTTTGGAGGTCCACTGACACCATGGTGGACCACATTGGGAACATGTGACTCTGGTTCTTTACTTCCTGTTCAGTTTGTGTGTGATGTCTCTTCAGGTTCTTCTTTAGGTTCTTCAGTCCAGCTTTAAGAAGTCAAACATCTCTTTATAGGTCTGTGGTCAGATCAAATACTCCTCCCCATAAGTATGATATGTAAGCAGTGAGAAAATGATTGTTGTGGTCTTTGGAATTGTTGGCAGGGATGTTTTTGAGCTCATTTGTGCCAGGCACAGACAATGCTCAAGTTTTGTTTGATTGTTTACAGGAAGTAAAGGACTGGATGGCTCATAATTGCCTAAAGCTTAATGACTCCAAAACTGAAATTGTTTGTATTTGGAAACTCGTGTGATGTCACTGCTCTGGGCCCTTTGAGTATCTATTTCCACGACTCTGCTGGGAATCTTGGGGTTGTTTTGGACCGTTCATTTAAGTTTGACAGACAAATTAGTTCAGTCGTCAAAAATAGCTTTTGTCAGCTGCGTTTGCTCAGCAAAATCAAATCCTATTTGCCTCACGCCGACCTGGAGCGTGTCATTTATGCTTTTATTACGTGTCGCTTAGATAATTGTAACTCTCTGTACTGTGGGCTCGATCAAACTTCCATCCGGCGTCTGCAGTTGGTTCAAAACGCAGCGGCGCGTTTGCTCACGGGAACGAGGAAACGTGAACACATAACTCGTGTTGGCCTCTGCACTGGCTTCCAGTCAGTTTTAGGATTCAGTTCAAGATACTGTTGATGGTTTTTAAATGTCTGAATGGGTTGGCTCCATCCTACCTTTCGGAGCTTTTGTTGTTTCGTGATCCAGGTCGAACGCTGAGATCCTCCAATCAATTGACTCTGGTGGTGCCAATAGCTAAGCGTAAAACCAGAGGAGACCGGGCTTTTACCGTAGCGGCTCCGAGTCTCTGGAACAGCCTTCCTCTGAATGTCAAAATGGCCCAGTCCATTCATGTTTTTAAGTCATTGTTGCAAACCCATCTTTTTGCTTTGGCTTTCAACACAAGTTGAGCAGATCCCATGTCTTTTATTATTATTGTTTTATGCTGTATATTTTGTGACTGTTTTTACATTGTATTTTGTAATGTTTGCTGTACAGCACTTTGGGCATTTATAGCTGTTTTGAAATGTGCCATATAAATAAACCTGACATTGACATTTTAGTGATATACACTGTGGAAGATTTTCGCAATTTATCGGAAACATGTAATTATCAAATAAATGTTTTTTAAAACATTTATAAGGGACTATATTTACACAATAATTGTTTCTTCTTGCCAAAGGTGTTGTTTTATGAGCTTGGGGAATGAACTGGGATGATTTTAAGACCTTAGATGATACTCTGCCGTGTATATTGATGATGTTATGGACAATCTTACGCAAAATGACTCCCCAGGTCAAAATATTATCAACTGTTTATTTTGTCACTCTTGTCATCAGACGTCCAAAATAGATTTAGAAGCAACCCAAATTATTTTGTTGAAGATGTCTCATAACTGTCGACATTTTGGTACCAAATATGACAAACTAATGTTTTGAAGTAAATTTGACAATTGTGTTTTTGATAAGTTGCAAAAATCTTCCACAGTGTACAAAACTAAAATGTGCCTCAAAAACACCCCTGCCACCAAACTCCAGTGACCACAACAATCATTTTCTTACTTCTTATATAATATATCATACTTGAAACAAATACAGTTGTGTTCTAATGTTCTGTTTCAGATATGGCAGATAACCTATTAGTTTCTGTCGATTGCGTCGCTGACATCCTGAGGTTGAAATAAAGCTGCACAGAAGAAAAAGCTTTGATGTTTCAATCGTTTATTAAAACCAGCTGCTGTCACATGTCCAGCTTCTCCTCAGCCTGCAGACTTCCTGCTTCTCTTCAGTAACACTGACATCAACCACCAATCAGAACACATAAAGGTGACAGAATGTTCTCCTCAAACACACTGTTGGATTAACTCAAAGTGCAGAAGCTACTGTCAGCTACATGCTAACGCTTGCTTTATGGGAACAATAGTCGACCATTGCTGCCATAAATCACTCGTTCATACACACGTCAAACGTCTCACTTAATGGTGGAAGTTTGATCTGAAGTGAGTCGGACCACAAAAAAAACAAAAAAGCACAAATTCAAACTGTGTTGCCTTAGTTTCACGTTGACGGGTAAGATATCATGTAAATCAGTGGTTCCCCAATGTTTTTTGTCCCATGTACCCCCTTTGCATTTTTGTCAGATCATATGTACCCCATCTTCATATCATAAAGCACCATCTCCATAAGTTCTCATGCTTTTTTAATTTCTGGAACAGCACCCCTAAATGTGTCTCCAATATTGGTTTCCAAATTCAAACGATTATTCATGTGGGATTTATTTTAAACGTTCTCCTGTGTAAAATGCAGCTAATTATTGTCTCGTATTTTTAAAAGTGTAATATAACGGTCCTTTACATCATAAAATAATCCTGTTTCAATAATATACAAGAAAATGTATTTTATTGAGCATTAGTACTGTTGGTTTGTGGTGAATTTGTCAAAAAAAAAAGGAACATTTGCTGATTATTTTTTAAATTGTTAAATCTTTCCGAGAACCCCCTGCACTGTGCTCCTGTATCCCTAGGGGTACACGTACCCCTGTTTGGGAACCACTGTTGTAAATTATTTTTAAAAATCCTGAGTGTTCCGCAGTTGGTCAAAATTTCTTTGATTTACAGCAAATCTAAACATTTGCAAAGTAATTTAATTTCCCAGAATTCTGTGAGATAATTTCGGAGAATTTTCTAAGTTGTAGAATATTACTGAAAACGACGTAGCACTGCAAGCCCCGTCAGGACTTTGGTGAAGTTTAGTAAATTTAGAAGAAAGTGACATTTCACAAAGAGTCGTGTTTTTGCTGAACAAATCTTCCTACGGGCCGGACGAAATGTTTCTGTTGGGCAGAATGTGGCCCGCAAGCCGCGAGTTTGGACACACCATGCTTTAGAGCTCTGAGTGGAATGTCTTTCGGCTCTGGTAGCCGTGCACTCTCCAAAAACACACAATCCTGTTGGTTTGATTGAACCAAGTCCCTCATGTTACACAACAAATAGTGCACGAGCACAACAATGTGCATGTGATCTGAGTGCAGTGTGTGTGGGAGGGACCAACTCTTAACATGTTGTCCAGGACGTTTGTGCTTTAACCACTGCACACATTTCAGCACCGACACGTTTTACACACACACACACAATCGTACAGAAAGATGAACACAAAGCCGACGACACAAGCTCTGAAGAAGGCAAAGGACAGATCTGCAATAAATAAAAATAAATTATGTTCAATGAGTTAAAACGTGGCAAACATCTGGAACAAAATCATCAAACAAGACTTTCTTTGTAGGCAGGTGTGACATAAACATACAATAAACACACACACATGCGCTTCCAGCAGAGGAACATGGTGAGTGCATGTGTGTGCACGTCAAACACTGATCACATGCTCAGACGATCACAGAGGAGAAGCGATCGCCTGCTGAGCTCTGATTGGTCAGCTTCCTCCAGCTCATCCAGCAGCCAATCAGAGAGCGACACATCATTACTGAAGTCTGGCGAGCATTAAATCCTCTTTCTGTGCTGGGTTCACATCCCATTCTGCTTCTGTAGTGAGGAACCTTGGTGTGAGAACCTAACAGAACAAGTCCATCACTTCCTGTTTCCTGCAAAGACGTCAGAGGCTTTGGAATCTTCTACACTTTCTGTTTCATCTTATTCCAGAATTCCTGAGCCTTCCCAGCACACACACACACAGGGAACCAGTGACACCAGTCCCTGCTGGACTCACAGGTGGAGGAACCTCAGGAGCTCAGAAGTTGTCCTCAGTTCATGTTCACTCACCTCCCCCATGGATGAAGTGATGCTGGAATAGGTTTAGACCAAATGAACAGCTATGCATCAGAGAAACGTCCTTAAAGGTTTTCTCTGATCCAGTCTGATCCCAGTAGCCTGGCAGATATGTCAAAAACATGTTCACCTCAGAACGAAAGCATGAACATTTGTATATGGGTTTTTTGAGGATGCAAAATCTATTTTAATGGGATCCACACTGGCAAACCAATGGTTCCCACTCAAAATCCAAAATGGCCACCATCCATATCGCCTTTGAATACTTTGTCATAACTTTGGTTCTATTTGATCACAGTGGTGAATGGTTTTCAGCATCAAAACATTCATTAATATATCTTAAAATACTGTAAATTGTGCTCAGAGGAAGATCCAAGATGGCTGACATCCGTGTTTTAATCTTATAACTTTGATTCTGTTTGTCGAAGAGATGTGATCAAAATGTAGGTTTTTGGGGACAATGATTGTCCGTCGAACAGAACCAAAGTTGTGGTAAAAAAGATGGCGACCATCTTGGATCTTGCTGTGAGCACTATTTGAGGTATTTTCAACCTATAATGTAAACTTATAGTTCACCACTGAGATCAAGCTTCTATGTCAAATAAAACCAAAGTTATAAAAAAAATATCCAAATTGGCAACACGGATGGTGGCCATCTTGGATTTCTTCATTTTCAGTGGGAACTGTTAGTTTACCAGCGTGGACCCGATTATAAATTGATTCAGCATACTGAATGTTCATGCTTTCTTCCAGAACTGAACATCTTAGCCTAATATTGCTACATATCTGCCCGGCTGCAGCTCCAGTGGAGGCACTGGAGCTGGAGCTGGGAACCAGCGACTGATAATGCTGTGGCTGATCTGTGTGGAAGTGCATTGAAAAACAAAAAACAGTAACGTTTTTTTGTGTAAAACTGTTTGTTATTAGGTTTTTGTTTTTTGTTTTTTTTGGGGGGGAGGGGATGTGTGAGTTGGTGAGTCCTTTCAAAATAAAGGTAATTGTATCGTAGTGAAGGCACACGCAGTGCTGCTATTTAACGTGAACTGTTACTCAAACACGGACATTTTCTCATGGAAATGACACTGAAGAACTACAGGTGTAAAAAAAACAGCTGCTCCACTGGGAAAGGAGCAGGGCAGTGAGTCTATGTCCTCCTGATCACCCATTGGACGGCTATAGGATCCCATCCATGAAGCTGGTGTCCAGCCTTTGGATCAGCAGCCGAATGAAGGACATTTCTTTGCGCGTGTTTTCAAAGATCACTCTGGGGTCGTCGGACTGGCAGCGCAGGCAGTTGGGAGCCATGACCATGGCCAGGTTGTTCACGTCCATCTTAGTGATGGTGACATTGGCTGACTGAGCGAAAACCTGCAGAAGGATTTTAGACAGAGAATAATAACTAGAACTGCAAGCAGTTATGAAAGGGGGCCAAGCCTTCCCCCAGGTTTTGCGGAGCCCATGGAATTATGTCACGAAGGATGACGGGCTTGGGGCGAGTGTCAGGACACGGGCCAACGTGCCATTTGCAGTGAACGCGTGGAAAGTTTATGAAGGTGTGATTTAAAATGTGAAAGTTACAAAATGCATTTGCACCCATTATAGCACCACCTAGTGGTGCACTTTTTGGTATGGTGGACTGTGTGCTCTTCTATATACACCCTGTAAATTTCACAGCCCGCAGCATAATACTTGAGCTGAAATAAATGTTTTTTATGTTGTAATAAGCCACGCCCAATTTGACCAATCACGATTAACTTCAAGATATGGCCTCAGGAGCGAGCCAAGGTCATACCCACCAAATTTGGTAAAAATTGGTCTTGACATTTAAGAGATATAACTGTCCCATATTTGCAGCGCTCCCTAGTGGCCAACATTATTCAACTATGGCTCGTACCCCCACAGTCACATGACAACCAAGGATCTCAGATTTGGTGTTGTTAGCATTTATTTTGACCGAGAAATGCAACAGTTCCCGTTTTACCAAGGAATTGATACCCTGAAGCCACACACCGATTTGGTTTTCCTATCTTAAACAATTTCTGAGAAAAGCTGTCCACTTCAACTCGGACTGACAGACGCACGGTCGAAGCTCAAACCTGTATCTCCATTCCTTTATAATAATTAATAACAATAATTATAAATACAAAATACGGCCTGAAAGATGCAACACATTCCACGCTAAGTTTGGGATTTATAAAAATAAATGTTAACTTTGACACTGACGCACTAACACGACGGTGCCGGAGATGAGATGGTGAATTAATGTTGTCACATATCACACTTAAAGGTCCAGTATTATGCTATTTTTCACACATCTCTATTTGTTCCAAGAACCTCAACAACATAGTATTTAAGGTTTATTTTCCCAAACTCGCCTGTTTTCTGTAGTTTTAGCCCTCTGAAAAGTCTCTTTCATGACGCTTCTAAAAACAGGCTGTTTTGGGGCCTTCATGCATATGCATGATTGGGCGTGTCTCTAGACACCAGGTTTGTCAGGAGGAAGAGTTTCTACCTTATGAGTCATAAGGGGGCAAAAATCCAACTCGCCCGTTTGGAGCTGATTTTTTTTACAAAATATGGAATAACGGGAGGGAGGAAACAAATCTTTTTCAACGTTGGCCCTCTGAATGAGGCTGTATATCACTGTAGAAAAAACATTATAAAGTGAACTTTTCATAATTCTGTCTCTTTGAAGTGAAAAACAACAATTCAGGTTCACTACTGTTATTTATTATTGCCAGTATTTAGTGTGTCAGCTGCTGGATAGAAACGCTGGAGCGGAGTCTGGAATGGACTGCTTGTTTATGTCTCAGACGTAGGTTGACATATTCAGATCTGAATTGTTTTTTTTTTGCTGATATTGAAGCGATTTCTGATATTGATATGGGATCTGTACAGCAGACGTTACACTGTTACAGTCGCACTGTTGGCCTGTGGAATGACAGGGAATACATCTGCACACCTTTGTGTTGGAGCTGATGTATCTGTTGATGTTTTAAGTGTGTGTGTGTGTGTATGGGGGGTAGATCCCTTCTAAATTCATGTGCACCAGTCCAACGAACGCGTAAACAAATGCATAAACGAATGCGCCTGCACGTCTGATCTACATTTTCCATTGAATTAGAAATGGTACACGGGTACAATGCACAAGCATGTGTGCTTGAAGGTGTTAACAGGTCTACGCCACACCTGGTTGTGCACCTAACAAACATAAATATATCAGTCACACGTAGACGTAGGTGTGGCGTGAGTGAAGCTATAGCGATCAGGTGCTCTTCACTATCGATCACCGTCTATGTGACATGTAAACACCTGTTACGTGCTTACGCCTGCAGGCGTATACATGTGTGCAGGTATGTTAGTGTGTGTATGTGTGAGAGAGAGTGTATAACGGACCACCATTTAGTCCGATTACAGTCTGTGTCACAAAACCCGTCCATATAGTGGTAGTGACTGTAGTGTTACGCTCTGAGTCAGATCGTTGCTGTGATTGGACAGGATACGACACTAAACACTCACACACACTTACTGACTTACACAAGCTGCACGCCTGACAATTTTTTAGTGTTTACATGTCACGCAGACGGTGCTACATAGTGATCACTATAGCTTCACTCACGCCACACCTGCCACTACACCTAACTACTTAAATTAGGTAAGTTTAATGAAAGTTAAGGCTGGGATACACTGTGCGATTTCTTCAATCGTTGCACTCAGCTCCAGCTCAAACTGTGCGACTCAGATGCAGAGCCCGAATGTGTGCAGCTCACGATTCATGTTCTCACACTGTACATTCATACACGACACGTTTGGGTCTTGTTTCCGGAAATGCAACGTACAAATGAGAAGAAGAAGAAGAAGAAGAAGAACTCTTAAGCATCGCCATTAAAACAGACGAAGAAGAAAAACCCGGAAGTGGAAAGACACTCGCAAATCTCAGCAAAAATAGCTTTAAAAAAGAAAAGACGGTGATGTGATGGACCAGGAACTGGATGGACACACGTGGGCAGTACAGTCTGTCAATTTTACAGCGGTCCTATTGTGTTTGTGCATGCGCAGTGTGAGAGTTTAAGGTAAGCCGGTCCGTGACACTGCTTCAACTGTGAGATACCCTCATGTTTGAAATCCTTACGACCTACGATTGCTGGGAGCTGGTCATGAGGTGTTAATCACTTCTCGTGACTCCATGTATACTACACGATGCACAACACACGATCTAGCAGAGACTCGCACGATTCCAGAAATAGACGCACAAGTCAAAAATCAGTTAAAAATGGGACAAAAATTGTACAGTGTATGCCTGCCTTTAGGTAGGCAGGTGCACGTGAAAATGGACTAACAAACGTATGGGGTATGCAATGAATTTAGAATGGATTCACTCCCCATAGTGTGTGTGCGCGTGCGTGGTGTGTGTGCGTGGTACCTGCAGGAAGCGGATGAGGTAGCAGAGCACCAGTTGTTGGTGTGTGGAAGTCCCAAGACGACGTTAACAGCTGCCTCTGGGTTGTCATAGTGACTGATGCATTCCTCGTAGAACTCATGAGGAATGAGCGGCTCCTCCAGCTCTCTGTACCACAGCTTTAGTAGAGAAGCTAGGGACACACACCACAGCACATCATTAGTAATTGAGAAGGTAATTGTCATTGACTGAGGATAAAAAACAATTGGAATTTAATTGTAACTGGAGAAAATGCTGGTCACTGTAATTGAAATTGAATTGTAACTGAACATGGATAATTAAAAATGTAATTGTAACTGAAAATGTAATTGACTCCAACCCTGCTGTCTGCTATATACTATAAGTGTGAATAGGATGATGAGCGTACCCACTGAAGTATACTCCCAAGTTGCCCAAGATGCATTTGGAACCTATGACAAAAACCTGAATCACACTGAGGCTAAATATCTGTTGATTCTCCACCTTTGAAAGTTCTGAAAACATTGTAAGTGAGAAAGTGACCAAGTAGAAAATCAACATGTGCTCATTTGATCCATAAAACTCATGTAGACACATTTCATTCTGATATTTCCATTGTGCTACTGACTAAACTTCTGGCTAACTTCAAAACAAGAGCCCTATTTACAAAAGTGTTAAAGACTAATAGAAGACAAGAAGAGATGCTTTTATTTTGAAAAGGGAATGTTTGATTTTTACGTTCCGCTCACAATGCATCATAGAACGGTTGAGTATGACTAGTGTGCCCATCGTGCATACTTAAAAATGTCCCTATATAGTTTACATCCAGGTATTTCTCACGTACTAAATCTTTTCATACTATCTAATGTGAACACACTACATACTCATTTTGAAGTTAGACTTGGTATAAGCAGTACATTAGTGTGACATTTAAAACACAGCCAATGCTCTCTGTCATTGAGTTAATTAACACATGGAAATTCACTAATCCAGCCACCTGTGTGCAAGTCAGCAGCTGTTACCGTTTAAAGGCAGATTTTAATTCAAATCAAATTTAAAAAATCTGTTAATAAAAAAATACACAAACTGCATCCAGACAGCATAGAGATGATGGTCATCTGTTTTTAACATTGATTTATTGGCTTTACATGTGAAAAATTAAAAATGATGTAAAAAATGTAATGAAAAATTAAGTTTTTGAAATAAAATTTAGAAAGCATGATCTACAATAACTCCAAAATGTTGTTTTTTTAATGAACAGTAAAAATGTATTTGTTAACATCAGTGGTTCCCAACATTTTTGTCCGTGTGTCCCGTTTGCATTTTTGTCAAATCGGGTTCATATCACAAGTACATCCTCCACTATTTCATATGTCGTTTCATTTGTGTATCAGTGCCTTCTCCTGAACTCCTTCCTGTGTTAAACATAGAGTAATCTAAGGATTACTCACCAAACTCAAATACTAAGTTCATTGAAAAAAATGTGTATATATTATATATTATTTATATGTAACTGATTATGTAAGCGTTTACTGTCAAACATTCAGATGCAGTGTTTGATCAGTGTTTGATCAGTGTTTGATCAGTGTTTGATCAGCGTTTGATCAGTGTTTGATCAGCGTTTGATTATTTAGACTTGGCACATTTCCAAGGAAAAGTAGTGGGGCTGGACTTATCACTTAGAAAGAGAAGTGTGCGTGTGTGTATACCTGGGATATGTGGGTCTTCCAGTCCAGTGGGGATCTTCCATTGGTCCACTTGCAGTTTGAGGGCGTTGACCTCGTCAATGTCTCCTGGTACCCTGAAGGTCAAAGGGAAACACATTCATCCACTGATGTCCGTGGTTGTGTGAAGCCCCTCCCCCTGTTTCTTCACCTGAAAATGCCCTCGGTCTGGTCTCCGTTCAGGCCCAGCACCTCCTCAGAGAGGCGGGTCTGCACCCAGGGCAGCTGGCGGTCAGGGTACCTCTCCTTCTGCAGAACCATCACCTCCTCCAGGGACGAGCCAAACATGGAGGGGCTGAAGATGGCATTCCTGGCATGTTTGATCTCCTCTAAACACGGCTTCTGTAGGCCCTACACACATCACAAGAAACTCACATATGACGCACAACATGCACATACATCCATCATTCACCCATCCATCGATCCTTTCATCATCCATCCATCATTCATGCATCCCTTAGTTGTGTACTTCCATCCAAATCTATACATCCATCATCCAGGCAATCTATCCATCCATCATTCACGCATCCATCATCCTTTCATTATATACATCCAACTAATATCTATCCATCCATCATTCATGCATTCATCCACCCTTCCATCATTCAAGTGTGCATCCATCTTCTATACATCCATCTATCTATACGTGCGTGTGTGTGTGTGTGTCAGTCCTGTTGCTGTATTCAGGCAGTAAGAACCAAAGACCCAAAGATGTTTACCTTCTTGGCTCCAGTGAGAGCAGCCTTGGTCAGTTTCCTGTAGCAGTGTTTAGCGTACATGCTAATGGCCACACCTTCAGCAAGAAGAAAGACAAAACACATGAGCCGACCAACACACAATGCTTTGCACCGTCACAACACAATAGTTCTCTGAGAATGTTTGACAATCAGAGAAAGTGTTTCACTGATGGTGAGAGTTGGACTCCACCCAACGTTAGCGACAGCTTCTCTCTCACCAAGTTATTATTTACATTTATTATTATTATAATTTATTAAACACAGATTCCAGAGCAGAATGCAGTAAATGAAGAGGTGAGAAACAGAAACACGTAGGCTGACCCTTGGTGTCGTTCAGAGGGTCCATGTGTCTGCAGATGTAGCCCTCCAGGTAGCTGTGGAAGCGAGGCGTCGGAGGGAAGAAAGCCAGGCAGATGGCCATCAGCTCCCCAGCCACGCTCCAGGCTGTCGTAGCGGAAGTTCTCCGTCGTCTGACGACACAGTTGGATGTAGAGCTCGTCTCTAAGACCCTGGTGGCTCCATCCTCGTACCACAACCTGACACAAAACCAGGAACACAAGGAACTCGTTCAACATCACAGCGTGTGGATTATATCCAATAGAGCTCAAGTGGTAACCAAGATGAATCAAATATTTCTAATGGTGTATAATGTAACACGCATTAGTACACGTGCATTATTTTGGTGGGTTCCACTTCCTGTCTTGCTGCCCGCAATTACCATTTTCTTTAAGTTCCCGTAATTCATATCCTCACCCATTTCTGGTGTGGCTATGGCATGTTGTTGGCGTCTCAATCAAACCACTGGAAACTGATTAATGAAACACTTTTGGTCCATCGTATTTGCGGTAAGTGTTTTTCTATATATTGACACGTTACCGATCAAGTGTCAACTGTATACGTTGAAGCTATAAAGTTTTACCTAAGAAGTAAGTCGCTAACTTAGCTCATGCAAAACCCCATGCAGATTCCATGCACTTTTACCATCGGGCCATCCATGAGGAGTAGAACAGCTAAACTTCAACTTTAAGGTCATTAATTTAGGTTGTTTTTAAAGAATGATGCCAAATGGTAGCCAACAGTTTATTTTAAACAAATGCTCATTTGTTTGGCCATTATTTTTCATTTTGACCATCTTTGAGCACTTTTTTTGGCTAACGCTAAAATGCCTATGAGGTTTGGTTAGTTTTGATGTATGTTTAAAATGTAGCTACGTGTTTGCTTTTTGTCAATTGTTTGTTGCACAACACTTTTATTTAATGAACTCTGAATTGAACATAAATTGAATATTTTGATGATTGATATTTAGTCCACTTATGAACATGATTGAATAATTAATATATACCACAATCAAAAAAACACGCACTTCCCTTTTACTTGAGGCAGTGTGCTGGATCAAAAAGGTCCAAAAATCAGACATGATGTCAGACATCATGTCTGATGAAGGGCGGTCAGCCCGTCTTTTGGTGTATATTAAAAACTGAAATTGGGAGCTAACTATGCAGTTGTGCGGACCTTCTTTTCTTCTTTGAATAATTACTATAGTAATTTTGATTGAGAGATGATTCATGAGTAATGTTAATTTGAAGTTCATGAAATAGATGTTTTTGATCTTTGTTGCAATGTATCATCTAACACATTTAATCATGGAAATTCTCTTGCATGTTTGCTCATGCATTATTTAAGTTTGAATGTTGGGTTACAATAATCTAGGGATTAACCTACTTACTTTTGAATACAAAACTTATTTGTGTTTTTGGCCTTATAGGTGATTTTTTTTATATGGATAAAATCATGGAACCCTGAAAAGAAATCAACACAACCGCTGCTGAACACTGGATGGCGAGCTAGGATGCAGTAGGACATATTTATTTCCTCCCTGCCGTCCTGTCATCCATTTAGCTTTCCCAACCAAAATCTGTTGGATTATACTTTTTTTTTCTTCTCCCTCCTTGATGAACATTGGGAGTATTGAAACGAACCTTTGCACATCTGCACATCCTGTTGGATTGCGTTTATTCACACACGCTGTGTGAACTCATTATTTAGGTTGAACTGTTTTCGATTGCATTTGGATTTTATTCTCTGGTACTGTTTTTTCCCATATTATTACCACCCAACTAACATACAGTATTTTTTTGTTTACTTCTAACAATAACAACATAACTACACTTCTGTTGTTTGTTTTTCATTCACATCTCGGCTCCTATATCGAACCATCTTCTGTTGCCGCAGTCAGAGTACCTAGTCCATAACTAACATTTCAAACTATGTTACAATAAGGCTCTCTATACATCGAGTCTTCTACAGCATTTGACTTACTTTAATTCTCCAGTGAACTTCATGAACATCATCCAACAGAAGACGTCTCGTCCTCTGACATCTGCGCTCAAAGCTCTGATCTAGTTCCTCCCTCAACTCTCAAATCGGAGAAAAACTGAACTTTAAAGCTTCACCATTCCATATGGTATTAAGATTTTTATTTATTTTTTACATGAAAAATGCAAATATATATAAATATTCATATGCAAAAAAAAATCTTAATACCATATGTCATGGTAATGCTCTAAAGTTCAGTTTTTCCGATTTAAATACAATGGAGATCATCTAGATATAAAGGTCATCTTGGACTTAAATTGAAGCTTATGAACTTGGGAAGTTTACATTGTACATGTAAATTTGAGGCAGTGATATGCAGCATGAAATGCTTGAAAGTGATCACTTTTGTTGACAATTTGTCAGGCGGACAGACTTATTTTTTGAATGTGTTGAGAGTGATATTTGACAGCAAAAAAGCAACAATTCCCAGAATGTTTTTCTGCTAGTTTCCCCTATATGTCAGGATACACCATGCAAAGATGTAGGGTTATATGAGCATTTATGTAGCTGCAGTTCTTTAATATACGCAATTACATTATATCACAAGAAGCTTGTCCGAAAAAGGCTGTTTTTTTTGGCCCCTGAGACCAAACGGGGCCGAATTGGGGGTGGTCGTTATCAACTTGTGATGGCCAAAGGTATAAGATAACAGGACATAATAGTGAAAAAAAGGACATCCCGAGGAGTGGCCCTGGCTCCCGGCCTACGTGTCCTTTGTTGCCCTGTGGAGCAGTCACAGGTAACAACAAGCCTGCAGGATACTACAAGCACTACTGTGATCTCTAACAATACCATGACTGTGAATAAAAGGGTTGGTGATAAGAAATTAATGTTACTCTATGAAAATTCTAATTAGAAAACCTCAATAATCATCCTAGGAAGGTGAGTGAACAGCAAGCATCTCCATGGTTACCCCCAGTACAGACATTCTATTTATTATTATGGTGGAACACACCTCCAGAGCCACGGTGAGGGCGTCGGCCTTGGAGCGGCGGTCTCCCATGTACATCTGGATGAGTTTGAAGATGTCCACAGCCTCTCTTTTAACAGCACGGTCTGATGTGACGATCATGGGCTTCTTGATGGGCTCGCTGCTCCAGGCCAGCATGTTGGCAATGGAAACTTTTCTCCGAAACAGACCCTGAGAAAACGGGGACCATCAGAGCAATGAGAGAGTCTTTAATCCTAGGGCTGCTCGATTATAGAAAAAATGATAATCACGACTCATGTTTACTTCAGTCATAATTTACGATTCTTCAAACGATTATTTGTCAACCAAAAAGTTTAATTTTTGTACAAATCAATTTAAACTATATTCTTTACTTTTGAATATGAAGATAAAAGGTTTTAGTGGTAAATAAGCAGAAAAAAGATGCTCAGCTTGTCTAAGGAGTTTATGTAAGTTAATCTAAGTTTAATTTATAATTGTGTTGAGTATAACTTGTAAATTAAATGTTTAAGTGTTGTATGTGGGTACATATGTTGATATATAAAACTATGTACACTTTTCTTTTTCTTTTGTTTAATTTCATTATATCACTTTGAAAACCTACATGTAAAAGAGGGTGATTGAACCTCAAAGAAATATTCTCTGTTTTATTGTTTACTGTTTTAAGAAAAAAGTACTTGTAAAGATCACAGGCATCTATTTATTTTAATATTTTATCTGTCAAATTGTGTTGTATGCCACTCTTTGTAAACTTTGTGTTATTGTTAAAACAAAAATACAGAAAAAAAAAGAATAAAAAATAAAAATAAAATAGATTCTTTAAACATGAATAAAATCCTTCAAACACTAAAATCAAGTATGTTCACTTGTGCACAAAACAAAACACTTATTCCACGTGATGTGTCTTTGCTCTTCATCATCAAACCCAGTGTTCCCATATAAGAGGATTTGATTTGTCTTGCTTGTTTACCAAGTGTTTTTACTGCCATGTTTTGAGAGTGCTAGCAAATACCTTCCTCGTGTTAGCCTGCAAACTAGCTTTAGTTTAAGCTTTGAGAGGTGCTTGCATGCACGTGCATTAATAGTATCAATAATCATTGTCCCTCGTATGTGACAAGCATTTGTCACGCCCTCCACCTCTAGCGCCACTTAGGGGCGCTGTTTTCCCTGTTTGATTTTCTTTTTTAACCTTTAGTGGTGCTGTGAGTG
Source organism: Gouania willdenowi (assembly GCF_900634775.1). Lineage (NCBI taxonomy): Eukaryota > Metazoa > Chordata > Actinopteri > Blenniiformes > Gobiesocidae > Gouania > Gouania willdenowi. The sequence continues at coordinate 40,795,341 of NC_041047.1, forward strand.
TTGCCTGATTGCTGATGAGTTCCAGCTGCAGGAGGCAATCAACAGTCCATATAAGCGTATAACCATATAACCATCAGTCAGTCCCAGACCGTAGCATTACTCAGAGCTCAACTCAGAGAAATCACGACCAGATCGGCTCAAGCTTCCGCCTTGTACCGTCTTGCCTCTGCCTTCTGTGGTCTCCGTTTCTGGAACCTTCCCCTGCCTGTTCCGTCAAGCTCGTTGGACCTTGTTTTTTGGCAGACTTTGCTTCACCCTTACTTAACGCCCTGGTTCTCGTAATGCTAAGCCTGATGCTCTCTCCTGTCAATTCTCCACAGAGAAGCAACTTCCTGAGCCTGAGAACATCCTCACCAAGACCTGTCTCCTGGCCTCCCTCACCTGGGAGCTAGAGGCCCAGGTTCGTCAAGCCTAAAGCCAACAAGCCGACCCAGTAATGGACCTCCCAACACCTTGTTCGTCCCTGACTCTATGCGCGCTCAGGATCTCCAGTGGGCTCACTCCTCTCGAGTTACTGTACCTGTCATCCTGGAGCTGCCCACATCCTTGGCGTCCTCCGTCAGAGATTCTGGTGGCCTGCCATGGACCATGACACACGTGAGTTTGTTGACGCATGTTCCAACTGTGCCCGTAACATGTCTACTCAGCCCAGCTCAAGTCTCCTGCAGCCCCAAGTCCCTAGTCGTCCATGGTCCCACATTGCGGTAGATTTTGTCACTGGACTGCCCCATTCGCATTGTAAAACTGCCATCCTGACTGTGGTTGACCGGTTCTCCAAGGCTACCCATTTTGTTGCTCTCCCTAAACTTCCCACAGCTCAAGAGACTTCAGATATTCTGGTGGCAGAAGTCTTCCGGCTTCACGGCATTCCTTCCAACATTGTGTCCGTTCGTGGTTCCCAGTTTACATCCGAGGTCTGGAGGGTTTTCTGTGCGGCGCTTGGGGCAACGGTCAGACGGAACGCATCAATCAGGAGATGGTGTCCCTTCTGAGATGCATCTCTGGGGACAACCCTGCGGCCTGGAGCACCTTCCTGCCTTGGGTTGAGTATGCCCACACCACTCTCACCAATGCCTCTTCTGGACTGTCCCCCTTTCAGTGCTCCTTAGGGTACCAGCCGCCCCATTCCCGTCTCAGGAGCTTGACTTGGCGGTGCCCTCCATCCAGGGGTTCATCTGGAAGGTGGGGAGAATCTGGAGGCCGGCTCCTTCTGCCCTTCTTCGGTCGTCAGCGAGGATAGAGAGTCAGGCCAACCGATGACGCTCACCGGCACCTACCTACACCCGGGACAAGAGGTATGGTTCCGTGCCAAGGACATTCCCCTTAGAGTGGAGTCGAAGAAGCTGGCCCCACGTGTCATTGGGCCGTTTCCAGCCGACAAGGTCATCAACCCCAGCGCTGTTCGGCTGAAGCTCCCAGCCTCGATGCGCATCCATCCAACCTTCCACGTCTCCCAGCTTAGACCTGTGCGGCAGAGTGCTCTGGCCTCCCCTGTCCGTCCCCCTCCTGCGCCCAGGATGGTTGGCCTGGTGTTCAGCGTGCGGCGCCGGGGCCTTCAGTACCTGGTGGACTGGGAGGGCTATGGTCCAGATGAGAGGAGCTGGGTTCCCCGTGACCAGATTGAGGATGCTCCGCTCATCCGGGATTTCCACCGCCTTAGAGGGGGGTACTGTCACGCCCTCCACCTCTAGCGCCACTTAGGGATGCTGTTTTCCCTGTTTGCTTTTCTTTTTTAACCTTCAGTGGTGCTGTGAGTGGCCTGATTGCTGATGAGTTCCAGCTGCAGGAGGCAATCAACAGTCCTAACCATCAGTCAGTGCCAGATCGTAGCATTACTCAGCGCTCAACTCAGTAATCTCACCAGCTCGACTCCAGCTTCCGCCTCGTACCATCTTGCCTCTGCTTCCTGTGGTCTCCGTTTCTGGGACCTTCCTCTGCCTAACTGTATGAAGTCATGTTTGCTGCTGTCACAGAGATCTGATGCCTTTGATAAAATAATAATAGTCATTGGTTTACTGTGTATGTGGAATGTTCTAACAGAGTAAGACGACTCTTTCCAAATAAACTCTTAAACTAATCTAATCTGGGATGTAATTTGATTTAATGAAACATGTTTTCTTTCCTCTCCTAATAACAAACTCGTTAAATAGATTTCTGAGTGTGTCCTAACCAAGACCTCCACCTAAACAAGCCGCACTACAGAACTCATTCACACGTGCTGTCCCTTATAGGCAGAGGTGACAAGTAACAAAGTACAAATACTTTGTTGCTGTACTTAAGTAGTTTTTTTTGTGGTATCTGTACTTTATGTAAGTATTTACTTTTTTGGTGACTTTTTACTCCTTACTTTTTTAAACAAATATCTGTACTTTCTACTTCTCACATTTTAAAAATTAGCTCGTTACTTTTGAGACCTTCGAAGATGACGTCACAACGTGAAAAGACGCAAAAACCAACTACCGAGAAGCTAGTGCTAGTCAACGTGCTAACGTGGAGAAGCTAGTCAATGTGCTAACATGGGGGAGAAGCTAGTGCTAGTCAACGTGCTAACATGGAGGAGAAGCTCATGCTAGTCAATGTGCTAACATGGAGGAGAAGCTCGTGCTAGTCAACGTGCGAACATGGAGGAGAAGCTCGTGCTAGTCAACGTGCGAACATGGAGGAGAAGCTCGTGCTAGTCAACGTGCTAACATGGAGGAGAAGCTCGTGCTAGTCAACGTGCTAACATGGAGGAGAAGCTTGTGCTAGTCAACGTGCTAACATGGAGGAGAAGCTAGTGCTAGTCAACGTGCTAACATGGAGGAGAAGCTAGTGCTAGCCATCGTGCTAACATGGAGGAGAAGCTAGTGCTAGCAAATGTGCGAACATGGAGGAGAAGCTTGTGCTAGTCAACATCCTAACACGAAGGAGAAGCTAGTGCTAGTCAACGTGCTAACATGCATAGTTTGAGGTTTTTTCTGATTTGCAGTTTTTATTGTTGACTTTGTCAAGTTTTTTAAAATGTTAGGGTGCTTTCACACCCGGGTGGACTCGGTGCGGTTCAGGCGGTAAATGTACTACTCAGACAGCCGGGTCAGTGCTGGCAGTGACAGACCACAGTCTGCTCAACTACTATATATAATACACAGCTCACAGCATGCACACACAGCCCCACAGATGATATATTACTCACAAATTGTCTCTGCTCTACTCTCGCCATAAGCCTCAGAACACTGCGGCCTCACACACACACATAAAGACACACACCGCAACGATAAGTTCTTGCACACGCAGAAACAGACCGCAGAAACACAATTTGTCTGTACACACACATAGCTTGATAAACCCTCTGATTAGACAAGAATCTGCTCTTTATAGAAGCACGGAGTCAAAAACATTGCTGCAGCGGTTGCTTCACACATGTAACAGACTTCCACAATAAATCTGTCAATCAATGCTCATCAAGGGCTGTGATTGAAGGAAACCCTCCTCCCGCCTCTCAGCTTTTATAGGAGGGCCAGGGCCAACAGTGAAAGTTGATGATGCAGGGTAATCTAAAAATCCAATTCAGCCAATAGCAAAATTCAATTGTAATACCTGGCGTTCAACCCTTAGAGGGCAGTATTGCTGACATTTTACAGTTAAATACGCAAAATAAAATACTTTTACTAAAATGTTAAAAGTTGGATTAGGATCAATCAACAGCACTACTTAATACCCAAATACATATCTATTCAGCAGAAAAAAGTGGGTTTGGGGTTTAGTTACTCTTTAATTACATTTAGTAGCATGTACTTTTTTACTTTTACTCAAGTCATGGAGCAATTTCAATACTTTTACTTGATATCGTATATCACCATTTTGAGAAACAATATCAAGATATGAGTTTTGGTCCATATCACTCAGCCCTAGGGTGAATGCAAAGATTACCATTTTAAAAATGCAGTGAATTCATTATTACTGCTTTTTAGATGTTTCTATTTAGAAAGAAGCACTAAACAAGCCTTAAAGGCTTTCTACATAAAAACAATTCTTAATGCTAAACGTTAGCATGTGATAAGAAACGACTGAGCTGTTCACAGTACCTGTGTGTGCTTGTTGAAGTGCTTGGAAGCCCAGTTCTCGATGTCGGTCTCAGAGGAGGGCTTTCTCAGAGTGAATTCTGGGAAAATCCCACAGCTGGCACTGGGCATCAGATTCCTGGCGTTTCGACTGGCTTCAAACTGAGCACAGGCTCCAAGATCCTCAGACTGAGAGACAGACAGAGGAGGAAATAGAAAGAAGAAAACAGGACTCCACAGTTAGAACAGTCTGGGGCAGATTCATTAAGATCTGAAATAAAGGGTGGTAATTCAGTTGCTTCCCTAAATCCTTTAGTGAAGCAGTTTTCTCACCTGCTGTGCGGAATTCACTAAGATTGCAGCAATAATTAGTGCAAGTTCAGAACTGGGGCAGACCACCCATATTTAAATGAGCGTTTTGTATGTTTTGTGTTGAACGTGGAGGGTGAACATGAGTGCACGGAAGCAAAAATTTAAATGTGAAGCAGCAGAACTGGAGGTGTTAGTAGAGGAAAAAAATATGAATTACAGCAGATAGATAGATAGATAGATATTCTTTATTCATCTGTAGTGGAGAAATGTGCGTTGATGTGACTGTAAGTCACACTTTTTTTCTCTCTCTCCAACACACACACACACACACACACACACACACACAACTGGAGCCTTTTTTCATTTCCGCTGTGTTTTCTGTCCACACTTACAGCAGAGATGATCTCTGTGTGTGTGTTTGCACCTGCTTTTCAGCTGCACTATTTTCTGGTACTAAAACTATCATAGCAAACAGTTCCAGAATTCATGAATCACATTGCTCCCCCTGCATAGATGTATTTGCATTTCTTCCTCCCATATTTTTGCTTCCCATGGGAGATCCGCCTACTATGCATATTCATTAGGGTGAAACGCGCTAAATGGAATGAGGGCGCATTGGGAAGCAGGGGCGGGGCACGCCTGATTCCCTGAGCTTTGTACACATTAGCACATGGAGTAACGTTTGCACACGTTTTAATACCACTAAACCTTTAGTGAATCCGTCCCTTTGTACGACTGTGCATGAACCCATGAAGAGCTGAAACCTGTAATCTGGTGGATATTTTTGCCTTTACTATTCAGTGTACAAAACAAAACATTCAACTATGTACATCAGAAATGTGCAATGGGTGAAATGAAAACAAAACAAGAAGAAAAAGATAAAATGACGTCAAAAATACGCAAAAATGAAAAAAACAAAAACACAAACATGAAATGACTCCAAAAACAAACAAAACAACAAGAAAAAGCTATAAAAATGACTCGAAAAATACACAAAAATTTATAAAAAAAAAAAACCAACAACATGAAATGACAACGAAAACAATTTCACTCAAAAAAAATGGAAAAAAATAAACATACAAAATTACAGAAATTGGACAAACAGACAACACAAATTCACAATTTGTTTCCAACAACACACATTACTACAAGTATACACAAAAAGTACACAAATAAAAAACATATTACACTTGTCTCTTTAAAGCCTAAACAGAAACAATAGAATGTTTTGTCCACTGATTCTCAGTCGGCCGTAGATATGTCACAACAAAGAATGTGTTCACAGCCCGACACAGTCACAGAACGACGAGATATATATAGCACTTTTTTTAGATTACTAGCAAAGTATTCCCAAAGCGCTTCTAAATTCACTCACTGAGAATTACACACTGGGAAGAAAAGTGTTTGATGTGTTCAGTCACTTCAGATAGTTTCAACAGTCATGTAGTGTGTGATTCTGACTCAAAATCAGATCCAAACTGTTCTAAAGTAGAACAATACGGTGTAGTTTAAAGCTGCTGGAGATAACAATATTTAATCAGATAATGACATATGTAACCCAGGTCTACCTTTGTATATATTTATAAACTACAATATTAATTAATATATATAGTATATAACAGGTAGAACTCACCTTTTATATGAATATGTATAATTTATGTATTTATTTACTGCCCTCAACAACCTCAACTCATGCATCAACACATGATCTCTTTAAACCATGTTAAGTAGAACTGGTCATATGACCACACTCAGCCAATGGTAACATCAGAGCAGCCATTTTACCTGCAACTTCCTAGTCACACCTGTGTGGGGAGGAAGCTTCCAACTGCCCTGAGCAGGATGGTCTCCAAACAAATTGTAAATACCTAATCCCTTGCTTTATGTAACACACTGTCAGCATAGCACCTTATTTTTAACCTCTAAAGTGTACCACTGGTCCGGGTTGGAGTCCGTCAGGCTTGGGTGGTATCCAAATTTTGATACCGTCAAACCTCCTCCCTATTTAAAAAATATGACGTAAGGCTCAGGGTGAGTTCACACCGAACGTGACTGTGTATGTGTGTGTGTCTGTCTGTCAACGGAGCTGAGTGACGGGGAGAGAGAGGTCTGATCACTCCTTTTCCTTCTTCTCCGGCTGTACGTTTACAGCACTTTTCATAGACTTTTATGGTTTAAATGATCAACTTATGGAATTACTAAAGGATGAGTTCACTCAGAATGTAGGCTTATTCAAGAAGTGAACTGCTTTAATTTTTCCCCGGTAAGATGAGGAAGCCTCCCGTTGCAGCCGCCTCACTGTAGCGTGAGGGAATGGCTACTGCCTCAGCTCTACAGACAGTGTAGGACGGTGGAGTTGTCGCTTGAAAAGTTAAAATTTTCCAACTTTGAGCGACTTGGTCGCTCAAATCACGCAAGTCAAGTCGCTTAAGGGGGGATAACTTGAGGTTGCACCATTTACATTGATTTGAATGTAATCTAGTCGCTGTCACGTAACAACAACCCATTACACACATAAGTGCTCCTGGACATAGAATCATGTTTAGCCTTTAAATAAATGATATTTAAAATTCAATCCTTGTCTCCTATATAAGTGCATTTCATTTTTTTTTTTAAATGACGGTATTGAAACTGATACCATTGCTATTTTTATGACCCCGTGGTATATGGTATTCCCGTATTACCACCCAAGCCTAGAGTCCGCTGCTACCATCAGATGCAGCATTAATAGAGGAATTGGTGAGTGCTGATATCAGCTTTGTTGCTTGCATGCTAAGCTAGCATGCTATCACAGCATTAGCATAGATGAGCTAAAAGTTGGGTTAAACTTTATACTCATTGTACAGTATGTTATTCTGCCTGTCTGATATTTATTTATACTATCAGTGAATGCTGTTACTATGGAATATTTTTGAATGTATTTTGAGTGGATTATTGGTGGGCGAGATAACGACTCCAGCTACTGGAAAGTATTGCAATAACCAACCATCGCACTGCGGGTCTGGTAGGAGGCTGACATAGCCTGCCCCCCACTCTGCTGCCTACACTGTTTTCCACAAGTGTTGTTTTATAACCATGGACACTCATATGGATCTCAACTACTGATCCTTCTAATGAACTTTCACCGTGGGTTGCCACATTCACTGTGAAAAGGAAAGGAAAGGAAAGCTGGATTCCTGGATGTCGTTACTTTGAACTCTGCTAATCGCTGGGGTTCCTCATTGATTAAACTCAATGAACTGATAAAAAGGAACGTTACACATAGTTTAGGCTTCATAGATCAATAACTCAAGGAGCATTTGCTCAAAAACGAGGTGTAAATGGTTGAAAATGCCGCTCAAAAGTTTGTTTTGATCTCAACTGTAAACAGTCTTATTGACAGTGTTGAAAAAGTTTGGTGCATTGCTTTGTGGGATGTAGAGTCCCGTAGACCGCTGTTTCTTAAATGGGGGTACATGTACCTCTAGGGATACGCAATGGAACTACAGGGGGTACTTGAGAGAGAGGAAAATTAACAAATGAAAGCATAAAACATATGGGGTTTTATGTTTATTTTTTGTTAAAAATGCTAATCATACTAAATATTACCAGCAACTCACAAAACAACAAAAACACAGAAAAGAAGAAAAAAATATACTGAATAATAACAATGAAAATACACAAAACGACACCAAAAATAACAGAAACATACAAAATGACATAAGAAACAACCAAACGACACCAAAAACACACAAAGAGATAGAATAATTTAAATAATACCAACAACACACAAAAATGAGAAAATGTACTGAATAATAAAAACAATGAACAAAATACACAAAAGGACAACAAAAACACAAGGGTCAGTCTTGGTCCCACATCAGGAGGGAGATGACTGTAAATGATCAAAACTATCGAAATAAATCTATTCATGCATCACTAAAAACATTCATTTATTTACAAAATGAGATTCTTTAAAATGTGTGTTATCACTCATTCATTCCATCATTATTATCTATAGTTGTTCTTTCACAGATTTCTGAGTAAAATGTTGTAGACGGACAAAGGGTTTACTTGGATTCAGAAGCAAGAGAAAGGGGTACTTGAGCCAAAAGAGTTTGAGAACGACTTGTTTACAGTACTCCACATCCCACAATGCAATGCACCAAACAATAGTGCTTTTCTCCAGCAGCTATAAGCTCTAAGATGCGTGCTAGTGTGAAAGCTGTGGTACCTGGGAGGGGTGGAGGTAGGGCTCAGGCGAGGCCAGGTTGGTCTGAACTGAGAGGCTTTTCTCCAGCAGAGCCTGAGGGAAGCCCAGCCTGTCAAAGGTGCTGCGTTTCCAATAGTGACCGTCGCTCTGCGCCAGCGCCTCATCCTCGCTGAAGGCCCTCACCACCGGCCCCGGCAGAGGAAGAGGCACTGCACCATCACTCTCATAACCATCTTTGGACCCACCCACCCCTTGGGCAGCCGTCCCTCCATGCCCAGAGTCCCAACTGCTTCTCTGTTTCATCATCAGCTGCGCCTCCCAGGCCAGCCTGGCGTGGGCCAGCATGGCCTCCGAAGCCGTGCCCGCCAGCTCGCCCTCCACACACCGGGCTAGGTCCTGGGGCAGGGACGGCTTACGGTTTTTGCGTTTGCGGTTCCCGCCAGGCGAGAAGGCCCCGGGGCCTGCCGTAGTTGAGGAGGACAGGGAGTGACTCTGACTGGATGACCATGATATGGAGTCCTCATAAAGCAGTCTCTGGCCACCATCACCACCATCCCCACTGTAGTCCAGCAGGAGGCGGGGGTCCCTAATGAGGGACTGACTGTGCTGCAGTGTGTAGGATCCACCGTAGGAGCCGCCGTAGCCCCCCGTGGTTCCGTAACGCAGAAGACGATCTGCAGTTTTAAAGCGAGGACTGGAAGACGACTGCTCCACGTACACCAGCTGCTTCACGTACTCCTTCCCCACTGGACTGTACTCCAGGTTCTGGTTTTTCTCTGGGCATTTCTGCTTGGTCAGCACCAGCTGGCCGTAGGGGGAGTGGCTCTGCTTGGGGGAGTGGTAGATGGGGGCAGAGGACTTGCGAGCAGGTGATTTTCCCGTGCTGTAATAGGAGGAGTCTGTGAGGTGCAGATCAGTGGGAGGTTCTTCATAAATAGGAGGTGGCTGATACTCTGAGGGGGGCTCTTCATACAGCGGGGGCTCGTATCCATATCGCGGCGACGGGGGCTGAGAATCAGCAGAGGATCGACGGAGAGAGCCGCTGCCCCCAAGCTCAGCCCGCTTCAGGAAAGGAGAGTGACGACGATCGGCGTAGAGAACAGGTGAACCGTCTGCTTCGGAACCAGGGTTTTCTCCAGAACAGCGACGGGTTCGTGACGTGGTCCCTCCTCCACCTGGAGCCCCAGAGGGTGGGGGATCACAGGGGGAGTAGCCATTGCCCTGATGGGCCAGGAAGCTGGGCTCTCTGTCAGTCACTTTAATCAGCATCCGCTCCTTTGTACCAGTGTTCCACCTGAAGGGTGAAGTCCTAACCAGAACACACAAACAAAAGGTTCAGGATCAGTGAAACATCACAGGGAGTGGACAGAAAAACACGTGAAAGCACTTAGAAAAAACACTCATTATTTTTGAAGCAAAGATCCTCTGAGTTTAGGACGTTTAAATATAAAGTTTTTCTCTTAAATATAACACAAGGCCGATTATTTGTACAGCACATTTCTAAACAAAGGGTTAGTGTGCTTTATATGATTTAAAGTGAAATTACCACAATGAAAACGCCAGAAATTGTGAAGAACTCACACACACAACAGGGTTGGGTTCAATTACATTTTTCAATTACAATGAATCACAATTACTGAGCCTTTATTAAATAACACCATAAAACATAACCTTCCACTTTGTGTTAGCTTTCTGTTAGCATATCTTTCATTCATCCATCCATTTTCAGACCCACTTATTCCTGTTCAGGGTTGCGGGGGTCTGCCGGTGCCAATCACCAGCTCTCATTGGGCACTGGGCGAGGGTACACCCTGGACAGGGCACCAGTCCATCGCAGGGCAACACAGAAAGACAACCACTCACTCTCATTCACTCCAATGGGCAATTTAGAGACTCCAATCAACCTTACAGTCATGTTTTTAGATTGTGGGAGGAAGCCAGAGTACCCGGAGGAAACCCACGCAGCATGGGAAGAACATACAAACTCCACACAGAAAGGACCCAGGTGTCCACCCCAGGGCTTGAACCCAGGTGTTAGCATATCTTATTTTTATTTATTTTTTAATAATTGTCTTTTTTTTGAGACAATTACAGAAAAAATGTCATAGACCACAGACAATATTTACAAAACGTATACATTATAACAATGTAAATATATGTGTGGGTGCGTGTGATATTATAATAATTATAATAATGGTATTGTGGTATTAGAGGGTGAGGGGAGGAGACAACAACGAGTTAATAATAGGCAAATATGTATATATAAACATACATACAAAATAGATGTAATAAAATTGAGAGAAGAGAGTGAAAATGAGAGAGAGAAAAAAAACATAATTAAAGAAGAATAAATATCTTACAACAGGTTGATTTCTTAAATCAGATGTAAAATACACAAAAAAATATTATCTATCTAATTAGTTTTTCATCTCTTAACGACCTTGTTAGGCTTCCTTATCTATGAAAATTATTATTATCATTATTTTTGTTGTGGGCTTTTTTTGTGTCAGTATAGCCCTCAAAATAATGAAATGATCCTCAACAGAACTGACAGGTCGTGAGAAAACTTGATATGAAACATATTTTAATAATTGTTCAATACATACTATATTTGTACAGGCCATATAACTGCATTTAAATTGTAATTGACAGTTTTTAATAGAATTTCCAATGTTAATTATCTGAACTCAATTAAAATGTCAATTATAATTACATCATAATTGTAATTTATTATCAACTACGCAAATACAATTATAATTTACCCTGACATGCACACAGTTTATGATATAAATTCCATGCCTATTACAATTACAGTCAATTATCTGAACTCAATTACAATTACGTCATAATTGACACACAGTTTTTAATAGGATTTTCATTCCAATTACAGTCAATTATCTGAACTCAATTATAATTCAATTATGATTACAACAGCAACATATTTTTTCAATTAAAATTACGTCATAATTGTAGTTAATTATCAACTACGCAATTACAATTATAATTGACACTGACACGCACACAGTTATTAACAGAATTTCCATGCCAATTACAATTATAGTCAATATCTGAACCCAATAACAATTTAAATTATACTTACATCATAATTGTAATTAATTATCAATGATGTGATTACACACACACACACACACACACTCTACAATAGTAGAACTACTAGTGACAACCTGCTGCTTGTGATTCACAGGAAGTAAAACAGGCTGAACTGCAGCCTGTGGCAACAACAGAGCTTTTCCTTCATCAGCCAAACTCAATGAGCCGAGGCCTCTTTTTCTGCTGCTGGTAACTAAACACAGGGACCAGGAACAAGAGGTGAACTAGGTTAGGAGGAAGGAAGTGTGAAATCGATTGCAGACTTGGCTACCGTTCATTTGCTAATGCTTCCACAAAGATCCCTGAGGCCACAGCCCGGTAGAGACGCTGTGTGTAGCTGGTCCTTTATTATGCATAATGTATATGTGGGAAAAACACAAGGGAAACCATAAACATAATAGCAATATGCTTTGGGCCTATTGTTACTCACTCCATGTTCAGACCTCTGACAAACTCTATTCATTTGTTCCCACAATACTTTAATGTTCTTCTAGGGCTGGGCAATATATCAACATTCAACATATATTGAGTTTTCTATTTGGTTGGTGTCAATTACATTTTTCAGTTACAATTACGTTTTCAATTACGTTTACAGTTACCGGCATTTTTTCCAAGTACAATTAAATTACAATAAGTTTTTATTATCAGATCACATTCTCAATTACTAAAGTTCAAATACATGGAATCACAATTACTGAGCCTGAAAAAAAAACCTAATAAAAGTTAACCTTCCTCTTGTGTTAGCTTTGTGTTAGCATCTCTTATGATAACGAGTCCTAAATCAGCTGTAAAATACACTAAAAACATTTATCCATCATCTAATTTATTTCCTATCTATTAGAAATAGGGTACCTAATACTTAAAAATATAGGTTTTAATATTTTTTTAAAGGGTAAAATGTGTGAAAGCTTGATATGAAACATTTAAATAATTGTTAACTACATATGTTTAGATTAGAAGTGTACATAGTAACATGGTTCCCCAGTTTTGCGTTAAATTATATTTGACAATTTTTATAAAATTTTCATGGCAATTACAATTACAAAGTCAATTATCTGAACTCAATTACATTATAATATAGAAAATTACAATATCGCCTATATCGATATATATATATAGCTTATTTTGTATTAAAATACTCATTTTAGGAGACGCTGTTTTCACTATTTCTCAGAACACGAAAAGCTCAGTTAGATGGATTTCTGAGTGTGTCCTAACCCAGACCTTCCCCTAAACAAACCACTCTACAGAACTCACTCACACGTGCTGTCCCTTACAGGAGATAAAGCCAAAAGTGGAACATATTGTGGAGCTGTTCATACACAAGTCCCATTGTGTATTTTTTTTCCTCCTTTTGTGTATTTTGTTGTCCTCTGTATTTATGTTGTTTTTCTGTGTATTTTTGGTTAACTTTGGATGTCTTTCTGGGTCGTTTTGTGTATTTTTTGGTATATATGTTGTTCTTTTGTTGTCCCATTGTGAGTTTTTTCTCCTTTCGTGTATTTTGTTGTCCTATTAACTATGTGTGTTGTTCTTGTGTGTATACGTTTTTGTAGTAATTTTGTGTATTTTTTTGCTGTCTTTTTGTGCATTTACTTTTGGGACCGCTAGTTGCCCATGTTTGTGACACACGCACTAGTTTAGCCTGTGTAGCCTGAGATTCATATCATATATTGCCATTTTGAGAAAAGAATATTGAAATGGGAATTTTGGTCCATATTACCCAGGCCTATTTTCTTCTTCTATCAATAACTGTTTTACCTAAACTTCACATCATTTCTATCCAATGAATCCATAAACCCTCTAGTTGTTTGACCCGCTGACAGCTGCTAGACAGCCTCTGATTTTCCATTTTTGTAGAAAACCAAAGGGAAAACATGAATTCACTTCCTGAAACAGAAATGCCAATATTGTTATCATTATTTTCTAATTTACATTTTTTTTTTTTTAACAGAAGTGCACATTTCAATCTGACACTGAATAAACATACATGTTTTGGGAAATATCCCACATTCACACACAATGTGACTTTATAAAGAGACGGAAATGTCAATTCATGTGCAAAATCTGACGTAATATTTGACCGCAAGAATCTATGTAAATCAAGTCTGCAGCAAACAAACCTCAATTTTATTTTCAGGCAAAATCATGCAGCCGTAACACACACACACACACACATACACACACACACACACACACACACACGGACACACGCACGCTCACACACATCAGTAAAAGATGATGTAAGCATTACTAACAGCCTCTGACTCAGAGTGCAGATAAACAATAAACTGGATGAGCCTTCAGTATTGACTCTGTGTCAGAGTCAGTTCATACACATACAGTATATACCATATCTCAACCAATAATCGGCATGGCCGATAATATCAGCCAAAATTCTTCATTTTTGTAATAATTTTTTTCTCCACGATTGCTAATAAAAATCATTTATTATAAAATATGCCCCTTTGGCTCCTATACAGCCAAATACAGATCTCTGTTTAAATGATGTTGATCAATCACACAGGCTTCCTATGCCAATAATTCACACTGCATTGGGAAACAAACTCTCCACAATAAAAGCACATAATTAAAGATTGAAACAGAAAGAAAGATTGGGTTAAATGTGGAGTGAAATCCTACAGGGATCAAAAAACTGACTGATACGTTTAGTGTTGTAGAAAGCCAACATAGAACAACTGCTTCAAGTTCTCAATGTAGGACACTCTTTAAAATGATACATTAACCCTTTTAAATGTGCCGTTTATATTTCCTTCCCACTCTACAATATTGGTTTCACTCTGACATGTGACCTCTTCCTCCCCAAACTGAGGATTTACTGGCTGCACATCCATGACGTAAACGTCATATAGAGTTGGTTATGAGTGAAAACCCCATCCTGGCAGATGAGCAGCTTCACCAGTATGCCACAGATTTTACATTTCAAAATGTTTGCATATTTCCTTTTCGTTTTTATTCCATTGGCTTTCCATAATCAAATGTCATTACAGCCAATTTAACCTCCAGAATGAATGGCAAAGATGTTTAATACTGTGTTATTGTTAAGACCGATAATGATATTTGGGGTTTAAAAAGCCAATAAGAGATAAATCAGCTGATAAATTGAACATACACAGGAACTTTAATTAGTAACACTGTCAACATAATGACTGTAAAGCCACTGATTATTAAGAAAAGGCAAACTTGTGCAAACTGTATTTCTGGAACACAATGTAAAAAATAACAAAAAATAATCAAAAGTAAAGTTGCTCAAATCACCACCTTCACTGGTCAAAGGCTAAGCGAGCTATAGTTGTGCACTATTGACATTTAGGCAATATTTAAAAATGAATAATACAAATAATAATAATAATAATAATAAATGATAACAAGTAATTTTGCCATTTCTGTCCGTTTTCCACCAACATAAAGCATTGGAGGCCCTACTCATTTAATCCCAAATGAGTAGAACTGCATATTTGACCCATTCTGAGTTCACTGCATTTATAATCCAAAACGATGCATTTTTTTCCATCATAATCAGTTGGTGACTCATTTCCAGATAAGCGGCAAACTGGAGAGTCCACATGCTGGAAGGGGGAGTGAAATCAACCGCCAAATGATGCAACGTAATGATCGCAGTTTAAAATCTAGTTTCCAATTTTCATTTTTAAAACATCCTCCTAAAAAATTATAACAACCCCAATACGATTTCAAATAATTAGTCATGCATCCAGTGTGTGTGTGTGTGTGTGTGTGTGAGCGAGCGTGTCCGTGCGTGCGTCCGTGTGTGCGTGCAGGTCAATAGCTCACATCTGTCAGGAGGAGAGCAGTGTGGCACATGATGAATTGCCTTTACAGCTCATGTTAACAGCATCTCTGTCTCCAGAGACAATCTGACCATCTGCCTCCTCCTCATCCTCACTAAAGTTCAAACCTGTAAACACCATCTAATCTGCTTGATCCCAACATCTACGGCCTATGTTCCCAAAGTGGGGTACAAGTACCTCCAGGAGTACGCAAATGTCACATGGGGGTACGTGAATAAAAATGTATCTATAATAAGTGCTACATTCTTGTTCAAAGGTAACAGTTTTAACTTGTTTCCATGTTTTCTAGAAGTTCTTTAAAAATAAAAGATATGGAATCTTATTATTGAAGGAACTTTTGTTTTACTTTTTTACTTACGGCCATGGCCAAAAATATTGACACCCCTGCACCTCTGTCAGATAATGCACCACTTCTCCTAGAAAACTGTTGAAATTACAAATGCATTGGTATTCACATGTTTATTTATTTGAATTCTAAAATCTCTAAAATCAGGAATATCTTGTCCCAAAGTGATGCTAAAACTAATCCATGCATTTGTTACAACTAGATTAGATTATTGTAACTCTCAACTGTCAGGATGTCCAAGTAACCACAAAAAGTCTCCAGTTAATTCAGAATACTGCAGCTAGAATACTAACAGGTACTAACAGGAGAGAGCATATTTCTCCAGTGTTGGCTTCCCTTCATTTGCTTCCTGTAAAATCTAGAATAGAGTTTAAAATCCTCCAGTTAGCCTTCAAAGCTCTACATGATCAAGCTCCTGCATATCTTAAAAACCTGTTAGCGCCCTATCGTCCAGGCAGAACTCTCCGCACTCAGTCTACTGGTCTTCTTGAAGTTCCTAAAGTGTCCAGAAGTAGAACAGGAGGCAGAGCTTTCAGCTACCAGGCTCCTTGCCTTTGGAACCAGCTCCCAGTCTTAGTTAGCTGCTACTATCTCCGCCTTTAAAAGTGAACTCGCAACCTACTTATTTGCTAAAGCGCATACAGTATAATAGCAACAATCTAAAACTGACTTGGTCTCAATGTTTTGGTCACAATTAAGATTAAAGATTAAGATTAAATTAAATCGGGGCTTTCGCCTTTAATTGGCCATGTAATGTTAGTACATCAATGGAATTTGTCCTCTGCATTTAACCCATGCCTGAGGAAGCCATTTTGCGGCGCCTGGGGAGCAGTTCAGGGTTAAGGGACTTGCTCAACATCCCACAGTGATGGCCCAGGTGAGGCTTGAACCGGCAACCCTCCGATTACAAGCCCAGCGTCCTTAACCACTAGGCCACCACTCCCAATCACAGACCATTACACGCAATGGTCAACACCTCAGACCACGGCGAGAGACAATTACATTCAAAACCTACTTATTTACTAAAGCATACAACGTATACTTTATACAATAATTTAAAGAGGACAAGGTCCCCTCTGTAGTGATCGCTGAGATCACTACGTGTGCCCAGTACAAGACCCGTGGTAGCATTTTGGATGGCAGGTAGCATCACTGCAGACCCCTCACACCCTGCACACAATCTGTTTAAACTCCTCCCCTCCGGCAGACGCTACAGATCATTGTATGCAAATACTACCCGCCATAAAAACAGTTTCTTCCCCCAGGCTGTCACTCTGATCAACACTACACAGTCATAGAGTGTCAGACCTGTTTCTGTTACTGTGAAATAACCATGGAACTAAACATAACAACACTGGATCAACCTGTCACTGTGAATGTTCATGGACATAATATTTTCATTTAAATGTTCACCTGCACTACTCATCAATGCACTACTGTACTTTTATCTTATTATTATTATTGTATTTTTATTTTATTATTATTATTATTATTGTTACTATTATTATTATTATCTTGTTATTTTATTTAGTTTGCACATATTAGTCTAACTACTCTTATACTTATATATTTATATTTATGTTTATACTTATTTTTTTATTTATTTTTCTTTATTCTAGTTGATTGTTATTATTTAATGTTACACTATCTGAGAGAGCACAGGTCACCAAGACAAATTCCTCGTGTGTATTCATACACTCTTGGTCAATAAAGTTCATTCTGATTCTGATTCTGATTCTGGTTGTTAGAAGTTTAGTATTCATATTAACCCAATCACTAGGAACAAGTGTGTCATAGTATATCATGTTTTTCCTGCAGTCTGTGCCTTCTCCTTGCCCTGAGGGCTCCCTTTTCTTTTTCAGGTGTCTTGATGTTGGAGCTGGTAGTTCCTGATTGATGGTTCACGGACAACTGGTCTGGGACACCCGGATGGACTATCTTTCTATCTGATTCTGTTTGCCCTTCGGTTCACTAACCTCGACCAGTCAAAGCAGATGGCTACCACCACTGAACCTGGTTCCACTGGAGATTTATTCCTATAAAAAAGTTTTTTCTTCCCACTGTTGCTAAATGCTTCTTTTTTACTACAAACTATATATTTTGTTAAAGCGCACCGAGATGACTTTGTTGTAATTTGCGCAATACAAATCAAGTTGAGTTGAGTTGAATAGATTTGAAGGATGCCTTCTCCCAACTGCTGTTTTGAGATCTCTCCACAGGTGTTCTATGGGATTTCGATCTGGACTCATTGGTGGCCACTTCAGAACTCTCCAGCGCTTTGTCTTAAGCCATTTCTGAGTGCTTTTTGAAGTGTGCTTTGGGTCATTGTCCTGCTGGAAGACCCATGACCTCTGACAAAGATCCAGCTTTCTGACACTGGGCCCTACATTGTGCCCCAAAGTCTTTAGTAGTCTTCAGATTTCATGATGCCATGCACACAGTCAAGGCATCTGGTGCCAGAAGCAGCAAAGCAACCCCAAAACATCAGTGAACCTCCGCCATGTTTGACCATAGGGACCGTGTTCTTTTCTTTGAAGGCCTCATTTAATTTTTTGTAAACAATACAATGATGTGCTTTACCAAAAAGCCAGACGAGTTTGCCAAAACTTACCTGAGGAAGCCAAAATCTTTCTGGGAGAACGTCCTGTGGACAGATGAGACCAAAGTAGAGCTACATTTAGTAGCATGTTCTTCTTTACTTTTACTCAAGTAAGGGAGCGACTTCAATACTTTTACCAGAGTCATTATTTATTCAAGTATCTATACTTTTATTTGAGTAGTGAAGACTAGTTCCTTTGCTACCTCTGAAGACTACCCTCTAGTGCAGACATGGGCAACTGGCGGCCCAGGGGCAACAGGTGGCCCTCAGTCTAATTTTGTGCAGCCCCCAAAGCAAATTCCCAAAAACTGTAATTCAAGAAGTTGGAAGGAATATAAAGCCCAACATAATACACAAAATAACTCTCAAAACCCAGCAAAATACACAAAGTACACAAAAATTCCAAAAAACACAAAATGACTCATGAAACAGAAAATGACAAAAAAGACAGGCACAGCAACAAACAAAATGGCTATAAAAACATCAACAAATTACAGAATTGCTCCAAAGACTCACAAACTGTCAACAAAATTACACAAAATGACAGGAAAATACAGAAAACAAAAACAAAAATTCAGAAAGCAACCCCAAAAAAGCACAAATTTACAGCTAAACTGCAGAAAATGACAGAAAAATACACAAAATTACAACAAGAACACAAAAAATAACAAAAAACATGACAAACAACCAAAAGAAGACAAAACCTTTGTGATAGAGTTGCCCATCCCTGGTCTTGTCGTAACAGAAAAAGCAATCTTGTCAAAAAAAAGCAAAATGTGTTCGTTATTAACTTGATTTTCTGTGAAATGTAGAAAATGAAACAATTTCATAAATTAGAAAAATAAAGTGTTGCATGTTGAAACTTACACATTTCCAACCTTTTTAAGTTACTGCTAGCCTTCCTTATTATCTTAGCCTCTAATTAAAGTGAAACTGTGAAAATGTAGTATTTAAGAAGCTGTTTTTAAACCCGTAGCCCTTCAGACTACACATTACATGTGAAGTAGCTCAGAAAGGTTGGTAACAGCTGATCTAAGGTATGCTGACCAAATCATGGAACTCAGATTTAACATTGCTGTTTATTTCTAAATCAGCTGATTGCATATACGGAGTTGTGTGGATTAATGACCAACAAGTACATCTGTGCATCATGTATGTGTGTGTGTGTGTGTGTGTGTGTGTGTGTGTGTGTGTGTGTGTGTGTGTGTGTGTGTGTGTGTGTGTGTGTGTGTGTGTGTGTGTGTGTGTGTGTGTGTGTGTGTGTGTGTGTGTGTGTGTGTGTGTGTGTGTGTGTGTGTGTGCGCGTGCGTGCGTGCGTGCGTGCGTGCGTGTGTGCGTGTGACACACAGACCAGACGCAGTGACCCATTGCAGATTACTGCCTCCCACCTCTGGGAGACAGAGGAAAGGAACATCTTGGTGTTCCAACGCAAAAGAGAACCTGAGGGTACAGGAGAGGTGACAATGCTCCAATGACCAGAACACAATGTACTGGCAGGAAACATGACCCACTGACCCCTTCTGTTCTCTTCATTCACAAATTGATTTTCCAAATAACTATTTAAACTTTTCTAATGCACATATATTTGGTCAAAACTGAGGCTCACATGTAGTTTTAAATGTTCAATATCTCTGGTGGTCAATAGTCTGCAATTCTAACACTAAGACTTACTCTTGACTCATCATCAACAGCATTTTAGTTGACTGCCAAAACATTAGTCGTTTTTTGATTTGTTTAACTTTGAGTAACATGATAAAACTAAGAACTGCAGCAGGAGTTTTAGATAAAACTAGTGTTAGTTTTAATCAATCTTTAATCAATTTTCTTTTTTACTCTAACCCCAGTATTCTCGCACTATAGTCTGTTGTTAGCAAAGTCGACTACTGCGCCCGCTCAATGTGAGAGTGCATTCAATTCAGTGCAAACATGGCAGATGAAGCTCCACTGGGTAAGCCAACTTAACTCAGAAGTTTGGAACTATCTTATTAATATCCAAGTGAAATTTGAAAGATCAATACTGAATTAAAATTGAATCGTGATTAATTGATTCAAAACCTTATTAATCAAAATCAAATTGATTCAGAAAATTGGCCATGACACCCAGCTCTAAATCTGAGTGTGATATATATCATCTACATGTAATATATAAAGCAACATATGAGAGACACCCACAGCAACAACATCTTTAAAGGATCAATGTTGGAGACCTGCACAGTGTGGCTCATTTAATGGTCGCTGCAGTGAGATGAAGGCTGTACCGTCTGGGAAAACTTTCAGTTTTAGTCATAAACAAACTGTGAAATGCAAAACTTTGATACTACATTTCAACTGGGTGGATGCAGAAGCAGGTGGCTTAGTGTTTAGCACGCCCGCCTCACAGCAAGAAAGTCCTGGGTTGAAGCCCTGGGGTAGACACTTTGGTCCTTTCTGTGTGGAGTTTGCATGTACTCCCCGTGCTGCGTGGGTTTCATCTGGGTACTCCGGCTTTCTCCCACATCTCAAAAACATGACTGTTAAGTTGGTTGGAGGCTTGAAATTGTCCGCAGGAGTGAATGTGAGTGAGTGGTTGTCTGTGTGTGTTGCCCTGCGATGAAATGGGAGTAATGTAGCAAAAATGCATTAAAAGGAGCAAAAATATGGCAAGAAAGAGTAACGAAAATAGGGTAAAATAGGGCAAGTTTAGTGTAGCTGCAGAAAAAGGGTAAAAATAAACAAAAATGGGCTCAAATTGTTAAATAAAATATTCTTAGTTTCTTGAAGGCCTCTGGCGACCCACTCCCAGTGTCTCGCGACCCCAAATGGGGTCCCAACCCCATTGGTGAGAACCAATGGGCTAGTCAATAAAGAAAACAGTGTAGTTGACGAGGAACACAGTTGGTTGGTAACATCCCTAATTGACAAAGTATTTCTCTGTCTTGAAATCTATTTTCACCAGAATAGCGTTCATTGTGCAGCTCTAATCTAGTCCCAGTCTTACCTCTCGCTGTCCTCTCTACTGCCCTGTTTCTCTGACAGCTCCTGGTCGAGGGAAGAGGAAGTACTTCCCTCTCGGCTGACCCCACTGTTTCGTCCCGGGCTGTTGTCAGCGGAGGCTCTCCCTCCCCCCCCTGCAGGGCTGGCGTTGGCAGCATCCGTGTGTTGCTTTAGTGTCTGCAGCTTAGCCAAAGGGATGATGTCGCAGCTCTGAGGACGGTGCCACACTGTGCGCTGAGTGGAGGCATTGTAGTAGTAGAACCTGGAGGTGTTGGGGTCAAACAGCTCCCACCACTGGTTGTCTCCAGTCCTTTTGATGCAAACACCCTGAGGCGGATCCCACACACATTCGCCCGTTAGCAGGTTGGCATACATATGCTCCCGCGTGCGTGGCTCTATGATCTCCACCCATTCCAACCTGCAAAAGAAGAAAGAGCATTTAAATACTGAAGAAAAACAATGGAAGTGACCTGCCAATGTTTAAGAGGCCTGACATAAATGTTCATTAAACCAGGTGTTTTCACAGTATAAACCAGTGTTTCTCAAATGGGGGTACTAGAGAGAAAGAAAGAAAGAAAGAAATTAACAAATAAAGAGTCAGTCTTGGTCCCACCCAAGGCGTGATATGACTGGAAATGAATGGAAATAAATCTATTCAGGAGCCACTAAAGTCGCATTACCACTGGCGGGATTGGCTCTACTCGGCCCGGCTCTACTCTCCATTTTCCCGTTTACACTGGGAAAAAAGTACCTCCTCCGTGGTACCATCTGGTGCTGCTTTTTTTAGTACCTCCTTTGTTGAGGTTCCAAAAAAAGTAGCTCTGGTCTGAAAATGTGATGTAGGCACAAAGCAGACACTGATTGGGTCTGAGAATCATCACAGCATAGAGTCATCAACTCACACACAGAGAGGAAGCATTTGGCCACCAATGAATTGTGTTGGCAATCTTGTGAGGATGGCAGCAAAAAAGTGCAATCCGTGGAGTCTGGCAGTTTTGCTCGTCAGGCTGGTGCTCAATGGAAACGCTCCGGAAAAGCAGCATTGGGTCCCAAAAGTGCAGAGCCGTGGAGAGCCGATACCGCCAATGGAAACGTGCCACAAGTCAGTGTTTTTCAACCTTGGATCTTAAACAACTTTATTTCTATACTTTAACTTTGTGAATCTAGTTCAACTAAAATTCAGTAAAAATACATTTATATCTGCGTCAAAACATGGTCAAATACTAATTCTAGAAAAAAATGTTTATAAGTCGCCAGATGATCATGATCCAAAAAAGGCTGGAAATCACTGCACTAAATACTGTTTCTTTCCATTTATATACAAAATGTAATTATTTAAAATGTGTGTTGTCACTTGTTCATTCCATCATTACGCTCTATAGTTGTTTTTAAACAGTTTTCTTGGATTGGATTCAGAAATAAAAGAAAGGAGGTATTTGAGACAAAAAAGTTTGAGAACCCATGTGCCCTTGACATATGTGCTCCACACTTGTGAGAGCATCTTCATTCGTATTTCGTACTGCTGAAAATCACAATCACGCCCCACCTAAGGAGGACCTCGGGCTTCTGCAGATCACAAACAGCAGGTTTCATCAAGATAACACCAACACTTGGGTCGGTTCTTTGCCTTTTCACTCATCCAGGCAGCGGTTGCCCAGCAACCAGAAATAGGCACCAAGACACACACTCAAAAGACCACTTTTGAAGATGCAATTTCTTGAGTTCATGGAAAATATGTTCAAAGAGGCATGCTGATAACACATTACCCCTGCAGGAAGGGCAGGAGTGTAAAGTTTCTCTGTGTGATTTTACAACCCAAAGAAACCAGAGGAAATCAGAGTGGCTTTTGAATCCAGTGGGTTTTACTCACCGTCTGTTGGAACCAGTGATCATAATGCAGACAAAAAGAGTTTCACTGTTTTGCTCTCGAAGAAAAGCACAGAGTCATCGAGAGTTGGGGAATATTTGAAAGGAAAAATCCGAGGTTCTTCTATAAGCCTCAAAACTCAACCTGCACAGGATCTTATCAAACCAATCAGCAGTCACTAAGGTATTCCTGCTTGAGGATTGCGTATGCTCACGCCTTCCATGCAACATCAACTATACTCTCCTGCAGCGTATGCAAGTCCCACTTCATACTGATCAAATGCAGTCAAGATGTTGAGGTTTTTTTCTTCCATCTCCATCATTTGAGTGATATATATGTTCACCAATCAGAATCGCCAAGAACCGCCTTCCTGAGCTGCTGGCCAATCAGAAATTGTTACAGGACACAAGCTTGTATGCGCTGCAGCGAGTCTCAGTTACCCCTCAGTTGAATACGCTAACAACAACTATACTAGGGCCCACGTTAACGGAATCATGGAATCGACCAATGAAAACGGAATCTACTGCTGAACGCGGAAATGGATAGAATCAGGTTGAAACGCCGTCACCGTGAGGAAAAAAACATTTTCTAATGCGGAAATGTCCTCCTCACTCTCATCCTGGCCACTTCAAACACCGTGTAATTATGTTTTTTTTATTTATTAGTACTTATTTTGTTTCCTCACACGAGCTAAACACCAATATTTTCTGAAAAAATTGATTAATATTTCTAAGAAAAACTGAATTAAAAAAAACTAGTGTGGAAAACACGGAATTTAGAAAAAAATAAAACGCATATGCATTTAACTGTAGAAAATATTTTTAAAAATCATAAATTGAATCGCAATCGCAATATCTGTCAGAAAAATTGCAATTAGGTTTTTTTGTCAAAATCGTGCAGCCCTAGTGTGGAGCGCACATGAAGCTGCTCCTCATGTTTCTAACTCACTACAGATCATATTACATGCGCGCGCGGACGTGAATACCGCTTGATTGAAACGTGTTCGGGCTTAAAGAGGCACTGTCTTCATTCTGGTCTGACAGGTTTGGGCCGTGTTCTCTCTGGCTGGGCCTTCGCGATCCCCCTATGCTGGAATGAACCCTGGATGTGTAATTTTCTACTTTTGTGCCCTCTGGTGTCAGTCCCAGGTATTCAACCCAGGGTCACTACAAAATCCCAAAGCTGCCCCAGTGATTAGACGAACCGTGTCCTTGAATGCTTTCATTTTTATGCACGACTAAAAGATATGCAAACGACCTGCACTCAGATAGTAGGATGTGTGTTTACACGTTTGTTGCATATGGAGCCTCACAGATACGACATCTCTAAATGACCAAACATACACACAGACGCTGACACACAAGCAGCATACTTAGCAACTTCACACATGTAGAATGTGTCACACACAACATGACTACTACGTGCACAACTCTTAGTGATGCCTGCACGAGTGAGAGCAGACTCTAAAAGTG
This sequence comes from Gouania willdenowi, assembly GCF_900634775.1. Taxonomy (NCBI): domain Eukaryota; kingdom Metazoa; phylum Chordata; class Actinopteri; order Blenniiformes; family Gobiesocidae; genus Gouania; species Gouania willdenowi. Next base: position 40,820,083 of record NC_041047.1, read on the forward strand.
GGAAATGATCCAAACTGGGAAACTGAGAACATTGCACATTTCTCCAATTCTGTTTCAGTTTCCTAATTTATTTTTGTTTGTGTTTCATCTGCTTACCCTCATCAGATGTCATTACAGACTATTAAACTTCCACAACTCGTGCCACACATGCTTCATACGATTAACTGAGTTAGCTATTGTAATGCTATTAATTTCATATTTTTCCACTCTAAGTGTACAAAGTGAAATTACACAAAGATTTTGCACGATATTTGAAGGTCTGTCCGTTTGCTAAAGTAGCTTTGCTACACATTAGGCAACAAGTTTCACGATGGAAAATGGCATGTATATTTGTGATATTGTCCCAACACATATTGGTTATAAGTTTGTGTCAAAAAGCTATTTTCATTTGAGGAGGTGACGTTTCCAAAAAGATGTATGTGAGAATATATATCCAGTCATATTGCTATTCCAGCTTGATTTTGTTTATATATATAACATATTCTGGTTCTGTTTTTAAGTCTCTGGTCTGTTGTTGCATTAAAAACTTCAAAAGTGTAACTTGACAAATAGTTTTGCTAAATGTGTTAAATTTTTGCCTTTTTGCTTTAAATATGTAACATTACAATAAGCAGTACAGCAGTGACTTTAAGAGTATCTAAATCCTTTTGTTTTTCTTTCTTTAAGTACTTTAAGTTCTTCAAGTATGAAATAAGTCTGAGAAGCATTAATATTCGTGTTTAAATCTTGTGTGTAACATGTGAAACAACAAAAATGTAGCACATACAGTTCTGTATGCTCTCACCACACCTGACAGAGAGAGAGAGAGAGAGAAAGATGAATGCAAAACCAATTAAGCAGAACAGGCCGGTTAAAAAGAAAAATCTAGAGCGGATATAGTAGGATTAATTGGCATCAATTGGTGGATGTGCTGCTGTTCCAGTTGACCCAGTTTAGGTGGCATCTTTCCACTAAGAGCATTTGAATGGATACAAAAAACATTGAAGACTTGCTGAGCAACGTGTAAAATTTGAGGATAGGGGCCCCGGCCCTTACTGTGTAATTTTGTTTCCCTATGTAGTGATGTCGCCCCTACGGTGTGTTTTGACCTGCGTAGGGGGATTTTCTGTTGTTTTTTCCTTTTTTAATCAGTACCGTCGTAATAATTGTTGCACACTTCTACTTCCAGGCGTGCACGAGTTGTTTTAACTCTCTTTTTGATCTACATAACCAAGAAACACATATCAGCCGCACCGTCTATTTAATTCAGGCGATTTGCTGGGATGTTCCCGTTTTTACATGAGGACGCCGAGGGCCCTGCAGCCATAGGGTTAAGGCTGGGATACACTGTGATTTTTTCAATCGTTGCACTCAGCTCCAGGTCAAACTGTGCGACTCAGACGCAGAGCCTGAATGTGCGCAGCTCACAATAAGTGTTGTCACACTCTGACACGATCTGACTGCTCACACTGTAAGTTTATACACGACACGTCGGGGTCTTGTTTCCGGAAATGCAACGTACAAATTAGAAGAAGAAGAACACTGAAGCGTCACCATTAAAACAGACGAAGAAGAAAAACCGAAGTGGAGAGACACTCGTAAATCTCAGCAAAAAGAGCTTTAAAAAAGAAAAGATGGCGATGTGATGGACCAGGAACTGAATGGACAGACATGGGCAGTACAGTCTGTCAATTTTACAGCGGTCGTATGGTGTACGCGCATGCGCAGTGTGAGAGTTTACGGTAAACCGGTCCGTGGCACTGCTTCAACTGTGCGATACCCTCACGAGGAGCTCACGAGGAGCCTATGATTGCTGATCGGGAGCGGGTCGTGAGGTGTTAATTGCTTCTCGTGAACCCATGTATACTACACGATGCACGACACACGATCTAGTAGAGACTCGCACGATCCCACAAAATAGTCAAACAAGTCGAAAATCGCCTCAAAATGGGCCAAAAATGGCAGAGTGTATGCCTGCCTTTATACATTTCAAAATGTCCTGGGCGAGGGATGCTTGCGCCGGCGGCACTCACTCGCACACCATGCTGTGAAAAATTCCTGGTGAGAAGAGAACCCAGAGTAGTATAATATCAATGATGTTTATTCTATTTACAGTAACAATTCTATGTCTCTTTATGTCTGTGTGTCTCTGTTCTCTGTGTATCTCTATCTATGTATGTGTCTATCTGTGTATCTTCACGGCTGGTAGAAACGTGATCTAGCCATATATCACTCTAGCTCTGCAGTGCCGGATTCCTGAGACTTATAGATGTCTCCCTGCTCCAACACACCTGGTTGAAACCAATGTGTTGCCATCAAGCTCTGTTGAAGCAATTCTAACGATGATTTGGGTGTATTGGAGCAGGGACACATCTAAAAGTCTCAGGAATCCGGCCCTCGAGGACTGGAGTTGGCCACCCCTGCAATAAAACATCATTTTCAGTCACAGGATAATATGATCACTAGTCCAACCGCAACACGCATGGTGGAATTGCACATTTATTTGTCCGTTTGTTACACCTAGACAATCAATCACCTAAAAAATAGCAGGTAAATATGTGATACATGCATGTGAAGCATTTCCGGGTCATGTTGGAAGCTAAGGACAAAAACTGGGTTGTCAGCATTAAATAAATCGTCCATCTGTGAGTGACTACCTTCCTTCACTTTTCAAAGTCACTAAAATGTTTTTCTGTCATCCTATAGAACTGCCAATTCCATCCCTTTCACAAAATCCTCCACCATCCGTCCTTCCTCAAAACCTCCCACCGTCTTCTTTTCAACACTATTATAGAGGACCGCTGCAATCATGGCTCTCTTCTTTAGGAGTGCTCTGCACCACTTCCTGCTGCTCACTGAAGAGTTTTTTCTTTTTCTACCATCTCAAGCCTAACCTGAAGGCTCTGATCACATTCATCTACTTCAGTTCCAGCCACATCTTTTCACTTCTGCTCCATAGAACTCCAGCTTGCAGCAGATTCAAGCAGTGCCTTGCTTTACTGCAACTACTACTACTACATTCCTTCTCTCCATCACACCTCCTACACCTTTCCTCCTTTTCCTCTCATTCCTCCTCTCTTCTTCAGCCAACAGTTCTAATTAACACTCATCATGTCATTACAGCATCAAATCTATTTTGTAATTGTAATGTAGTTTTTTGAATTGGAGAAAGTTTTGCTCTTCCTGACACGTCTCATTGGAGGCTGGATTAGATGGACTCTGAACTCTATGAAATTAAATTTACTTAATGCACATGCCTGAGATAAAAACTTGAATATCCAATTATGGGAAAATGAACAACTGCATAAAGCAGAGATGGACCATTTTTATAGGCCCCTTTAAAATCTGTTTTATTCTTTTCTCCAAATTCCATGTTTTCCACATTATTTTTCTTAAATTCAGGTTTTTTTAGAAATATAAATTAATTATTTTAGAAAATATTCATTTTTAACACCTGTGAGGAAAACAAAATAAATAACAATAAAAAAAGAAAAACATAATTAAACAAAAATGTATGCCAAAAATAAAAATGTATTTTAAAATAATGAGTAAGATACAATTAAAAGGTAAATATAAGTTGTACTGACATGGATTATTCTGAGTCTGCTCATTTTTAATTATTTATATGTCATATAAAGATGTATCATCTACCCTTGGTGCTTCAGCGGCCCTGTCAGCCTTATGGCTAGGAAACATTTAATCCTAATAAAACAGTTTTTAATAAAATCTGATACAATATTTAGATTTACGCTACATTTATAACTGTAAAGTAAGTGATGAACATTATTTCATTCATATTATTTTGACTTTCATTCTAATATTTCCTTTCTTTTCTTTTTTTCCCAAAATATGTTGATTAGTTTTTCATTTTAAAATACAATTAACAAAATGATCATGTTGACGTAAACCATGGGATATGAAAAACAAAGAAAAAAAATTATAATTAATAATAATAAGACAATCATACATCCATCCACACAAACACTCACACCTAGTGAAGCTTGCACGTAAATATATTATACATTGTTGTACACTGTAACCCATGCAATAGTGAGGAGAGAGAGAATAATAATAAAAAAAACACTTATTTTGCTATAATATTGCCTTTTTTGTTACCAATGATGAGTCAGAAATACATTATTAGCGGCTCAATATAAGTTAATCTTTTTCTTACTTTGAGGGTGACGTAACAGGTGCAACCCTCAGGTTACATTCATCATAACAATTGCAGCAACGTATTTTTGCACATGCATTTTTTGTCATTAAAACATATATTTCTTATTTATATCATAAATGTCATTAGAGGACTTTGTTGTATTTGTTGACATAAACACATTTGAGTTTAAATACTTTTGAGGAACAGAAAGAAAAGAATGGAGCTGTGAGCCAATAGGAATCCCAGTAAAGAGTCATCAAAAGCACTCGTTTGAGTGTAGGACCAACGCTTGACTCTGAAAATCCTTGAAAAGCACAATTTACAAAAATATGCAGTTATATAAACTGCTATTTCTGGCAAGTTGTGTTGAAAGATGATTGTCTCTTTTTTAGAACAGCGCTTGAAGTTTTAGAGGGGACAGTAACTGTTTATTTTAACAACTGAATTAATTAGCTGCGTGAATTATCACTGGACTCCCAGTTTAAATTAATTCCAGGTACTTGTCTACATGATCAAAGCATCCCACTGCACCGTCCCTGCAGGGCACTGCTTCCTGTTGGACTTTAGGAAGCACTCGTTCACATTCTCTTCCTCCCACTTCCTCCTCCATTTGCTCTGCTCAGTATTTGTTGTTGCAGAAGTGGTTGGTGTCAATAAACAAAGGATGGCAAGTAAAGCTGTCCTCTAACAGCTCACTGGTGTTTCCAGGCTCTACTGGCAACTTGGAAACATATTGCATGTCTTTCTACGAGCACGCGATCAGAGGGGTTTACAACCACTGGTCTAAGACCTAGTCTGGGCCTAAGCGCAAACCCATGTGTAATATATACAGCTGGTAAAAAAAAGTATTGAATGCAAAGGTGCTATTGACATGAAATTTTCACCAGATGTTGGCAACAGCCCATGTAATCACAGATGTCCATATTTAAGTTCTGTCTAATAATGTAAATTGGCACTGGAAAAAAGTATTAAAAACAATGAAATAATACTTTGTAATAGGGATGTAAAGATTAATCGTGAGGCAGTTAAAAATCGATTCAAAGGTGTCACGGTTCACAACGATACTCTGAAATTGAATCGCAGTACTTTTAAAAAGAAATAATATATATTTCTTTTTAAAACATATATATATAATATATATACAGTATATATTTACTTTTTTTTACAGCAAAGGGCGCTATCTATCTAGAATTTGAAATTCAGGACACACCACCGTGTTTTAAATCAGAAGTGTGGAAGCATTTTAGCTTACCCAAGACAAAATGAAAGAAGTGAGAAAGAAAAAACATGTGAAATCCAAGATAAGAGGGGCACAGAGAGGAAAGGGAGAAACAAGAGAGAGAGAATGAAAGCCATAGTTTGTTTATTTATATTGTACCTTTGATATGGGATTTGTTTTAAAGTCCGATTGTTAAGGCACAAAAAACATTTTCAGTTGCACTTTTAAAAAGAAAAGGAACTATTATGTAGTTTTGCATTGTTTACTGTAGAGCCAGAATTTAAATGAATAGGCTTCTTTTTTATTTGTACTATTTCTTTATTTATTTCATTCAGGATTTATTTTTAATTAAAGTGCATTGTTTTTCATAGTTTATCAAGGGATTCTTTTGACAATGAAAGTTAAAGAAAATAGTACAGTATTTTTATTTTTATTTTCAAAAAAAATTTTTTTATATTTTTCATTCATCGTTTGTCTACAGTCTCATTTTGTAAAATAAATTGTGAGAGAATCGTATCGTGAACCCAGTATCGTGAATCGAATCATATCAGGAGTTGAGTGAATGGTTACATCCCTACTTGGTACAAAAGCCTTTGTTGGTAATAACCTGTATGAGAAACTAGTGGCATGCATTGCTCAGGTTTGTTTTTTTCTTGTTCCACGTATTTTTCTGTAATTTTGTGTGTATTTGTAGTCTTCTTGTGTTTTTTTGGAGTATTTTTGTTTGTCCCACACAAACAGTCTTCGAATCTTGAAGGTTCCGTGGGATTCAGTCACCATCAGACGCCTTAAAAGTGTAGCTGTTCCATCTTTCTTTTCCTGGAATAATTTTATCGCACCATCAAAGAGGGAGTCTACCTTCGAGAGGGCTCAGAAACGGCAGCTTGTCCTCTCACAGCAAGCTAGCCATGCTAAAGCTATGGAGCTTTTACGGCACATCCACCGACAGGTGAATAAGAAAAACACATATCAGATTGTTAAATTATACTTTAAACTTCTATAACATGCCTCTCTTTAAACATTCAGAATATTTTAGCAGACTAAATTAGGTACAGTGTTTATACTTCATATGTTGTAGATAGCAGTTAGTTCACGACGCTACTTCTTTTCTTATCTTGATAGCTGTGGATATATTCTTCATGGAAGAACTTATACCCCATCAAGTTTATTTGTTCGGGTATTCGCCGCTGCGATTGCCTCCGCATCAGCAAACAAAAAAGCTGGCAAGTTGAGCAACGCTGTTGAAAAAAATAAGAGCCATTTTCCCAAAGACCCGCAATAACAGGAAGTTACTCGGCACCAGGAGGCGCTACTTCCGGTTGTTGTGAAAAAGGTCTATTGCAGACCATTTCAGAGTGAACTACAAGTATCATAATGTTTTTGGGCATTGTCATAGGTAGGGTTGGGCATCGTTTGGATTTTAATGATTCTGATTCCGATTCTTAATTTCGATTCCTGTTCTAAACAATTCTCGATTCCGATTCTTTGAGTTGTGCAAGTCAACAGGTCACAGATTTCACAAGATAATTTTTTAATTTGAAAAAGCCTTTAAACAGGCCATTTTTATTAATTCACTTAGCTGTAGGGATGTAACGATTAATCGTAAGGCAGTTAAAAATCGATTCATAGGTCTCACGGTTGATATCGATTTTCTGAAAATTGAATCGCAGTACTTTTTTTAACCAGCAGAGGGCGCCTATCCACAAGTGTAGGCGGCGGGCGGAGTCTGCTAATACTTTCTTTCTGGCTGCCTTCTACTCTTAAATATGTTAATAAATGATTCCATACACCTTTAGCACCGAAAGAATATCTGTAATATTACTTGAATATCTGTAAAAGTCACGCTTTTCTATTAGCTCTGTCTGCTAGCATAGCTTCTCTTCTTCACTGCAAGATATCTGCATGCCAACCGACCACTGTGTTACCAGCGCCTTCTGCTGGTCCAAACAAATATGACGTAAATCAGTGCAATCGTTTTTTTTTTTTTTAAAGTCCAATTGTTAAGGCACACAAAACATTTTCAGTTGCACTTTTAAAAGAAAAAGAACTATTATGCAGTTTTGCATTGTTTATTATAGAACCAGAATTTAAATTAATAGGCTTCATTTTCATTTGTATTATTCCTTTATTTATTTCATTCAAGATTTATTTTTAGTTAAATTGCATCGTTTTGAATAGTTTATCAAGGAATTCTTTTGACAATGAAAAATAAAAGGAAAATAGTACAGCATTTTCTAGTTTTTTTCCCAAAAAAAAAAATTTGTCTACAGTCCCATTTTGTAAAATAAATCGTGAGAGAATCGTATCGTGAACCCAGTATCGTGAATCGAATCGTATCGGGAGTTGAGTGAATCGTTACATCCCTACTTAGCTGATATAGTTTAATTTGGTTGCGGTACAGTAACTAGGGTATTCAATTACAAAGGTCCTGTAACTGTAAAAGTGAAACTTGCTGAAATAAAACTACAAACAAGTTGTCATCAGTCTAAAAAACAAAGAGCTACAGCCCAGGTAGATGTGAAACTAAATAAAACAAACTCAAACCCTGGAGCAGTCATGTGACAAATCAATCAATAGTTCTTGTTGAGAATTATTATTATTCTGGATACAGTGGAAACAGAAACTAGAAAAAATAATTATATTGTGAACCTGTTTATATTGTGGGGAACATATTATATACATAAATGTAATTGGAGTCTAAAGATACAAAAAACACCACTTTAAAAAGAAAATAGACTAATATAAGACCTCTTTACAGTTATTTGGGTCATTCTGCGCTTGCGCGACTTGCGGCGATGATGCGCTGGTGACAACATAATCCAAGATGGTGGCGGCCCGGACTACAGCCGACACTATGTAATAAAAGCCTTAAAAGACATGGATATAATGAAAAGAGTGGATGGACAGAGGCATAAACATGCAGACTTTTACACGGACACACACGGACTTATTAAACACTAAGGATGGAACGATTAATCGTAAGGCAGTTAAAAATCGATTCATAGGTACCACGGTTCACATTGATGCTCTGAAAATTGAATCGCAGTACTTTTTTTAAATAGCAGAGGGCGCTATATATTAATCCTTCCAGAAGCAGACGTGACGGGCGGAATCTGCTACTATTTTCTTTCTGGCCGCCATTTACTGTTAAACATGCTCATAAATGATTCTTTACTCCTTAAGCACCGAAAGAATATCTGTAATATTACATGAATATCTGTAAAAGTCACGTTTTTCTATTAGCTCTGTCTGCTAGCATAGCTTCTCTTCTTCACTGGTGGAATAACTGCATGCCAACCGACCACTGGGTTACCAGCGCACTCTGCTGGTCCAAACAAATATCTGACGTAAATACAGTAAAATGACTGTTTTTTTTTTCCAATTGTTAAGGCACAAAATAAATTTTCAGTTGCACTTTTAAAAAGAAAAAGAACTATTATGCAGTTTTGAATTGTTTACTATAGAACCAGAATCTAAATTAATAGGTTTCTTCTTCATTTGTATTATTCCTTTATGTATTTCATTCAAGATTAATTTTTAGTTAAATTGCATCATTTTGCATAGTTTATCAAGGGATTCTTTTGACAATGAAAAATAAAAGGAAAATAGTACAGTATTTTCCCCAAAAAAATAAAGGAATATTTTTAAGTCATTTGTCAACATTCCCATTTTGTAAAATAAATTGTGAGAAAATCGTATCGTGAACCCAGTATCGTGAATCGAATCGTATCGGGAGTTGAGTGAATCGTTACATCCCTATTAAACACACATGGACCTCGGTAAACGGAACAGGCTTCAGGAGCTTTACTGGGCTTTTTACCGGTGATTAGTTTCTATCTCCCTTCCGCTCCACGGTCCAAACTGGAACCGTAGCCAGACACACACACACACACACTGCAGTCGAGTTCTGAATGCATCTTATACAAACCCTGCTTAAACAAACAGAGCAAGCCGCGGAAACAAACTAGTGCGGGCATTTAGGAACCGAAAAAAAGAATGGAAATGCAAACATCTTCGTAACGGTTCTGGAACCGGACGTACGGAACCAGTTCCTATTTGGAACCGGTTCTCGGTGCCCAACCCTAGTCATAGGTTAGCCAATGGGGTGCAACAGTGCGAGGTCAGAGGGGAAAGGAAACATGGCGAATGGTGGCAGCCAGCAGAGGGAGGTAGAAACAGGGTTTGAAGAACCTGTACATGATGCAGCAGCTACAAGTCAGAGGTGTGGAAACATTTTAGTTTCACCGCGTCAAGAAACCATAAAGGAGAAAAGCTGGACAATATGCAAACACATGCGCTACTCGTCTGGAAATACGAGCAACATGAGACGCAACTTAACAACCCAGCATCCCAAAAAGTTTAGAGATTGTGTCAAACAAACAATCCAGTCTAGTCAAAAAACTCTAAAGGAAGCATTTACAACTGAGCTCCCTCAGAACAGCTTAAGAAATAACAAGAGACGTTGCAGTTACGGCCGTTTTCTGTTGTTGACAACGAGGGTTTGAAATGGTTAGTGGATACTTTAAATGCTCAGAGATGACTCCTAACCTTAAATGTTGACTTGTTCATCTTTCTCGAAAAAAACCTATAATTAATCTAAACAGATAATAAGGCAGTTGGTACTACTTTGATTTCCTTGGCTGTTTTTTCATTGTTATTATACTGTTATTATTCAATTCATTGTTACTAGACTGTTTCTATACCTGTGTTGTTTTTAAGAGTGTTCCTGACTCTAGGCTGCATTCACACTGCATGAAAAAGTGGCTCAAATCAAATTTTTGGGGGTCAAGTGACGAGATCGGATTTTTTAATAGCAGTGTGAACACTCAAATCTGACCCATATCTGATTTAGACAACTTCCATATTAGGTCCTGAATGGGATACAGATTAGATTTTTTTCATTGCGACCTCAGTGTGAACGGCTAAGGCGGATTTGATGCACGTTTGATATGTTGACGTCACTTTATAGCAACAGCTGTAGCAGTGAGTGCAGCAGGCTGCACGCTGTTCTCTGAGCAGAGAGGGACAGGCTTGAAGTATCCACTGTTTAAACAATCATTTTTACTTATATTTGATACATGGATTATGTAAATAGATCCACTATCTCTTGCGTACACTGTGCCCCTTGTGTTTGTGTTTGACGTGTGCTTGTTACCCTGTGCGCTGATCTGTTTAAAAGCAAATGGGCACCACAAAAAGTCAAATAATTTCATTTTTTATTTTTTCCACGTCCTCCTCTGCACCTGCTCATTTATTCTCCAGCCAAACGTGAAAATGCACATGCGGGTCAGTTTATAGCTGCAAACCGTTCACACTGGAGTCTGATACAGGTCACATTTTAAATGGTAATGTGAACGGATGAACAAAAAATCGGATCTGAGCAAAAAATTGAGCATTAAAGGTGTAGTCCATAACTCTTATAAAAGTGACTTTTTGTCATATTTACTGAAGCTGTCACTATGCAAGGACAGCCTTACATCAAAATAGTAGTGAAAAACACAGGCTCATTGAGTCCCCCCTGCTGCTCCTGCTGCCTTTGGCAGATTGCCAGAATGAACCACGACTGAGCAAAAAGAACCAATCACAGCCAGGATTGTGTTTGATGGACTGTTTGACAGCTGTTGCTCACAGTCCCCGCTCCTTTCTGCCGTGGCCAAAACACAGCAATGCTCATAGCAAGGTAGTGCCTGGAGCACCGTCTTTTTTACAGTGTATGGTCTGGAGGAGTAGAAGATGGAATTAGCGACTTTTCTGCTTGAAAGGTAATTACTGCTGCTTGATTTACATTATGTTTGATTTGTAATTGTAACACTAGAACTCTGTGGTGCATGTGTTGTTCGTGTGGGCGCTGCCATCACAGCAGCCTCTGTGTGGGCTGCTGTGAGTGACACTGTGTTGTTGCTGCTGCTGATAGATTGGTGTGAGCAGTAATATGCTTTTAACAGTGCATGTTATATTACTGTGATGTTGCTGTCGGGCTAACGTTAGCTTGTTAGCTCCTCTGAGGGAGGGACTTTGGAGGCAGAGCAAGAGAGCAGCGGGGAGGGAGGGGGAGGGATCTGAAAGTTACGGAATGCACTTTTAGGGCTTGCAGTGTGAATGTAGCCTATTAGAATTATTGCACTAGCTAAAGAGTCTGTATCTGTTAAACTTAGTAGGCAGTATTCAGTTTATAATGTCAAATCAGTGAACAGACAATTCTCAATGGTCATCATTCTTGTTACTGTTAGCTTTGCTGCAAAACGTGAGCTTTCCCACAATATCGCAATAATTATTGTACCGTGAGGTTACTACAGGGATTATACCAAACCGTGAGATTTAGATATTGTTACAGTACATCCCTAGATTCAAGTCAGGTGAATGTCTGTGCCATTCTATCAGCTTCATGTTCTCTTTCTGAAACCAACTGAGAGTTTCCTTGGCTGTGTTTGGGATCATTGTCTTCCCTCCTTTCACGTTGATCATCCTGGTGGATGGCAGCGGATTCTTATCAAGAATATCTCTGTACATTTCTCCATTCATACTTTCAATTAAGATGAAGTTTGCTGAAAAACAGCACCACACAATGATGTTCCCACCTCCAAACTTCACTGTTGCTATGGTGCATTTGGGGTGATGTGCAGTTCACGGTGTGTATTATTACGGCATCCAATGAGTTCCATTTTTGCTTCATCTGCCCCCAAGGCAAGGCAAAAAAATATGTTTAGAGCATTTCATACACCAGGCAACTCAATGTGCTTTACATGATCAAAAAGTGCAACTGAAAATATTTAACAGCTTAAAAATCAACAAAAACATTAAAATCAGCAGTAAAAACATTTAAAATCATCAACAAACACTACACATCAACAACAACATGACCAAAAATCTCCCTCTAAATCATACGCAGTAGAGAAAAAGAGTGTCTTTAACTTTGATTTAAAAATTTTCACATGTGATGCTGACTTCAGCTCTGCTGCAGTTTGCTCCACTTCTTTGAAGCATAACAACTAAACACAGCATCACCATGTTTACTCTGTCCATAGATCTGAGAGACCTGCTGGGTTCATACCTGACAAACATCTCACTGATGTATTCTGGACCAGACCCAATCACACATTTATACACCAGCAGCAGAACTTTAAAGTCTATTCTGACACACTATATTCTCCCAGTCTTTTACAGGCTTGTCCAAATGTTGTGCAGCAAACTTTAAATGAGTTTCAACTATACAATATATCCCCATATTAAAGTGTAAGGCGATTATTGTGATATACACTTATATATGACTTAAGAAACAACTAATCTGTAAATTTGTACACCTTCATGAGAACATTATGTATGAAATATATTTTATTGGCATATTTTACACTCAAAACATTGGCTTTAACATGCCATGTGCCAACAACTTAAAATAAAAAATAACAATCTGCCAGTGGCTTTTAAACAACTTTGACTTTAGTGCAACATGACTTTAGTGCAACTTAACTGAGATATATGCCTAGAACAACAAATAAATGCAGAAAGTTAGTACTTTCTTTTTAGTTTTTTTTTTTAAAAAAACACAAGCTGGTCGACCAGCTGGGCAAAAAAAAATATATATATATATATATATATATATATATATATATATTTTTTTTTTTTGAATAGATCCGAGAATCGTGCAACTTAATATCGCGATATATTGCCAAATCAATTTTTTTCAACACCCTTTACATTATTTGACATCACAGGTTTGCGACATGTTTTACAGTACTTAACTCATTTTCAAAAAAGTTTGAGTTCTTTCAGCAACAATTTACAATTCAATTATTTGATCATTTCCACATGTTTTCTCTGTCATTTTCACTTTTTCCTGCGGGCCAGATTTGGCCCCTGGGCCATGAATTTGACACCATGAGCTGTTTCTTACGTGACACTTTGTTAATGAGAACCCTTCTTATAGGCCATCAGATGGGACTGAACCAGCTGATATGAATTTACACTGATAACTTTCTAATTACTGCTTGTTTTCAGCTGGTGTCCTGGCTGTCCGTGCTTGTTTTGCACCTCCCTTTTAACTTGTGTTCAATGCTTTTTCTCTGTGTCATTTCACATTATTACACATAACTTCATTCATGACATCTATGCTTTGAATTCTTTGCATGTGTGCATTACATGGGCTGTAACCAACTTCTGGTGAAAATGTACTGAGAAAAATGTTCAATATTTATTTTACCCTCTGTATCATCGACATGTGATATATAACGTAACTTATTTTAGAGGATCAATGTTGGAGAAGTGCACAATGTTTCTGATTTGAACGCTTCCTGCCACGCCCACACACACACACACACACACACACACACACACACACACACACACACACACACACACACACACACACACACACACACACACACACACACACACACACACACACACACACACACACACACACACACACACACACACACACATCTGGTTGATGCTAAATGTGAGGCTTAAAAATTAGCTTAAGACTGATTTATTATGTAAGTAAAGTTTATTTTGTTACCGGTCATTTAAACTAATGTTTTCCAACCTTTTTTTTAACCAAGGTACATCTTTTCATAGAAAAAAGGCACACCACCAACTGAAAATGTTTTTTTTTTTTTTTTTTTTAATGAAACTTTGAAGCCTATATTAACAATATTCAGTCATTCTTAACAAAGTGGCTTGAACTGGAATCAAATAAATGCAAAATAAGTGTTTTTAATAGGAATCAAATGAACAACAAAATGTATTATGACTTTTCACAATTCGTTTTTCATATAAAAAGTTGCAATTAACAATATTCAGTAATTATTATCTAAGTGTATTGAATACAAATCAAACAAAAAACAAAACAAATATTTTATCATCTCTCATACTGGGATAAAAAGTAAAAAAAAAAAAAACTAAAACATAAAATATGATTACTACAGTTGAACTTTATTCTGTGTTTAGCTTTATATAATGTATTTTTATATTATATAATTTTATATCATATTTATATAACATAGAAGTATATTATTATTAATACAAATTATTACATCTATAATACAATTTGTGTGTGAGTGTGTCTGTGCATGCGTGGCCCCTTTAACTGCAAAGCTAGCTAACAGCAGCACAATGTCATATTTGCAGACAATAATTAGTATAAATATACAATTAATAACATGTTTAGTACAATTTCAGTAAATACTATTAACAGTAAAGTCACGTATACAGGAAAAGATCATGAAACGGAAATGAAACCGGGTAAACTGAAGCGGAATTGAGGACAATTTAAAACAGAAAACAAAGAGTCCCACAGAAAGAATGATTTGATGAAGGGCAATAGTCAGTCAGTGATGTGTAAATGGTGAAGGGCAAACCGCTCCATGTGAAAGCAGTGTGTATAATACAGCAGCATCACAAATGTATTTCTACACCTCCAATGAAACCACAAGACTCCTGTAGGCCAAAAGGGAAGACATGGTCCCATGATACAGTATATACTGTTGAAAAAAGCTTGATTCAAAACACACTAAAAGTGAAAGACTAAAATGTTTTAAAGAATTTACTCCTTTATTGTTTATAGCAGAGGTATGGCAACTTTTATCACAACGGGGCCAAAAACATGTGTTTGTTTGATCAGAGGTCCACATGATCAACATTCATGTCAGCATTTAGAATAATGAGCGATCTGAGCATTAATACAGTAGTTATTGTAGTTTTGTGTGATTTTCTGTCATCCTGTTTGTGTGAGGCATTTTGTGCATTTCTGTTGTCCTTTTGTGTATTTTTCCTGTAAAATATATGTATTTTGGAGTCGTATTGTGTATTTGTGTGTGTTATTTTGGTTTTTTTTTTTTTTGTTTTTGAGTATTTTTTGTGTTTTTCTGTTGTCGTTTTCTGTGTTTGTTAGTACTGTGGGTTTGTAGAGTAATTTTTCTCTTTGGGTACTTTTGTGTCAATTTCTGTAATTTCGTATCTTTTTCGGAGTAATTTTGTGTATAACTTGTCGTTTTGTTCATTTTTGTAGTAACTGTGTGTTTTTGTAGTATTTGCTGTTTCTATCTTGTCTTTTACTGTATTTTCCTGCAATGTTGTAATTCTTTATGTTTTTTATATTTTTTAATGTATTTTTGCTCTTGTTTTCTGTCATTTTGTACATTTACTTTGGGGAGCACATAAAATTAGATGGAGGGCTGCATGTGACCCCCAGGCTGCCAGTTGCCTAAATCTGGTTTATAGTTTTATCTGAAAACTGTATTCATAATCAAAACCAGCATCTTTTTTTCCAGGCAAAATGCTGCAGGTCTAATTAGAGCTGGGCGATACAGTATATCAAGATACAAGATAAATCAAGTTTTCTATTTTAGCGATATAGAAACTGACGCCTATATCGAGATATATATATATATATTTTTACTTATTTTGATTTATACAGTCACACAGTACACATCCCATCATACAAGTATTTAATATTATTCACAGAGTACAGTCAAACAGTGTCATTAACAATTCTTCCATATTTCTGAGACATATATATTTTATAGCTTATTTAGTATCAAAATACTCATTTTAGGAGTTACTGCTTTCACTATTTCCTGGATCAGCATGAAAAGCACAGTCATATGGATTGAGTGCAACCTAACCCAGACCTGCTCCTAAACAAGCTATACTACAGAACTCACTCACACGTGCTGTCCCTTAGAGGAGAAAAAGCCATAAGTGGAACATTACTGTGTGCAACTGTTTGTTAATATGTGAGCCTGTGTGACATTTTGCATCATCAAAGTTAACCTAGAATTGTCTTTCTGGTCACACTTCATTGAGTTAAAAATATTGCTATTTGTATTGTATATCGCTATTTTAAGAACAAATATTGAGATATTAGTTTTGGTCCATATCGCCCAGCCCTAGCTTTATCTAATAATGTCTATTGATAACAGATCTGTGGATACGATTTTCCATTACGTCAGAAAGCAAAATAAAAAAGGCATTGCTCTATTGTGCTGTCCCAATATAATTCTTAAAATGTTACTGTTTATGCTACTGGTGGTTATAAAAGCAGTGGAGATCATTTGAGTAGGACACCAGTAAGTCTTGGTGTGGAACTCATGCTCCCCCACTGTTAAAACCAATAGTTGAAACCAACATGACATTACTGCTTTTTATTGCTTTTCCTTTGTGCTTCTTATTTTACTTCTGTCTTCGTGGAAGGTATTCATTTGTATGATTTTGCACAACATTAATTTTTAATTGCACATTTGTGTCAACTGTTCTCCTATTTCTGTACGATGGAATTTCATTACGTAGGGCCTCTGATTTCCTGTGATTATGGAAAACACGGAATTCACTTTAGACACAGCAACAATGGCAATGTTGTTATTATGCTTCTCTTAATTTCAAGCAAAAATTGCAATCTGACATTTAATATAGCTTCAAGTGCAGGTTTGGGGCAAATATCACCTCATTTTGCACTTATATTTCTCCATAAATGGGTGGTCAGAGGATAGAAATGTCAATTCTTATGAAAAATCTGATATAATATGACTGCACCTTCTTAAATGGAAATAATATGGCATGGAGTAACCCTCACCCTCGTGTTTTAGGACAATATCACACACTTTCTCCATGTTTTTAATTGTGAAACAGGTGGTCTAACGTTAGCTTTAGCAAGTGTTGCTAAGTGTGAGACGTCAAATGTTGCATAAAATCTCACATGATCTCAGGGCCTGTTTGTTTCTGTTGTGTATAAATATATAACGTAAGGACAAGAGTTACTATATTAACCGTATAAAGCATGTTTGGCACAATTTCAGGTAAAGTAATGTAATGATATATGATTAGAAAATGATGCTAAAATGGAAATGTGTAAACTGACAGAAATGGTGAACTCTGAAATGGAATTGGAGAAATCTGGAATCAGAAAATCTGAGTCCTGTAATTATAGTTTCCCACCATTTCATGGTACAGCCTGTACGAAATAAGAAAATTCCAACGTGACACACATTCACCCATGAGGATGATGATGTGTTTTGAAATGTCACAGATGTGTGAGTGAACATCATGAGCTTTACAGACACATCACAGACTGCAGCGTTCATACAACTCTATCATCTCGGGATCATCTGACAATGTGGATATAAAGAAATACACCCAACAGCTCCACAAAGGGTGAGAACAAATCTTTCATAATTCCTCCACATTATGAGCATCCTCACAAGCTGCTGTGTGCAGAGCCCATTGTCTACCTTTAAAACCCATCTCTCTCTCTCTCTCTCTCTCTCTCTAAAGAAAATGAAAGTCCTTCCAAGGTTGATTTTTCCATCCATATTTGGAGGCTTCCAATGAACAGTGAAGGTGAGCATTCTGTCTTTATAACGTGAGTGGAGCACCTGAGGGTGAGTCCCTGTGATGGCTCCCAGAGACAATGATCTGATCATTACTGTTCATGAGGGTCTCAGAAGACGATCAAAGATGAATGCACCTGAGTCCAGATGCAGATGTTAATCCTGGGAGGCGCCTCCAGTCTCTAGCCTCCAGCCTCCAGCCCTAGCCCTGCTCTGCTCTGCTCTGCCTTGGCCGGGTGAGGCTTTGCAGAGCCGGGTCGGTGAGGCTCCGGGGGCGAACCGTCTGCGCTAACGTCAGCCATCAGCAGGCTGAGCTGCATTCCAGCATGGAGACAGACAGGAGCGACAGGTGCATCAGCATCAGCATCAGCATCAGCATCAGCATCAGCATAGGCATCAGCCATCACTGCTTCAACACACACACCCTCCGCTAACAGCCGTGTGAGGAGCCCCGGCCAATCCGATCTCACGCACATCGTTTTCACTGAGCAAACCGTCGGAACAGACCCGGAGCGAGGAGCTAGCTCAATGCCCGGAGGAGCCGCGGCTAACCCGCCTCCTCCGTCCCCCCAGCGCTGGCACCAGGCTGCCCGCTGGAAGCCCTTAGGCCACAGCCCACGCTCTTACCTCTCTGCCATTTTCCAGCTGGCTCACAGTCCTTCCACAATGGATCCCTCGCCGTCTCCCATATTGCCGAATACGCAGTCGCCGCAGTCACCCAGTCACTCCTTCATCAAGCACGTCAAGTTTCCACCGCAACACACGCATTGCCTCATCCGGCCTTTCAAAATAAGAGTCGAACGCACGAGCAGTTTCCGTTCTGAAGGCTGGTCGACTTTTTTTGTTTATTTTTTGATTGAAAAATACAAATTACAACAAGAACAATGGCTGCAGACGAGAACACATCACATAAAAAAGGACAAAAAAAAAAAAAAAAAAAAAAAAAAAAAAAAAAAAAAAAAACGTTGATGAAAAGATGAAATTATGAAGAAGATGAGAATGTTTGACTAGGGAAGAAACGAGGTTTGATGTAAAATGATCTGTGTTCAAATCAGGGGACGGATCTGGATAAGCATAATGCTTTTTTCCGTCGCCCTTTCCGGCATGCAAAAGGACAAAAAAAAAAAAAAAAAAAAAACCAATGACGTGATTTTGCTCTGAATGTCAAAATGAATTTCTGTGATTGCAACCATGTCGGAAATGAACTGAATAAATAAAAAAATAAAATAAAATAAATTTATATGGAAGCCATTTCCGCCACTAAAAAAAGATATATAAAAATCACCAAGGCAAGTCATAATTATGAGTTCGTCACTGGCGGAGGAGTTTTGGGGGCCCAAGGCAAACTTTTTGAAGGGGCCTTTGCACTGGCTGTTTATTCAGAATTTAACACATGGTACATTGTGTAGCAAATAGTGGAAGTACATAAATACGTCTTTATTGCAAAATTATTTCTTTGCAACTTTACATTAAAAAATGTTTTCTCATAATTATGACTTTCTATCCCATATATATGATTTTTTTTATCTAATAATTATGACTTTCCATCTCATAATTATGACTTTCTATCTCATAATTATGACTTTCTATCTAATCGTTATAACTTTTTTCTTATAACTATGAATTTACTAAATGATGATTATGACTTTCCATGGTGAATTTATATTTACTGGGTGGCAGAAACAGATGTACACTATAAAAAGATACAGAAAGGGGACAAGCAAGAAAGAAATCATACATACACAATTGAAAGAATAAATAAAATAAAAGGTAAATCAGTCATTGTTCCACCTCAAAAATATTATTGTATGTATTGTATTGATGCTTTTTTGTATGAATAAGGTACAAAGTCTTGATATATTATTTAAATTCACATAGAAAACTTACAAAGAAGAGAGAAGATTTGTTGAATTCACACTTGTGGTTGTAGAATCGATCATATAAAATAAAGGTTTACAATGAAATAAACTTCGTTTTTCTTTTGTTCAAAGTACATAATAATACATTTACAATTAAATTGAATATCATTAATCCTGCGCTTTAAGTAATTTTTCATTGGAGCCCAGTGACCAATTGAATTAACACAGCAACATAAACAAAATGTGTAATTCTATATTGCAAAAACTGCATTTATTGTCTGTATCTAAAAATTTGGAGAAATACAAATCGGATGGATAAATATTGTGTAGGATTTTAATATGATTTTCTTTAATGCTGTGGTTAACACAAAATTTGTAGGCAATGTCCAAGCCTTTGCCCAACCAATGTTTTTAAAAAGGTTTCCCCATAAAGCCTTCCCTCTGGGAGATATTTTCCTCTTTATGTTTGTTTGTGCACTTTCTGTTCATGATATCTAAATAAGTTATCATTAAAAGGGGTTCCGCTCTTACAGTGTTTTTAAACTAATGATTCACAAAGCATCCTAAGGCCAAAAGTAGCTCCTCGTGACGTCACTCTTAGAAAAGTTTTGGAATTCTGTGATTTTTCTTAGAATTTTCCCTTAGGAAGATAAAAGTAATTCACAAAGCATCTTAGGCCTTAAAAGAGCTCCTGAGGTGAAAAACTGTTAGAAGGAGAGAGGTGGACTTATGATAACCCTAAGAGTGACAAGAAAGGCAGAGAGAAAGGAGAGATATTCTCCGTGTTTAACAACAAATGACTTGTACAACTTACTTTTTTAAACAAATATCTATACTTTCCTCTTACCTTTTAAAAATGAGCTTGTTACTTTTAAGTCCTTCGAAGATGATGTCACGATATAAAAATATGCAAACGAGCAACAATGTTAAACTCAAAGCTGCTCTTGGTTTGATTGAGCATTTGCACTTTTTTTTCATATTAAACATTTTATTTACAAATTGTATCTATAATGAGTGCTAAATTTTCCAGGTGTTCATAAAGGGAAACAGATTTATTGAATGTGTCTTCGTACGGTTGCCGTATGGACAACCCCCAGTGCTATGGTACTTGTTTTACTTTTTTACTTAAGTACATTTAGTAGCTTGTACTTTCTCAATTTTACTCAACTAAGGGAGCAACTTTAATACTTTTACCTGAGTCATTTTTACTTGAGTATTAAAGACCAGTACTTTTGCTACCTCTGCTGAAAAAGGAGCAAGTGGGTCAGAAAATGGATGGATGGATTTATTGGCTTTCCGATGGATTCTGAATCGTTGCCTGCTGTCCCTCCTCGCTCAAACTCAGAGTTGCTCTGAGAATCTTCCTGAATCACTTTTAAACTAAGATTCATTGCTGGGGTCTTAACAAAGCTCCAGTATGTCTCTGTTAGTATCCTGTTCTCCCATTAGAGCATTGGTTTAGTAGCTGTTCCCAGTGGAATGTGGAGCAGAGTTCTCAGCTGTCAGTCTCCCTGTATGTGAAACCAAATGCTGAATCCAGATGGTCTCCACTGCTGAGTCTGGTTCTGCTCGTGGTTTCTTCCTGTTCAAATGGATTTATTTCCTTATTTTCTATCGTAACCTATGTTGCTCACGTGAAAATAACATTTTCCATAAAGCAGCAATTCAGTGGTAGTGGTTCAAACCCCGCTCTATCCAAGTCATTGTCATTGTGTCCTTGGGCAAGGTACTTTACCCACATTGCCTTGTATGCCTTGTATGCCTTGTATGTATGCCTGGACTACTCGTTGTTCCATTCATCTCTAAAAGTAGTATAGGAGGAAGAGCTTTCAGTTATCAGGCCCCACTTCTCTGGAACCATCTACCAACCACGGTTCGGGGGGCAGACACCCTCTCTACCTTTAAGGTTAGGCTCAAAACATTCCTCTTTGATAAAGCTTTTAGTTAGGAACCAGCTCATAGCTCATAATTAAGATGCAATAGGCATAGACTGCCGGGGGGGGGGGGGGGTCTGGCATGCTCGGTTGGAGAGAGGTTGGAGAGGGCGTTAAGAGAGAGGTCATTTAGGTTAGAGAGGGACCGGAGAGGGTCCCATTCCTCTTTCAAACACTCCCTCTATGTCTGCTTACTCCCTTGTGTGTTTGCTCCTGTACTCCTTCTGGCTTTTGTCTTGCAGGTCCGTGGGATCCTCAGTGTGGAGTTACAGAGACTCAGCGGCTCTGTCTCCACCCTTTTCTCTGCACACACCCAACACAGCATAACGTGGATGGCTGTTCATCATAGGAATGGGATCCACACAAGGTTCCTGCTGCTTAACAGAAGGTTTTCCTTGCCGCCATGATGAATTCATGTTGGGTGTGGGATACATATGTATGTGTATATACGTATATATGCATATGTGTGTATCCATAAAATGAAGAGTCCGTCCTTAAGACTGCTCTACTGTAAAGTGCCTTGAGATACCATTGGTTATGATTTGGCGCTATACAAATAAAGATTGATTGATTGATTGATTGATTGATTGAATGGGTATGAAATGTGCATGATTGTTGGGGGTGATCAGAGGGGCTGTAGGTGCAAAATGGCTGGCCAGGGCAGCTCTGGCTACTTTGTAGCTTACCACCACTTCTATGACTGATATGAGTGACTAGTGTGAATGAATAATGGTTTCTGTAACGCTCTTTGAATCTCCTTGAAAAAAGCGCGATATAAATCTAAGCTATTATTATTATTATTATTATTATTATTATTATTATTATTATTATTATTATTATTATTATTATTATTTAACTACAGCAATGAGACTTGAGACGGGAGACTGGTAAGTTAGCGCTGCTGCTAACGGTAGCAGGGCCACAGGCCATAGAATTACTAACATGTTCACGTTAAACAGTTCAGGTGACAATGTCCATGGTAAATATGATGTTCACTGTTCACCGTAGAACAAGGTTAGCGAACATATTTGTTTCTCGTATAGTGGCAGCACAAGTCCTTTGATAGCTGATGGTTTGTGCCTAATAAGCCTTATCTCTGTAACACTCTTTGTGAGCATGGGGATCCACAGCCAAAAGCACAATTTAGAGGCTGAACAGACAAATAACAAATCCACAAATATGCATCTTTCTGGAATAACCTTGTTATTTGTATTGGCAAAGCGCCTGTTTTTTGGGCACAATGGCATTCGCGTGTACAAGTATAGATACTGAATAGTACAAGTATAGATACTTGTACTATTCAGGATTTTTACCATGATGGACAATTTATGTCCTATGAGGACCTAACCCGGACATTTAATTTAGAAGGTAGCAAATGTTTTCGGAAATATTTACAGATAAGGCATTGTTTGACTTCTAAATTTAGGGACACAGTAAAAAATTATATTTTAGATTATATTGGGATGCCACACAGCTTCTAAGTTTTATAAATTGTTCAATTATAGTTTGAGTGGTGAATCGTCTAACATTAAAACTTTTTTGGCAGAGGGATCTGAAGACAGGGCATACAAATGAAAAATGGTTAGTAATTCTATCAGATAGTGGCAAATATGTAAAGGAGGCCAGAAGTAAATTCATACAGTATAAGCTGTTACATAGATATGATCATAGTCCTTCCAGAATGCACATAATTAAATTAATGGCAGACAATTTGTGTTAGAAATGTAAAAATGAGGTGGGGACATATTTACGCTGCCTTTGGGAATGTTCTCTGGTTACACCTTTTCTAAGTGCCTGGTCTGGGACTGAAGTCCCTCAGACTCCAGAATTGTGTCTTTAGGGAGACAGATCTCAAATGCCGATTGTCTCTAACGGAGTCTTTTCAATCATAAATGGTCGGCCTTATGACTGAGTACAGGATCATTCTAAGACACTGGAAGAGCACTGTGTGCCCTCAGTTAAACAACTGGATCAAATCAATGGCAGACAGCTTCATATGAGATCATGCTTAACAAGTTGAATGGAATTAGAAACACAGATTGGGACGGCTTTTGGGACTCTATTAAAGCTGATAGAAGTGTTGAGTAAAGCCTCTGTGTTGTTTGCAGTGATATTGTTTTGTGTTGCTATTGCAGATATTTGTTTTTCAGATTTATTTTCACTGTAACCTTTTATATGCTGTTACCTTGGGGATAGGGGGTAGGTGCATCAGCCTTTATGTCAATGTTGTGTTGTTTTTTGTCCCTGTTTCATAAATGTTTTAAAAGTCAATAAAAACTTAAATTGGAAAAAAATAAATAAATAAATGAAAAATCCACACAATCTACTACACACAAGGGGCCTGTACTACAAAGCTGGATAAGTATATCCAGCTTTGTTAGCGGGCTTTACCTAACCAAACATTCTCTGTCAACGAGATCCTGTACTGTGAAGCTGGTTATCAACACATTCACTTCAGCCAGGTGATTTCAGCCTAGTGACGTGTGCGTTTCCATGAAACGAGTGGAGATTGCAGCATCAGACGAGCCACAATCATGGCGAAACTGTGTAATGCAATTGAAGAACAAATCTTTAAAAATATAAAGAATTAAAATCCATAATTCAGGCCAAAAACAACACTGTTGCTGCAGAAAAAGCAGGAAGGAAGGAACACAGGCTGGAATCTGCTGACATGGTAATGCGTAAAATTGTGAGATTATACATAATATTAATCCATGGGATGATAAACGGACAGCACACTGATCAGTTTCACTTTATTACAGCACAGACATGTTTCTATTCGTAGTCCTCCTCAATTTATCACACACACACTGGGATTAGAGTGCATTGCTTTGTTCCTGCTGATGCTGTCAGCGTCAGCCTCAGCATGTATGAATATAAATGAATGAGTTAATCCGTCCACACATACGTTGAGTCTCTCACTCTCTCTCTATAGGCTTCATCAGCTACTGTAGAGGATGTTATTGCTAAATGATAGAATTGCATTTAGCCATTAATAATCTTTCTTTCCTAAACGCGGCTGTCAGATCTGCACCAATCAGGATCTTCTAACAATGGGCAACTCATTTTACAAGAGAGCTGATTGGTCAGGAGGCGGGACTTTTGTACTCGCTCAGATCATATCCACTTCATAACCTGGTTTTGACCAGGTTAGGTGTTCAGCCTAAGTTGCCATGGTGATTTAACTCGGTAAGACATTAACCAGCATCGTAGTAATAATAACAATGATAATGGCTTGGATTTATATAGCGCTTTTTTCGAGGAGACTCAAAGGTTACTCAAATCAGTCATACCGGTGGTGGTAAGCTACAATGTAGTCACAGCTGCCCTGGGGCATACTGATAGAAGCGTGGCTGTCATTTCGTGCCTACAGTCCTTCTGAAGCACCATCAACAATAATGCACAATTCATACCCATTCATATAGGCAATGTGGTAAAGTGCCTTGCTCAAGGACACAACCATAATGACTCGGATAGAGCTGGATTCTAACCCCCAATCCTTCGGTAATTCAACAACCCACTCTACCACTGAACCATGGTCGCCCAGCACAGTACAGCACACACTGGATAAGTCTGGAAAGTTAGCACGATAAGAGGAACTTCAGCTTAGATTGTTATGTTTTTGTTGGGTTTTTTTACATAATTTTCTCAAGTTGAAAAGGTCATACTCAAAGAAAGTATGCAAGTATGTCACGAGTTAGTCACAAATCAACATGCTTATGTTTTACAACTGATATTCTTTTGATCTTTTTTTGCCTTTTAAAAAATGTCAATCAATAAATCACTCTATAACATTATTTGTCCTCACCAGGGGCGATTCAACATGCCACAATAAAACACATACAAGTACATAAAAACATAACAACATAAATGTATCGTATTGTATCGTTATCATTCATCCCACCTCTAATAAAAAGGATCAGGGCGATACATTAGATATGATGACATCTGCTGGACAAACAACATTATAGCATTTATCAAACAGTGAGGTGTCACAAATCTGTGAAAGCATTATAATGTACGTTTAGCCTTTTCAACTTTAAATACCTGTATATTATTCTGATTGTTCCACAGTAAATTACAGTAGACAATAGAGATACTGTTTTTAAAGAGTGATAAAATTACCAAGATCAATTTCATAATAAAGTGAAGTTTAAAATAGGACAAATGTGCAAAAACTAACAAGGTACATGGAATGTTGGAAAAGTCAGAAAAAAGGCAAAAATTTTGAATTGTTTCATTGAATTTTATTTATTTATTAATGTGAGCCTCTCCACCCTCACTGATCCAAGTGATGACAACAGAGAACCATCCAAACCCCTCCATAAATTACATTTACATCATTACCATTTTGTAAATGTTGAGTTTTCTATTGTTAGCCTACTCATGTATATAAATAGTGGACACCCCCTGTCCTACATTTTGTAAATTATTTCTTACAATGTTTTTTTTTTTTTTTTTTCTATTCTTTTTTTAAATTTTTTTAAATGAGTTTTCTTCCAAATAATGTACAGAAGCCTAGCACGGAACCGTAGGGCTGCCACAGGGTAAAATATATTTTGGATAACTATATTGCACAAACATGATATTATATTGTACAAACGTAATATTATAATGTTGTATATTATACTTATGTTATTTGTAAAATTAAATATCATATTGGTAAAATATAAGCATATTGTTTGTACAATATATTTATATTATTTGTAGAATATATTATTATGTTTGTACAATATAATGACCAAATATTTTTGCTATGTGGCAGCTCTATGCTTCCGTACTAATGTTTTCATGTTACTGATTAATGAAGATGATGATTAAGTGCTATTTGAATATGTAATATTTAAAAGACGAGAGCTTTACATCCACTGCACTCCCATAATCCCCTGTAGCCTGCACCGTTAGCAGGATGAGGATGAGGATGATGATGATGATGATGATGATGATGATGATGATGTCAGGGAGGGAGGGAGCGTTTCCGCAGCAACAGGGAAGATGGCAGCCCTCGCATCTCTCACCCAGGTAAAGCAGCAGAAACACGCCACACCCATCGGGCCAGCACTGAAAGAGCCAGCCGACACAGCTACACATCCCCGGGTTAGTGGTACTGTGGTATTCTGTACGGGTGGATGTCCTCCCTAAACCGGAGCCGGTGTTCTCCTGTTAGCCGCAGCCAGCTGGATATCTGAGGCCTCCCGCAGCACCGTTAGGTTAGGTTAGCATCAGCTGGGCACGGCTAGCCAAGAAGCTAACGGAGCTAAATTAGCTAAAGGACTTTGACGTAACACAAGTGTGACATTTATAGCCTTAATGAACACCGGAAACAGCGTGTGTACATATTACTGCAGGTGTGTGTGTGCAGACACTGGGGTACCGTTCATTCTGGAAGCTAACACGGCTAACCTAGTTAGCTGTGTGTGTGTGTGTGTGTGTGTGTGTGTGTGTGTGTGTGTGTGTGTGTGTGTGTGTGTGTGTGTGTGTGTGTGTGTGTTTTGCTGTCAGTCAGTGGCTTCTGTACTGCTACTCAAGTTAAAGTATAGATACTTGAATAAAAAAGGACGCTGGTAAAAGTATTGAAGTTGCTGCCTTACAGTAAAAAAAAGAAAAAAATATATGATATTACATATCCAAAAGTAAAACAAATGTTCCTTCAATAATAACACAGGGTTTTTAAACCAGTATATTACAAATAGTTTATTTTTAAAGAATTTGTAGAATACTGGATAGACACCGACAGACCCCGTGACCCTGAAATAGAACAAAGCGGGTCTGACAATGGATGGATGGATAAAATACTGGTACATTTAAATCTGTTAACTTTGAATATAGTATATTGTACAAACATTATATTGTACAAACAATACAGTTATATTGTACAAATGTGATATTTTATTGTTTGTACATTATAACTATTGTTATATTGGAGAATTTAGCACTCATAACAAGGGGGTGCTATGTGTGTGTGTGTGTGTCTGTCTGTCTGACTGCGTGTGTGTTGCTGTCTGTCAGTGTCTGTCTGTCTGTGGGTGTCAGTGGATACTTTAGGACACGTGTCAAACTCAAGACTCGGGGGACCAAACTTGGCCAGCAGGAGAAAGTGAAAATTACAGCAAAAACATGACTCATTGTGTAAATTACCAATTAATATAGTTGTAGGTATCTCGATACCTCCAAAAACACAAATTTAATGAAATTACGCATTTTCCTTCAGGTCCCACAGTTTTCCCATGCTTATATCACATGATGACAGTTATTTCAAATCTCAAATTATTGTAAATACTCTCAATTCTTCCAAAATCCTAAAGTGTTACTCAAATTATTCCCCAACATTTTCCGAAATTAAATAAAAAATAGTCACAAAATCAAGGAAATGTAAGATCCTGCAGGGACTGATATCTGTCACTTATTGCTTGGATATTGTCGGAACCTTACATACTTTATTGTGAACGTGCAAACTAGGGCACGGGAATGATAAAATTGCTCATTTTACCGCCTATAATCTGCATCCAATTTGGGATTAAACTGGTCCGTATTTGACCACTGAACTAAAATGAGTTTGACACCCCTACTTTAGGAGCGAAAGTAAAATACTTGGAAGCACAAAACATATTTATCCATAGGCACAAAAAATATGCAGCACCTCACACATTCTTAATTTACATTTTTATTTCTCATTTGTTTTGTTTGTGAAATAAACACAAAGGAAGGATATTGTTTGTGGGAATGGTTAATCAGATAATGAATCGTGGTTATTGATCTTAATCCGTGTAGCCTTCGTTCTTTGGTTATTCCGTTTTAAAAACAAATCAAAATAACAAACTGTGCTTATTTTGTTATATTGACTTAAAACCAAAACAGAAATATAGAAAAATCAAAAACCAGACAAGCGGCGGTTTTCTGTGATATTTGGATATTTACGGGGAAACTATGGACGAGAGCTTCATGTTTTAATCTCAACACACAGAGGGGGCCCACAGATGGGGGCAGACTTTTACTCCCGGACAAAAAAGAATCAACGCATAAGTCACATTACTTATGAACTGGTGAAATAAAACATGAATAAATAAAAAAATTAAAAATGCATGTTACGTAAAACATGATATGTGATTAAAGGACCCAGAGGTGATGTAATGAGTCTACTGTTGCTCCTCATTTTTTGTGATCAACTTGCTGTTATTGGCTAGCGATATTAAAACATGCAAAATAGATATTCTTTACTGCCCTCAAAAAAGCCTTATTTGTTTTTGCAAAAGTGTCAAATGTGTCTAAAAAGTTCCAACATCTATTGTTCCTCACACCAGGCTCACCTTCGATAGTCAGTCACCAGTTTATCTGGATACTATTTGGACCGTAACACGATTTCTAAAGTTGGAACGATATTCACAGATTCGGACTTCCAGCATTAATAACTCTTTAATGAAACACCATCAACACACACATTACGTCTCTTTGCCATCGGTGTGAGGAACGACAACAAGATCGTTTTTATTAAACACAGCAGAGTAAAATTAAAGATTAAAAGTAAGAGAGTAAAAGTACGCCCCAGTCTGGGTCCCCTCTGTGTGGTTAGATTAAAACATGAAGCTCTTGTTTTCCCGTAAATATCCAAATATCACACTAACAGAAGATTGAATCTTAAAATAGAAAAACGATGCTTGTCTAGTTTATGATTTTTCTGTATTTCTGTTTTAGTTTCACCATTTATTTGTTATTTTGATTTGGTTTTAAACCAGAATAACCAAAGCACAGAGGGTGCACTGATTAATAATAACAATAATAATTCATTTTATTTTAAAAGAACCTTTCAGTTCACCCAAGGACACTTTACAATAAAAACAGAATAATAAAAATAGTGCATTACATTAAAAATAGTATAATAATCTTCTATGTAACCTCAGTGAGCTACTGAATACTGTGACGTCTCTGTTGAGTAACACCTCACAGCACCTTCAGTCATGTACAGTGTAACTGAATTATCACCAGGACTCACCTTGGTATTACAATTGGAAGAATGTAATGAATCGATCATCATAAATTGAACAATTGATTGAGTTGTCCATCTGCTTTTGTGTGTTGGCTCTTTAAGAAGTCAACCAGAATTTCACCACAGGATTGAGATCAAACTCCTCCACGCTGATCCCTATTAACTGATTATAGCACTATTAAAGGAACATTTTAAACCATTGTTGATCAAACAGCTTGGCTGCTTTCAGGCCTTTGAAGCTTGTGAAAAGATTGTTTTTACCATCAAAACTTACCACAGTATGTAAATATTTAGTTGACCTTAGTTTATAGGTGTCGGCACACTCACCTCATCTCTATTGTGTGTCTGCAGCTGTTAAGACTTTAATCCATTCACCCCAGTTTGGCTAAAAATAAAGAGAGTGGATTTAATAAAAGATTCTGGTGACCTTATTATAAATTAATAGAAAATGTATATGAATCATTACAAATCAAATTATCTAATATTCACGTGTTGCTAGCATTTTAGTTTAAAGCTAAAGGAATTTTCCCAATGATACATAATTTAAAATTCTATAACTAATTAAAACTGATACATTTCACATAATTTGAAAGTTAAAAATAAATTTGTTCTGAAATGTCTTTATGTAAAGCAAAAAAGGGTGATTATATTATAATCTATGAACAAAGAATTGTAAAAAAATATATAATAAATTTTATTTAGAAAGCGCTTTCACAGGTGCTTAAAGACACTTTACAAATATAATAATAATGGTTTGGATTTATGTAGTGCTTTCTTCGAGGAGACTCAAAGCATGTTACAGAAATCATTATTCATTCACACCAGTGGTCGTAAGCTACAATGTAGCCACAGCTGCCCTGGGGCAGACTGACAGAGGCGTGGCTGCCATTTCGCACCTACGGCCCCTCTGACCACCACCAACATACATGCACAATTCATACTCACTCATACAAGGCAATGTGGGTAAAGTGCCTTGCCCAAGGACTCAACGACATTGACTCGGTTAGAACGGGATTTGAACCCCCAACCCTTCGATCACTGGACAACCCGGCCACTCTACCAAATATGCAACATCAGAGTCATAACATATAAGACAAGAACGTAAAAAGCAATAAAAACAACACAGGTGTGTTTTGAACCGGTATTTTAATGTCAGGAGGTCAGTACCATGTTTGATGGAGTTTAGGAGTGAGTTCCAGAGGGAGGGGGCAGCAATGAACAAGGCTCTTGTCTAGTCTGTCTCTGCAGGTTTGTTTCTTGGTCCGTGTAGGCCAGGGGAGTCAAACTCATTTTTGTTCGGTGCAGTGTGAGCTCAAGTGGCCGCAGATTAGTTAGTTTTCACTTCCACGTATAACTGATATATACAGTTTAAAAGGCGCTGACAATATCCAAGCAACAAGTGATGGATATCAGTTCCTGTAAGATCAACACTTAATAAATCCGTACATTTTTGTGACCATTTTTTTGTAATTTAGAATAAAATTATGTATTTCCACAATTTGCAATAAAATGCAAAGTGCATGCAAACACTTGTTGGTGCACACACAAAAACACTCATTGGCTCGTGCACACATACAAACATTCGTGGGCGCAGAGACACAAACACTCTTGGACGCACACACAAACACTCGTGCGCTCACACAAACACTCCTGGGCACACACACTAGCGCGATCACACACAAACACTCCTGCATGCGCTCACACACAAACGCTCCTGCATGCGCACACACACAAACGCTCCTGCATGCGCACACACTAACACTCACGCACACAGAAACACTCGTACACAAACATTTACAAAGGTCTGCAGGTGAATCAAACGGCTCTGCATCAGGATCAGTGACATATAAATCACACAATGCAACGAATCGATAATTAAATTTGTTGATAACATTTTTAATAGTGGATTTTTATTGATTTTATTGAGTCGTCGTTGTAGCCTTAATGATCTAAAGGGCCAGATATGGCCCCGGGCCTTGAGTTTGTGTAGACGGTGAGAGGAGATTTCCATCAGATGAGCAGTGGTTGCAGGAAGTGTGGTGGTGGATCATGTCTGAGAGGTGGTGGTGGGAGGGGGGGTTGTTAAGTGCTTTGTAAGTGAGGAGAATCATTTTGAACTATGTGTGATGGGGAGTCAGTGGAGGTTCAGGAGGACAGGGGTGGTGTGTGTGAGCATTTATTGAGGACTTTGTATGATGAGCCGTAGATACTGTTTCAGTAGTCTAATGTGGAGGGGGCGGGGACAGGGTTGGGGTTTCAATTACATTTTTCAATTACAATTACGTCTTCAATTGCAGACACTGCTGTGGGTCAGGACGCATGGATCATGTGTTGACACCAAAGTGTGCCAAGTTTGTCCGATTGTGGATTATATGCACACTCGCCTTAATAACATTTAAAGGGGCAGTATAAAATAACTTTATAATGGTTTTCTACAGTGATATACATTCCTTTAGCCTCATTCAGAGGGCCAAAGTTATTGTTATTCCACATTTTGTAAAAAGTCAGCTCCAAACTGGGAGTTTGATTTTACCCCCAATGATACGTCATAAGGTGGAAACTCTTCCTCCTGACAATCTTGGCTCCTCCTACCCGATAAGAATGTGAGATTGTGAGCTCCTCCCTCTCACACTACCTCACAGGTAAAACAAACACTGCAGGTAAATA